>NC_050528.1:16136806-16150314 GCF_002922805.2 Oryzias melastigma
TGGATGGGTGGGTGGACGGGTGGATGGACAGATGGATGGACGGACGGATGGATGGATGGATGGGTGGATGGACAGATGGATGGACGGACGGACGGATGGATGGATAAACATAATTTGTAAATTCCCTATATTTGACTATAAATAAATACCAACCACTGAAACGCCGGAGACATTATGTCACTCAGAAGTTTGTCTCAGTTGTTGTGGACACTTGTAAGTGAAACTGGCCAATCTTAGTATGAGTTAGACCACATGATTACAGCATAATTGAAGCAGTGACCGATCGCTGTGAAGTATAAACCAGGCATTAAACATGGAGGTTGTTTGCTATGAAATTTAAGCTACATGGTCCCGGGTGTAGACGGTAGAAGCTGTGATTTTCTAAAAATCTAAAGAACTTACATTTAACTAAAGCCCATTTCAGATCTATAAATGTTTGTAATTTTGTGTGTAAGTTTTGTTCTGACAGGTTTTGTGTTTGCTCAGCAGGCAAGCTTTGTTGGTGTGGTTTTGCGCAAACATAGGTGTGTTTGTGTGCATTTGTTGAAATGTGTGTGCATAAACATGTGGACTGAGAATCAGCTGAATGTGTGGAAGTTCTCATCCACGTTAACAGAGGAGAGGAAATTAAGGAGCACAGATGTGGAAAAAGTACTTTTCACATAATAAAAAGCAAAGTATCCGCAGTTATTTTACTTTGCTTATCTACAGCAGGGTAGATTAGCAAAGCTGAAGATGGCCTGAAGAGACAGCAGAGGAGGCCGACGTGCACTTTTGAGGTTGAAAGGAGCTCTTTTGCTGCTGCTTGTTGGTTTTTGACCCGCTGACTAGAGATGAACGATATATAGGATCAGTATCGATATCTGCTGATATTTACATAATCTGAGTTTATCGGTATCAGACGGATACTGAAAAACAAAATCCATCGATTTTGTTTTCAGATACACTGTATTTTTGACATCATGGATACTTGTTCCTATTAGATCCTTGGAACTGGGAAGCTTATGCTTACAGTCATAGTCAGTAATTGTTCTGACTGTTTTCATGTGTATTTTATATTTGATAGGGATATGTGTTGTTCCTAATGGATCCCTGATAATGGAAAGTTTATGATTTACAGCTGTGTCTAAATGTTTTCAGGTATATTTTCAAAGTTTTAAGGTGACACTTGTTACTATAAAATCCCTTTGCTGTATGTTAAAAAGGGTCAAGTATAATGTGATTGTGTAGTGAAAGAAAAGTTCAATTCAACTCACTTTTATTTATATAGCCCAATATCACAAAGAAAATGTACCTCATTGGGCTTCATGCTGGTAATTTTACAGATGCAGAAAATGGGTCATAAAATATAAACAATAGCTGAAAACCAAACAGACTAAAATAAAACTGATTATCCATGCCCTTAGACCCACAAGAAGTTGTGCATTTCTTAAAAAGAAACAAAAATCAAATCTAAGCTTGATATTATTGTAGAAACTTAAATATCGACTATCGGCCATAGTTTTATAGGAAATACCAGTATCAGTATCAGCTGGAAAAAAATAATAGTGGCCCTTCTCTAATGCTTTTAATCTTCTGTTTTCTTCTGTTTTTGTTTTGTGTTTAGTTTAAAACTCCTAACAATCTCTTTTAAAAAGTTTCATTTTTAAGACAAACTATGAAGGTAAATGTCTTTGTTCTTAGACATTTACTCTATTTAACCACAGGAAAGAAAATATGCAATAAATATGATATAAACTATAAACATTTTTGATTATTTTGCAGCTTAGAACAAATATTTACTGATTTTGATGACAAAACTTCTGGACTCAGCATATTTATAATTATATTGTTTTTTGTTCTCTTCGGTTTCTAAAAAATTAACAGTTTAATATTCTAGTGTACATTATGTACTGATTTGTCATTTCAGAATAATAGGTTTTTGTATTACTTTATGATTATTAGGAAAAATTATAAAATATTTCAAAAGTACAATTCACAAGCAGGTAAAATCTTCAGTGAGTTTGTCATTAGATACAGATACATTAAAAATTGAATTTTAATAAAAAATATATCTATAATTATTGTTAGATTAAACTTAAAGTTACACTAATACAAATAATCTTTGTTTTTTTGTTTGGCACTTTTCTTGAAACCCAAGGACGCTGTACAAAACATAAGATGCAGAGCTAAAAACACAGCAACAATAAAAAACAGGTAGTTAAAAACCTGCAGTAAATTATCTACGGTTGTAAAATAGGACAAAACCGGCCAAAAGCATCAAATAAAAAAGTAAGGTAAAGTAGGCCAAAGTTAGAAATCACTTTGGATTAAAAACCAACATATGAAAAGCATCTTGTGTTTTACATAACAAGCAATTGGATTAAGGTGAAGTTCTGCAAACAAACATAAAAAAGTTTTATTTTGTAAATTCTGAAATAGTCATTTTCTTTATAACTTTCTGCTTCTGGTTGTCAGTAGAGTGTGAACGGCGACCTATTAAAATTAAAGAGCTTTTTTCCACATTGTGTCACACTTGTTCATTGAAACCTGTTGGGAGACACTTTTACTGTTTGTCTTGAAGCAGATAGAAAAAAAATGTTAACACAAATTCAGTCAAACCTGTTGAGAGTTTTTGTCGCATCAAGTGGCAAAACACGAAGTCTTGAACGCGGACAGAAGACGCAACATCAGTGCTTGATATTCACAAAGTTTAGGTTTATTTTGTTGTTTACAACAAAATTCCAGCATTTAAATCCAAATTCCCGGCTTCTTTTCCTCACCTTTTCTTTGAATGTGTGGCTGCTCTGCACAGAGCTGCCACTGTGTCCTACTGTACATCACTCATGACCTCATTAGTGCTGGTTTATTTTTAGCTCCTCCTCTATTCATCAGCCAAATTGCCCTAGGAAACCATCTCCGTCAGCACTGTGTGTGTGTGTGTGCGTGGGGGTGTGTGCGCTCAGGGGAGGGGGTTAAGTTACACTGCATTACCAATAGGGGTTTTTCATGCTTTTTCATGACTAGGTTTAGCATACTGTTTCTGTTTTAAACCCCCCAAAACAGGATTTGTGCAACTTTTTAAATACAAAAACTTTGTAAAGATGTGAAAATGTCCTTCACTGAAATCCAACATGAGAGGAATCTTTGACTTTTAAAAGTGAGGTTATTTTTCTAGTTCTCCTACGTTAAACCTCTTGTTGTGGCTGATCTCAGACCAGCGAGCTGGAGGACCTGCTGGAGAACCTGCAGAGTGGAAACCAGCAGCAGCTGCTCCCCGCTCAGCCTCCATCCTCTTCATCGTCCTCCTCGGCGCCGCCTGGCTCCTCTGTGGACAAACAAACCATCATCAGTGACATCCTGCACATGACGGACAGCAGCAGCTCTCCGAGCCAGCACAGGGCCTACCCCCCCATGGCCAACACGAGTATGTTTGCAACTGTGTGATTGTCTTTAAGGGCGGGGCCCCTGGTTTGTCCCTTTGGTTTGGCCCTTTAATTGTTTTTTGAAACCAAGTTTTAATATACTTTCATTTTTTATTCAATTTAAATCCTGCAGATCATTTAAACATACAAAATATGTTAACTGACGTACCTTGATGTGATGGATCGTGTATTAAAGTCATAAAGATATATAGTGAGATCAGTTCTATTCCTTCATTTCCAGATTCTGACTCTAATTTTAGGTTAAAAGTGTTTCCATAGTTGAGATATGTAAAATGTCTGAGGTTCATTTGATCCCACTGGACGTTGTTCTCTCTATAAAAAGTAAACGTTTGATTCCAGCGGGCTTCAGTGGGGTCAGGCCCGGTCAGTGTCCGGTCAGGAGCTTGTCTATGGACGGCAGCATGGGCCCCAGCCCCGCCAGGCCCTTCACCCCCCAGCACAGGAACAGCGGGCCCTACTCCTTACTGCAGCAGCAGCAGCAGCAGCAGCAAGGCTTGATGGGTACACACGGCTGCATGCCTAACCAGGCTGCCATGACCAACACTGGTGAGGACCAAACTTTAGTGGAGATGATATAAAGTATGTCAAAAGATGACCAAATAGTGATGTTTTCTTCTTCTTACCAGGCATTCGGGGATCCATGCAGCAAGGCTGGGTCTCCCAGGCGCCCATAAGGGGCTCCACAGGACCCATGATGGGTCAGGGCCGCATGGTTCCCAACATGAACCCCTCACTTCCTGCTAGAGGAGGCAGTGGTCCCCCGGGTTCCAGAGCCATGGTCAACATGCAGATGATGGCCAACGGTTCGTTTCTCAAACGGCTTTCGACAGCTCCTGTAAAAACCTCGCAGTGATTATTGTAACTTCAATCCCCTGCAGACATGGAGGTGCCCCCCCATTCCTACCATCCACAGCAGGCTCCGCCCAATCAGACCGCGCCGTGGCCAGACCGGATGATGATTGATCATTTTGGCAACCAGAGCAGGTACAGCATCATTTCTGAATGAGTGGGTTAATCATTGCTGGAAGTCTGAATTTGGGTCAAGTACCTCTTCTATCAAAGTTTAAGGTCCTCCAGTTGTTAGTCTTAATCAGAAACAGTTGGAGCCACTTTGGAGAGAAAAGGAACAGATTTAGGTCTTTTTTATTGCCTTTTATAGTATTGGATATTTTGGACTATAAGTCTCCCCAAAGTATAAATCACAGACACGAAAAAGAAATATTAAAGAAGAAAAAAAGTCAAATATAAGTTGAAGACCTTCATAAAACGATTTACAATTAAAACTGTGTTTCTAAGCATTTCTTAATTCAAATCGCATTGGAACAGAAAACCAGATGCTAGAAAATGCTCAGGCTAATGATGCAGTTACTAAAATGAGCGTGCCAAAGTCTCCATGCGCTCACCCTGGCGCACCCACGTTTAGGTGTGCGAGGCGTGATGAGCGTTGAACACGTGCGATTCTGACTCAAAACTGTACGACTGGATTGATCCAATATTGTTCAATTTTTTTTGTGCCGTTAATGTTAGCTTGGGGCTATAAGCTAGCATGTCAGTGCGCTAACAGAGCTGTCAGCGACAAGGGAGGGAAGGGGGGCGGGTTGCTCTGTGTCAACAGTAGTGCTGGGTATCGATAATAATTTGCAGATTTGATTCGATTCACCAGAGCCTGGATTGATTCAATTCAGATTTTTTTCAATTCTTTTGATTCTTCAATTCAATTTTGAGTTTAGTCAGTTTACACATTTATACACATTTGTTTAGAAATACATTACTAATCTACTACATGTTTTGAATATATTTATGTTAATCTGATCCAGTTCTCATACTGTAAATGTATCAGTGAAATAATGAGATTGTTAATATCATACAGTGTTACATGGATTCTCTAAAGGAGAAGTTCTAACTAAAATGTTCAGATCATTAACATTGGAAACATTGTTCTGCTTCTCCTGGAGGACGTTTCAGTTTGACCACTAGGTGGAGCTCATGCTATAGCAGTACACTTTTTTCAAGAAGAATAAGCAAAGAATGAGCACAAAATATGTGTTTTAGACCACAAATGGTTACTTTAAATAATATTTCCTTAAGAGTTTGGAAAATTCTCGCTTTTGAGATTATAAAGATGTTAATTTATTACAGTAATGTATGTTTAGGTCAACTGAGCCTTAGAATTAGCCATTCTATGGGAAATAACATTAAACATTAGCATCAAGCTAGCGGACTTTAGCTTTATGTGCTAAATTGCTTTATTTTTATGAATTAATTATTGATCTATTAAGCTAAGATCAATTCAAATCGATTAATCGATTTTCTTTCAACCTAGCACTAATCAACAGTCCCGCCCACAACTCAGAATTTTATTTCTAATGAGCTACTGCTGCTATGCATAAAATATGTCTCAAAAAACTACAATTTGGCTAAAAACTCCCCAGTCATAATTAGAAGATCACTGGGAATGATAGAAAAAAAACTCTGGTTGTAGTAGGAGTTTAACAATTACAGGCTGAATCTGTGCCGATTCACTACCATCAATATAATTAGCTTCATGAAACATTGAAGTAGTGTATTAGCACAACATATGAACACATATTCCAATAACCTTAGCAAAAAGAACATGTGAACAAGTCAACTAAACTCTTCATTTTAAATGGCTCCGTCAATGTTAGCCAGAGCTCTAGACTAACTTTGTACTGGTTTCATCGGTGCGCCTACCTTTCTTTCTTAGGTACACCAGTGCAAAAGTTTAGTGCACCGACCTTCTCGACCTCAGTGCATTTAACAGCACTTTTACATGGTCACTTTCCTTTTTATTTACTATCAATATCTGCATTAATACTTGAAAATGATGAACTTACAAACTGGTAAACATAAAGCCCGTAATTTATAACAGAGTTCAACAATAATGATAAACTACTGCATTTAAATAGTATAAATTAGTAAGAATGCGCAGTTTGAAAAAGCTTAAATTTGTGACAGCAAGAGAAATGGGTGGAGCCTAAATCTTCCTGCTCTGCTCCATTCTGAAGCATCCACACAGACATATAGATCCATGAACGTCTTTGTTTTCCTGGTCTGAGCTGGAATCTGGATCAGAACTGTACGTCTGGATAGAAATGATATTGATCACTGTCTTTGTTGCTCTGTAATGTTAGTTTGGGGGTGTGAGGGGCTGTAAGCTAGCAGCAGAGCAGTAAACGAGGATTTCATGAGATAACTGCGGGGTTACTTCACACCAACAGCCCCGCCTACAATTCAGAGGTGAATTTCTAATGAACTCCTGCCGCTCTGCAGAAACTATGTCTTAGAAAATGACATTTTTTTAGATTTTGGCTTGAAACATCAGAATCATAATGAAAAGACAACTTTAAAATGCTTTGAAAACAAATCAAATATAGTTGAAATGCTTCACAGAGCTGAAACTTAAAAAAACAAAAAAACTTTTAAAGGTTTTGTGATTAGTACGGAGTCATTCATTTTGATTTATGAAACATTTTCTTTTTCATTTTTTAGAACTGTTTCGTTTTTTTTGTAATTTTGTTTTTTCTAAAACTTGTTTTTTATTATTTGATTTTTGTTTTTGTCATTGAGATCTTTATGCTTCGCGTTGATAAATTTGTGATAAATTTATGATCTAACCTTTAGACCACTGATTCTGACGCGTGAAAAGCGGATTTTCTTTCCTGCTTTGCTCCGATATACATAATATTACTAACGTAGATGCTCATAATGAGAGCGCCTCAGCACAAAGCTGCTTTTCTCCGCAGCAGGATCCGCTGATAAACGTGGATTACACAAACACTTGACAACTGCACAGATCTGCTATCAGTCCGATACTCGTTACTGGGCTTCAGAATCCGCTGGAATTACGATCATCACGTTAACCGTAGATGAAAGAATGCAGCCTAAACACTGGAGCTGAAGCTCGGATGTTGAAGGGTTTGAACAGACTGTTTTCATCCGCTCCACCTGCCGCCAGCATCAGGCGCGTGTGCACAGGGTGCATGCGCACGGACCCCAACCGAACAACTCTGAAAGTGTCCGCTTGATGTGTGCCGACGCAGCCAGTGTGGAAGCTCCTTCAGATGCACATTCTGACAAAATAGTATTAATAATTATTGGAGGTTGTTACACCTGCACACACATGCAGGAAGGAGACTTTTGGAGTCGCAGAGATTATGTGTGTATTTCCTTCTCATCACAGAAGACTAAGTGCACCAGTGCGACCAAGAAATTTTTTTAGGTGCAACAATGAAAAATCTAGTCGCAAATACGACCAGATTGGTCGCACTCTAGAGCCCTGTTTGCACTTCTTCTCCTGCTTTGGTGTTGGTAGCAAATACTTACACAAGTTCAGTGCTCAATAGTGGTTGATAGGGAAAAATAACACAACACATAGGCCTATTTCTTGTCTTTATTTTCTTGTCTTTCTTACCTGAGTATAAAATGCACCCTGACCAAAGTATTTAAAAAAAACACCACCTATACTGCAAAAAATACAGTAGATGTTCTAAAAAAGTAAGATGAAAGCACATCATTTGTTATGATGCAAACCAAGTGGAAAGAGAAACTGAGCTCAAATCAAAGGTTCAGTTTGTTTACACCATATGTTGCATTCCAGGCCGCCGTACGTGGTTTCTCAGGAGGACGGCATTGGAAGCTGCGGGGCCGGTCCCGAGGGACAGACGGACGAAGGAGCTCTGCTCAACCAGCTGTGCTCCGTTCTGAAGGACTTTGAGGGTTTGGAGGAGATCGACAAGATGCTGGGGATCCCGACTCTGGCCGGCCAGGTGGGTCTCTTTGAAACCAGCTCCCCAAACCCGAGTGTCTGCCATCGCCGGTCCCCCATATGTGATTCCTCTCCGTTTCTCTCAACAGGGCCCTCTCTCAGAGCAGGACCAGTACCTGGCCTCCCCAGACCCGCCCACAAACCTGAAGCCCCCCCTCTACAGCCAGCACTACAGCGGGCAGCCGGGCTACGGCGGCATGCCGCCCGATGGCGGGTACCACGGCTCAGCCATGAGCGGCCACATTGGTCCTCAGAGGATGACGCCCACAGGATACCCCCCAATGATGAGGATGCCCAGCGGGGCGGGGCCCAGGCCCGCCAGCATGAGACCCGGGGGACCCACCCCAATCGTACCAACGCACCCCAACAGCCTGAGGCTCCAGCTGCAGCACCGGCTCCAGGTGAGCTTCTCCCATCAGCTGTGGCTCACCCGTGCGGCAAAAAGAGGTTCAGCCGAGTGTTTATAGAGCAAGTGTTGCTGAGTGGTCGGGACAGAGCTGAGGCGGGTGTCATTTAGGTTAAATATGGAGACAAGAAAAAAAAAGTTTAATCTTATTGGAGAAGTAAAATAAACTGAGAGAACATCTGATCTGAGCTAACATCTATGATCCCTCCTGTCTTTGCTGTTGGTACCAGTTTTTTTGAGAATAAGGAAACCTAAAAATCAAAGTGTTTCTACTTTTGGAGTAAATTATCAGATTCTTTTAAAGCCTTAAAAGTATACTGATGTGGAATTAAATGTAGGATAAAAATTCAGTGAAAAACCACCAAAGAATTTTCCAAATCCATTAAATATCTGGCTAAAATTTAATTACAATAAAATACATTTTTATGCTAAAGTTGATTAAATCAAAGTTTTGTTTTTTTTCTTCACAAGATGTGAAAATAACAAATGGTTTTAAAGCAAAAGAAATATCAATTTTATAAAAAATATATGGATGCTTGAATTGGTTTAGTTTTTATATTATATAAATATGTTTTTGTTTTAGTCAAACAATAATTGTGATATTCTCCAACCTCACTCCAACGTTAGACTTCATTATTATAAGATGCTGGTCTGAGGGGTTCACAGAGTTTAAACAGCAGCAGCAACAGCGGCGGCAGAAGAACAAACACGTTTCAGCTTTCAGGCTTAATCAGCGCTTCACCGCCGCTGAAAAACTTAGCGACAAACACACAACCTCCACACGCACGTAAACAAACTCCCCGGCAGGTTACTGCGTCTTCACGCGCCTGGATGTTAGGTTTCCTGACTGGGAGATGTCACAATATTGGATTCCTGTCAGCAGACTGTGTGCTCACAACACCTTGGGTTAATGCAGAGAGGATCTCTTCTTCTGTGGTGTTGGCTGCCCCCTGGTGGAGATGCTCAAAACAGCAACTGTTAGCATTGGTTTGGTCTACAAGTGGAGTAACATCAATGTTGTTTTTTAAAAAGTACTAAAAAATAAAGGTGATAGAACAACATGTTAATAGAAATACAAACTTAAATACAAGTAAATAAATAAAAGCCTAATTTTGGTCCACTTCCTATTTAGAATCGTCAACCAATGGTGAACCAGATGAGCGGAGTTTCCAATTTGAACCTACCTCTACGACCCAACCTCCCCACCCAGGTGAGCTGCTTGCATTCCTCCTCAGATTGACTTCTTTTGTCTGTCTACTGTAACACCTGACCCGCCTGCTGGTGCCTTCGGACCTGCAGGGAAATCTCAACGCTCAGATGTTGGCCCAGCGTCAGCGCGAGTACCTCAACAACCACCTGCGCCAGCGGCAGCAGCACGCGCACCAGCAGCGCGCCATGATGATGCGGACTCAGGGCATCAACCTCCCCCCCAACATGCCGGCAGGGGGCTCTGCGCCGCCCTCGATGCCCATGGGCGGCGCCAATGCACGTCTGTCGCAGGGTAACCTGCAGCAGTTCCAGTACCCGGCCTCCAGCTACGGTACAGGCCTGCCCTCTCCTCCACCTCCTCATCCCGGTTCCTCCAGCCCCTTCTCCTCCCCCCTGTCCCCCAGCCATCTCCTGGCAAGCCAGGGCATGATGGGAAATCTAAGCGGGCAGTACAGCAGTGTAATGAGCCCTCCAGCACAGCAAAGTGCCTTCCAGTTCAGCAGTCCAGGTATAAAGTGGAAGTGGTCGTGTGCTTCATGGAGCCCCTCACCTGCCCTCTCTCTCTCTGTCTCTCTGTCAGTCTGTCTGTTGGATTTCGACATTTCCTGTGACGCCATTTTGTGTTCTAATCAGCAGGTTCTGCTTTCAATATCTATATGTGCGTTTGCTTTTCTATCCATCTACCAATAACTGTATCTGAAAACTGGACAGAGTGAGTGTGACGTCCAAAAACGTCTTGCTTCCAGCTCCAAATTCAGTCGCCATTTTCCCCATATGGACGCTGCCGTGTTGGAACCAGGTGTTGTCAGTAAGCAGTGGGGATGCCACAGGGTTAAAACCATCGAACCAAATCATGTTCAAAGTGAACCGTTGCATCACTACTGCATACATTTGCATATGTTTACGTTAAAAGTGTCAAACACGTGTTTTGCTACATTTAATATATTGAATGTAGTTTTATTACATTACTCTGAGCGTGGCATGATATGTCCACACGGGTCTTGGAAACGCTCATTCAAGCAACCACTTCCAATGAAATGTTGGTGTAAATGCGCGTTTTGAGCTTCTACATTCAAAATTATTGCTTTTATTTGTTACCACCTACGTTTTTAAGTCTGTTTTCGGGCTCTATGTACAAAACACACCGACACTGAATGTGAAAGTTAAACCAGTTGAACTTTGACCAGTTAGGTGCTCGAATTCGGTAATGAGGAGTGACTAGCGTTTTTCTTTTTTTTTTTGAAAACACAACTACAACCACTTTCCAAGTTGATCATGAAGGAAAAATACGTAATTGGTGGAACTATAAGGCACCAAGTCTTTCATATTTGGGAATAGAGCTGTGAAAGGAAAAGTCTGGAGCAAAGTTTGTAAGATTTGCCCCGTTTCTATATTTCACACCAAACCTCTTCAAACTGTAGGTGCATGTGCTACTATTTGGTAGCAATAGTCTAGTGTGAACACTAGTGGTGTATATCATTCACATCTCGATACAAGGTCAACAAATCGATACATAAAGGGTTCAACAAACTTTTTGGTGGTAAGATACAGTCCAATTCTTTTACCAAAAACACTAAAGTCTAGATATTTCTTATTCATATGGCATTTACAGATATAAATAATAATGTATGACATTTGAAGGAGAAATGTATTCAGGTATTGACATGGAAGAAGCAAACTCATGATTGGACGTCTTTTTGTTTGTATCACATGTGCATATAAAGACAAAGATGGTAAAAAAAAAACAGAAAGGGAAACTGCAGTTAGCCAGGAATCCATTAGTTACGTCTTGATTGATTTTATACATTTTAATTAATACGATCTTGTTCATATCTGTGGTTTTCAAAGGATACTGCAGTTGCTCGACCAATTTTTGATACGTATTTTTTACATCCCTCACCGGTACGGCCGTTACTCCCACAGCCTGATGGATTTTTCAATATATAATATATATTATCTTTTACATTCCTAGTGAATTGCATTTTCTACAAGTAGGTACAAAACCCGCGTTCATGCGCATCACACACTCAGTGTGTACATATAAGCCAACTAAAATGTTTTTGTTCCGATACTTGCTTGATAGCAAATCAAACCAGTATTTGTCTGAATCTTTCGTTCTAGTTTTGTCGTTTTGTTGTAGTTTTTTTCAATACACAAATCACCAGAAAAAAGCTGTGATTCAAACATCGAGATTTGCACCGAATTGAGGGGAAACTGAATCGTTGCATCCTTAGGAAGCAGTCTTTGGTCGTTTCTATGGTAACCAGTGAGCTTGTTGGAAGGCCACCTAAAGCACGCTGCAGAGAATCTGTCAAACAATTTGAACGTTGGAGGTGGAGGCCAGCGGGCACCACATGCTTTGTGATTGGTCAGTTTATAACTTGCAAGAAAACAAAAAAAATTAAAAATTAGGATTAGAAAGAAGATGTTAACAAAAAAGGTATCGGAGCAAGAATGAGTATTATGTTTATTCTCTATCAAAGTCTATGGGATTTTGGCTTCTTGGCACCAGCTGGTACTTCCTTTTTCTAACTCTAAGGGGGAGGAGTCACTCAGTCCAGTTTTCATATACAGTCAATGGCATCTATACATTAAATTCTGTTCTGCTTTCAAGCTGTCGTGTCAAACGATGAATTTATTTTCCATCAGTTTTCCTCCTCGCTTCTCCAAATCGTATCTGCTTCTCCCTCCAGGAATGAACCAGCAGCAGCAACACCAGGACCAGGTTTCATGTTTCCCATGTGGACCAGCCACACCGCAGAGCCCCCTGCTGTCTCCCAGGATGGGGCAGGGTCAGAGCCCCATGCTGCAGCAGAACCAGGGACAAAACCCAGCCCAACTCCAGGCTCCAAACCAGGGAGGACCGCCCAGCTACCAGTCCACTGCAGACCTCAATGGATGGACTCAGCCTGCAAGCATCTCCACCAGCAACAGGTATGCCCTCCCTGACCCATTGTGATTTTTTTTGTCAATGATGATGTGCAAAATGGTACACTTTTTCATGGGTCTGCTCTTTTCCTCAGTGTGTATTCACAGCAGTCGCAGTACTCCACACAACCCAGCGGAGGAATGTACAGCAGCAGCAGCATCAGCCTTGGAGTTTCCATGGGCAGCGGTGGAGCCGGCATGAACCCCATGTCTGGACAGATGAGCTCCATGAACGAACAGGTGACCATAACACTTTTAATGCACATTCCTTCAGATCCTTCCATCACCGACACTTTCATTCTTGATGGTGAAACAGGTGAATGACGGCAGCCTGATCCTGGAACAGCTGGCAGGGATGGACATGCTGCCCCAAGAGAACGACGTCAATTCAGTGAGTTGACAAAACACACAACAGCATTCAAACCAGTGACTACAGTGTGTGTTTGGTTTTTACACACTGTACTGTAACACCTAAATTGTAAGGAGTGATTTTTGTGCCACCATATTGCAAGAAGAAGTCACAGTTTTTCAAATTCCAAACAAAATGTTTAGTGTTGAGAATAAAATGTCATAATTTGCAAATGAAAATACTTAATATTTGCTTTCAAAAAAATATTTTTGGGATTGTAGCACAAACTTTTTTAGATGTGTTGTCCGTCATCTCGCTTTCGCTCCACCTTTGATTTTGTGTTCATAAGTTTTGTTTTTTGTACTTGATTATCTGAAGTGGAGATGTTTTTTGCTACTTAATGTA
>NC_050528.1:16152615-16177348 GCF_002922805.2 Oryzias melastigma
CGCCTCCCTGGTGAGGTGTTCCGGGCATGTCCCACTGGGCGGAGGCCCCGGGGAAGACCCAGGACACGCTGGAGAGACTATGCTTCTCAGCTGGCCTGGGAACGCCTCGGGGTCCCCCCAGAGGAGCTGGAGGAAGTGGCTGGAGAGAGGGAAGTCTGGGCATCTTTGCTTAGACTGCTGCCCCCGCGACCCGGTCCCGGATGAAGCGGAGGAAGATGGATGGATGGAAGATGGATGTGTTTGCGTGGCAGACTTTTTTTGGTCTTGTGGGTGTGGATATAATGACAGATTCTAGAGTTTATCCTGTGATGTTAAACGGTGTGACTATGTGCTTTAACAGCATAGGAGTACATTTTACTCTTCCCTCACTGTTTTTAGAAAACTGGTGTACCTCAGGGCACTCTATTAGACTCAAATACATTTTCGTTATTCTGAAATTACACTTAATTTTTTAGTATTAAATGTTGAGAAGGGTGTTCTTTTTTCACCAGTAAATTCTGAAAGAAAATGGATTTGCATCTGAAGTTTGCGCAAAACTTAATTGAAATTCTAGAAATAAAAAAAACACACGCAATTTCGCAGTTACACTGTAACCAATGATTCATATTTATGCAAATAAACACAAACCAACTTGAGCAATAAGGAATTTAATTACATTCAAATTAAGCCACGGCACTAGAGCTCATCATCGTCCATCAAAGGAGACGGCAGCGTCTTATTCAGGCCATGGAGTGGTTAGCTATGTGGGAGCAGCTACGGATGAAGTGATTTGGGGGAATTGTGGTTGTGATTTTACAGAGGAGCTGTGGGTCCAACAATTCTGCACGACACGCCCGACTTCATACTGTGGGACCTTTTGTGGCGCCCACTGCACAGCTTTGCGTGGTATCGGGTTATTGGTCACGTGACTCGTTTAGTTTGAAAAAAGTGTTTCCATTGCAGTTTTGCGAAATATGTCAATTTTGATACACCTCAAAAACCACCTACTCCAAGTGGAAAAAATAGTTTTCTTTTAAATTGCTGTTTCCATTAGTCAAATTTTCTATCAACTATCCAGTTTCAATAGCCAATAGAAACACAGCTACTGTAAGAGAAGAAATTGTTTAAAATTACTGTTGTTTTCGTTAGCAGGCTGTGGCAGGGTCACATTTTTCATAGTTTGCTATCACTGATTTTTCTAAATATTGTCTTTGTATTTTCCACGATGACTGACATCATTCTGATTGTTTTTCCTCAGAACTTTTGCTGACCTCAGCGTTGACAGAGACGAGGCAGCAACGGAGTCAATCCAGAAAGACTGACGCTGACTCAGCTCTCAAGGAAGTCGTTGATGGAAACCCCGTCCTCTGTCACCTCAGCCGGCTCAGTGACACGGGGACAGAGGTCAACCTTGACCCCACAAACTCTCTGTAATGCAGTCAGACTGGCTCAGAGTCAATCCAACATGTGATGCAAAAGGAAGAAATAACACGACCAACAACAGGGAAACTGCAAATCTGAACCATCCTGTCAAAAAAATGCACAACTGTATGAAAATACAAAGGGGTAATCTTATTTCAGGTATTGCAGTGGCTTGACACTGCCGTAGTAGATAATCAACATATATTTAGCTGCCATTTGTACCACATATACTTTGTATTAAAACAATCAAGTTACGGTTACCCCAAAGTAAAACTAAGATCTTAAAACGAAATACGTACGATTCATATTTAAATCAAAATGATTTCATTCTTTCTATAAAATATCTTTAACTGAGCTTCTACTCATGGAGGTTTCTGTTGGCACACGCTAAAGGTTTCCCTCCGAAAACACACAAACCCAACAGCTCTTCTATTTATGACAGACATTTTTGTGCCCATGTTTGTGTGCGAGTGAGTGTGAAACTGACACAAAATTAACACTGTAGTGACGAATGAACAGAAATCTTTGAATTTCATCTGGTGTGGTTCTTTTTTTTGAGCCTGACTGAAGATGACAAGGAGAAATTTACTGAAATATTTTAGTTATTTATAGTTTTCAAGAAGTTTTAGAAATTATTTGTATAAGTAAGGAAAAAGAAATCAAATTTTTTCTTGAAGAAATTCTCAAATGGTACTTGTTGATGTTGATTTTGAAAGTTAATATATTTGAACTGCTGTAGTTCCAGCACACGGGACTTGCGTCCCTATTTAATGACTTTTGAATTAAAGTGAATGTGTATAGATAGTGTATATAGATTTGTATGATTCTTTTCTCTCCAGTGGTATTATTGAGCAGCAGTTTGAACGTCAATAAATATTTTTAGGAATCCTAAAGAAATCACTGGTGAAATTATGACCCTTTAACTACTCTTTTTAGCATTTTACCGCCATTAGCATGCTAACCACTGGCATACTAACTGCTAGCATAACATAGAAAGAAAGAGCTCACTTTCTGACAAACGTTAGCCTTGATAAATCACGCTAACGACTTTCTTTAAAGTTTTAAAGTGACACATTCATGTCTTCAACATATTTTTGCCCCCAAAATATTCTGTAAAACATTTTTTTAAGTTAAATTGGCATTAGCTGATCTCTTGAGATAAAGAATAGCCACAGCAGAGCTAATCCTGATCTCTAGCTATCATCTAATGCACTGCATTTGTCTATGTTTATGTTTTCTGTCACTGGAAACACAAAAAAGACGTTTGCTGTGTTTTATAAAATTCATTTTAAATATGGTTTTAAATGGAGAATGTGAAGATGTGTTACAAACATTCCCCCAAAACTGTTTCCCAAATTTTGGGGATTTACAAGCAGACGTAGTAAAAAGATGAGGAGATGATATTAAAACATTTTAAGCTATAATTAATTGAACTCCATGTCAGAGCAAAAAGGCACAAAAGAAAACTTTTCTTCTAAACCCTCAGGTTAAAGCATGCACAATTATTCTCTCATATTTCTACTTTTAGTATTTTTATAGTCAGAAGTAAGACTTTTATCTCAAAATTATAGTTTTATATTTTGTAGAGATTTGAAAATAACAAATAAATGTCAAAATATGAAATTGAAGTCAAATGTTTTAATTGTTTTACTCTCTAAAGCTGCAGATTAACAGAAATGTTTGACATTTTGTTTTGGAAAAAGAAAGTTTTGAATCTGGGAATTGAACCCCTGAAGTTAAGTTCCTTGTCTACAAAAAGTAAAAATGATGATATTGTTCTAAAAATTCTAATCAACATGTAACAACAGTTTCACATTCTCTTTAAAAACCTTTCTTTACTTTCAAACTTGCATTTCAGAGGTGCTGCCTTCCACGTTTAAGCTAGAACAGGTAAATCGTACCTGTGCTTCCCAACACTTTTCTTTAATGGTGAAGAATTCCTTTTAGGACATGCTGTAAAAGGAGGTCAAACTTAAACTCTGTGGGGAATATTTAACATCTAGATTTTTTTTGCCCGTTTTCTGTTTTGTTTTAACCCATTTCTACTTCACCGCTTTGTGTAAAAGCTCAGAGATGGATCTCTGAGATGAAACAAGCCATGACAGAAGTTCTGAATGTCTAACTCTCAGATGGATCCGGGTGGCACTGAACACTCATGCAGTGACCCCTCATGTTACTCAGAAAGGTTTAGATTTTAACTGATGCAATATGGAAAACGTTTTGTACATTTTCTCAACTTCAGACGACTGCACTTGTAAATACTTTGAAGACGCTCGGTACATAGAACGATGCCTTAGCTCAGCGATTCTGCGTGGTGTGTTACTAAGTTACGGATTCACTGTATGCTGATGATGGAATAATTACACAAAAAGAGTTTAGGTTTGCTTTTTTTCAGGGGTGAAGTTGTGCAACCTCAGTCATCTCTTTAATTTTTTATTTTATTTTATGTTGGTGAGTGCATCTTTTTCAAATGACTTTGAAGTTACACTGGTTTGAGATTATTTCTGGTTGTTCTGAAGTTCAAAATGAAACTTTGCTGAACAAAAGATTAAGTTTTAAAGCTCTTTATGAATCCATTCCAAGATCTCCCTCCTAGTGCCAGGAGGTTTCCTAGATTACTCCAATAGATATAAAGTTTTCTCTGATCCTTTCAAAGAAGAAGTAGAAATGAATCAAGATTTTATGGTTTATCTGCTGTTGACTGCAGCTTGCACAATCCAAGTTTGGAAAAGCTGAAACAAACATTAGAATTTTTCCACAGCTTTATTTTGTCTATCACTGTCAAAATTGTGTAGCAAAAACCTTTTTTTAACACATATATTCTGCTTTTTTTCTTTTTTTTTTGATTGGGCATAAACACACAGAGCTCGGGGCATGACATTAAAATAAATACAAAAGAAATGGTTCCCTCAAATTAATGATCTATGGCCAAGAATTAGTATTTTGTCCATACAAATTAGCTTTTATGTCCACAAATGAGTATTTTTGTGTCATCACCTACAACAAATTTGTTGAGCACACAAAATGTCATTTAGTGTGCACAAATTATACAGTTTTTGAGAAGAATTTGTTTTTGTTTATTTTGAATGTCATGTCCAGGCCTCTCTATAAACAATAATTAGAACATTAACTTGTATTTGACTTTATTGCTCAGAAATAAATTCAAAATTTCATAAAAACTTATTTGAATGACTTCTCAGAAATGCTGTATAAAACTAGCGCACTGTCCCTTTTCTTTTTACCTTTGGTGACCAATTTATTTTAAGATATTTTTATTAAAGAAAAAACCTGTTTTGGCATCTTCAGAAATGGGGTTGAATCACAAAGATGTTAGTTGCATTCAGGCTTTTTGCTGTGATGTTCACATTAGAGGTCCCAGCAGTGACTATCCAGCACATACGGTTATTGTCCTCAAGGGTTGAACGATGAAGACGCTCTCACACTTTATGCAAGCTGTCGACTGTAATGTTCCTTTTGCCAATGCTGCTTGTTAATTTATGCCACTGTAAATAAACTATTTTTATTGAATTCCTTTGCCTTGGTTTGCTTTCACCTTTGATTAATAAACATCCTACAAAAGTGTTCTAGCAACAGGGAGAAATAGAACAGCTGACTGCTGTAGTTTCTTAAATCCACCAATAGGTGTCCTCATTTTCCACTAAATAAATCTCTTTCAAGCTCAGAAAACACTGTTAAGATACTTCTTTATGTTCAGTCATCGAATGGGAATAATGATAAAAAAACAAAACTTGTCTTAACAAAACTTTGCAGCATAAAGGTACATTTGTAAGATCTGAACAGCCTACTTGTTTTTTTTTTTATTTTTTTTTTGCCTGTTTTCTCATGATAACTTTTGTCGGATAACAATATCTACCTTTTCTTTTTCTGCTCGTTTTTGCATGATAACATCATTTTTCTGGATGACCTCTAACTTTCTTTGCACCTTTTTGTGATAAAATCGCTTCCTAGTGTTAACAATGTTCTCTCATGATGACATCTACCTTTGTTCCAAAGATTCTCTTGATAGCATCATTTTTCTGAAGAATAGCATCTACGTATTTTTTTTGCCTGTTGTCTCACAATTACATATTTGTTTTTTTTTTCAATTTACTGTGGATTTTAAAATAAAAAGAGCAAAGTCTAATCTCATTATTCCAACACAGACTAACAAAATGTGTTATCGTGTGATAATGACATGTATCTTGTTATCACACCAAAAAAACAAACAAACTTGTTTTCTGTCAATAACGTGATGGTAGATGTCATTATCATCAGATAATGGCCAACGGTTGTTTGCTGCTTCCGTAAAGTTTGCAGCTTCCATTGGTAAATAGAAAAAACCCACATCTTGTATTGAAATTTGCCTTGTGATCTGGAAAAACTGATGTTGTATCGTATTATATTGGCTTTACATTATTGTATGACCCTTAGCGAAAAGTAGTCTATTTAAGTGCACTAAAACCAAACTTAGTCTGTACTAAAAGTGAGTCAGAATACTTGAATTTTACTTTTTATATACTATTTATACATTGTAGATTTAGAGTTTTCTAATTTAGTATTCTGTTTCTCAAATGTGTGTGTTCTATAAGGTATACTTGACTTACTTACACTTAATAAAACAAAACTTCTACTTAAGGGAAACTCAAAGCTGCTATAGCTTTTGATGCTAAACGTTGATGGACGAGTCCTGGAACAGCCTGCAGGCCTCCAACAACAAGCTGCAGAAGTGACTTACTTTGAAAAGTCCGACTACAGCAGCTAAAGCAGCTTCTCTGCATGGAGGCCCCGCTTAGTTCAGCACTACAACAATAGAGGCCAAGCCTTCCAAACAGAAATGTTTCAGTACATAACACTGTAAGGTAAGAGGACACGAAGCGCTACAGAAAGACAACCTTCATGTCCCAACCTTGCAACCTTTAACCCCTTGACGCCTATATTTATTTTCCAGCTATAATAAGAAGATGTCATTTAAGTTTTTGCTTTCATTTGGATGCTAAATTAAGGTAAGTTTGGAGCAGAAATGCATATTTGGATTATTGAAGCCCAATGAGGCAAATTTCCTTTGTGATTTTAAGATATATACATAGAATTGAATTGAATTGAATCAAGGAGTTCACAGTCAATGAGTCTATTTGATCCATTTTTTTTGGGCCTTTAAGCCATTTATAGATATTACGTAGCTTTTAAATGTTTACAATAATTTAATTAAAGTACTAAATGAATGTCATAACGTGATGTTTTTCTTGTAACAATTTTACCTTATTTTACTTTTGGAGAACATCAAATTCATTTCAAAATAAAATGCACTCTAAATCAATTAAGATCATCCTTCAGATCTAGTCTGAATAAAATTGCAGGAAAGTCAATTAAAAATGCTTGAAAATATTTGCTTTGAGCTTATTTAAAAATTAAGCCACTCCGACTGCAGATTTAACCTTTTACCTGATTTTTGCAAAGTTTTCTGACTTGTTAAAAATCGAAACAGAAATAGAATAAATTAAACCTCTTGCTCCAGAAGGGTTTTAGCAGAAAAAAGAGGCAGCAGTGGCACCACCATCGTCTGAGTCATTTCTCCCTGCACACTTGATTCTGGACATGATGTCACGCCAGATTCACACGGCAATAAAACAGTTATTGAGCTGTGGAATCCAAAATGTCACAAGAACGTCCAGGAAACGGATTGTTGGTGCTTCTCCAGCGCCTGGTCCCTCCTGTCTGAATCACTGTGTGAAACATGTTTCTGCACACGACCAGATAAATCCACTTTTTGTCCAATTTGAAATGAATCTGCGAAGGAAAAAGCAAGACATCTACAGAGGGAGAGGATATGTGAAGGTAACAAACTTCTTGAAATGTGCTTTTATTTTTTGGACAAACAGAGATTTTTTTGGAGGCATTTTCAAACATTTGAAATTCAGTATATGCTATAAAGAAAAAAAAAAACAATGTTTGACAAATGCTGAGATTGCTAAAGGCAAAGATTGAGAAAAAACTGGAACTTTTGTTTCCATTATCACCTTTCTTTTTCAGTGCTGTTACATAACTATATCAAATAATGTAATCTGCTGTTGCGTTGTGTGAACTTTTCATGCTCCGACAGCCTTCACTTGCTCCATATTTGTATTTTAAATCCATTCTGATATGGGACCATCACTTCCCGGTTGTGGGAGGGCGGACTCGGCTGGGAGTCGCTGATTGGCTGAAGCGGCTGTCGATCAAAGAGTGGACCTGCGTCAGCAGCGGCCCTCTCCACTTTTGAAATTCGCTTTGCTAGCTGAGGCCTGTTCGTGACATCCGAAAAGATAGGCCCAAAAACGAAGACGTATCACTCGGAGTCGTTTTCAAGGAACACAAAAGCATCACTGGTGAAGGGTTTCAGGTTTCAGACCATCCATTTCCCACTTGTTCCCGCTGAAGGTCACAGAGAGATGGAACATTTCACAGCTGTTATCGAGGAGCAGGCGGGACAGTCTCCCGAACAAGACCACAGCCTGTTCCAGTCAACCTAAAAAATGACTTATGATTATTTACATGAATATAATAAACATCTCTAAATAAATACCAACTTCAAGGTTGTCATAAATACATCTAAATTAAAAGAGAACACATTAAAAATATAAAACAAGAAAATAAAGAAAATGTGATCAAATATGAGAGAAAATGTGCAGAAAAATAAGTTCTATTTTGATTTGTCAAATTATGATAGCATATATGAAAACCATCTTTTCTAAAAACAAGTGTTTGATATGACATCATGGAAAAAGTTCATCTCAAAGAATGAGAACATGTCTTGTGAAACAGCGGCCACTCTGGTCAGAATGGGAAATGCAGGGCAACATTCTCATCATTACTCATCAGATTTTACACTTACTGGTTTGTTACAGTTACTGAAATGTTTCTGCACTGTGACAACAAAAACGACAGCAGAACAACATCTCTATGTTTATTTTCCCTGACTGACATCTCTGTTTTGATAAAAAAAAAAAAATGTTAGTATTTTTTCTATTTGGCTAACAAACATGTCTGATATTTCTAATACTTTTTGTAAGTTAAATTAAGAATAATTATAGACTAGTTTGAGACTTTTTAAAAAGTCTCTTGAATCAAAATGTCTATATTAAAAGCCAAAGCAAAAGACAACTAACTGCAAAATTTAAGATCACTAACAATGTTTGTTACGTTCTCTAATGTTTGTGCATCTTTTCTCACCACATTTTCTCAAATATACTTCTTAGGATATCCTGTATGAGCAGTATAGAAATGTCAAAGATTTCATAGATATAGGTGTGTTTGTATTTTTGTCACATTCTATCAGGTCAAATGTTCAGGATTGTGTGTCAAAAGTGTCACTTTTCAAATAAAATAAAACCAAAAACTTAACGATAAAAGCCTTTGTGTTATGTTCTGGTTCAAAAGGATGTTGGGGGATAGTTTGAACAGTTCTTGTAAAAAGAAAACAAAAGTTTAAAAGCAATTCCTTTCTTGTTTTAATCTTGCTGTGAACTGGGGAAACACTGAGTTGAAATGCTAAATAAAAACTAGGATATAAAGTGCAAAAAACAAAGATGAATTTATTTGAATGAATGAACAGATTTAAATAAAAAAAAACTACAATACAAAAAATAAAAATCATTGTTTTTGTTTTAGAAAAGTAATTAGATTAATTTTGATAAAAACTGTTTTGCTTCACAAGTTATTTTACACTGTTTGTTTACCACAAATCAGCACCCTTGAAAAAACAACAAACAAATAGATGAATAAATAAAATATTAAATAAATAAAATGTCAAATAAATATAAAAGTGACATGTGACATGGCCTGGTTCAAAAATATGGATTTAGATTTGAACAAAGTAGCCTAAAGATAGACTTTAGTCCACCCATCTCCCCATCAAAACAACACTTTGACTATACATACAAATGAGTTTTAATCAAATAAAAATGACAGATTTTAAAACACAAAACCATCAAGAAGCAGATTATATTTCGACTATCAGTGCGTTCATCATTTCATGTCAAATTGGACAGAACATGGTGTGATTGAGAATTTGTCCTTTTCTGAAACCTGCCTCTGGTGGTCGTCTCAGGAACTGCGCCACTCAGTTGTGTTTGCTGGTTAAATCTTTTCTACTGTATATTTCTTCAGTTTTTCTAGTTTTTCTTCCCTCATTAGCTTAAACCTCTATATACCCCATGTAGTTTATTCGAAAAAGTATCAGATTTTATTTTAAGGAAACTTTTCAAGTTTGTTTCCATAAGCGTTCTTAAAGAATTGAGCCTAATTGGAGCTCAGCTCGTGCCACAGAGTGAGTCTTCTTGTCCTATCTAGGATCTTTGAGGCAGAGGTGTGTCGTGAAGAGGGGGCAGTCAATGCTGCCCCCCCCTCCCGTGTCAAATATCCCCGGCGCTCTCCGTCTCCCGCAGGTGGTCTGGCAGAAGTCCTCCTCATCCTCTTCTTGCGGGCAGGTGCGGGAACTCCGACATGGCGGGGAATGCGGGCCCGAAGCGGCAGGACACTCGGAAATTTGTGGAGAACCTTTCCGGCGCCGGGAAATGCATCGCAGTGCTGACCAGCGGCGGAGATGCTCAAGGTAATGAATACATCCATGAATAAAAAGTGCTCCTCGGTGAGTTTTAGGGAGCTGCGGGTTCGAATCCCCGCGTGGGCGCGCTGCCGCTGGACGCAGCGCGGAAACTTGGCACCGTGGTGTCTGCACAGTTTTAAAGTTTAGTGATAATTTAATTAAAATAACTCGTTTTCCTTCCTCCCGGAAGTGAAATGTTTTACAGAAAGTTTAAAGCTTTTATTTTATGCGACAAAAACAGAATGGCTCATGTCCGATAATGGAAGTATAGGGAAAGGGTTCCCAAAAATGCGCATTTCTGGAGGAGGAAGATCGAGGCACGGCTTACTATCTGTCAGCATCAGGTGTGGGAGGGAGGGGAGGCAACCGGGTGGTGCAGGGAAGAAATTGTTTAATAATACTTATTATTATTATTATAACATGACTATAATAAATGTGCATCTGTGGTCAAATCTGCGCCTTTCTAGGGGCTGAGTCTGTGCGGCGGTTACGCAACACTTTGTGCGGAGCAGCTTTGGCGCGCGTGATGCGCAAGTTGGAGCACTTTGCGGGAGAGCAATGATGAGCTAAAAGGTGAGGTGGGCCTGAAGGTGCACCGTAATCAACAAGTGAGCGCTTCTGAACAAACTGTCCTGAATGGAAATGCGGCGCCGCATCGGCTTCAGTGCGCATCCTCGGAACTCTGTATCCCCACGCAGAGTGACAGGAACTGTGGCGAAGATTTCACTGTATGGTGTGCAGCCTCTCAGACAGACATGCGCACTGCTCTCTACAAACTGCTGAGACGTGAGGCTCATAAAATAGATAAATAAATCCAAACTCTTGCATCACAGAGTCTGAGTCACGACTGTTGTCAAGTAGAATAACGGAACCGTCCCATGCCGGTCTGAGCAGCCTCCACACAGTAAACGGCGTCCGTTTCTCCGTTAGTGGCTGCGCTTTTATTTTGAAAGGGAGCCGACTTCCTTCCGTGTCCTTCCCTGCTTCCGCCGTTGAAGGTCGAGCAGCCTATTTGAGGAGCCGCGGGCATTCAGTGATTTATGACAGTGAAAACGTAAAATATCCACAAAAAATAAAATAAAAACATCCTAAATGTCTATATTTTTACTGTATCACTTCCTCACCACTCCTAAAGTGGTAAACTCAAATGTAGACTACATAAAAAAATGACATATATCTCCGTTGCAGTCCTTTTGGGCCTTTGGTGACTTCCTTTCACTGTGATAGTAGTAGTGGTTTGCTCCTAATGCTCCCTGAGCATCAGTGAGGACTGCATTCCTTCATGTCTGAGGGGAGAACATATTGTTCTCTGCAGTCTGATGCTCACAGGCACCAGGTTATAGCCTGTTACATAATACATCATCCCTATAGCTGTTGTAGGAGCTATTATTAAAGGGTATTCACATAGTTTCTGTCAGTCTCACAGCATATTATGAGCTGGGTATTGGTTTTAATCTTTGCATTCAGCACACGCTCACCCATGCTGCAGCTGACTCACTGGAAATCTCAGACGATGCTGACGGATGAAACAGATTTTTATTCCACTTGTTGTGTTGTTTCTATCCAAATGTTGTTGCTTTGGTTATTAATGTCCATTCTCTGAGCATCCAATCAGTTTTTACCACCACCTCAGTCTAGAACAGGGGTGTCAGACTCAATCACTCAGGGGGCCAAAAACCAAAACACACCTGAGGTCGAACAGGATCGACATTTATTGAACACTCTAAAACGAAATTGTTAAAAGTTTAAAAATGTCACTTTTTAACATAATTATGAACTAGATATATAGGATTACCTGCAATGATGCTAGTGTGAATTTAAGCTGAATTTGGCTGCTGAAGATGATAGTGCTGATAGCCGAAGATGCTGAAACTAATAACTGAAAACGCTGAAGCTGATAACTGAAAACACTAAAGCTGATGGCTGAAGATGCTGAAACTAATAGCTAAAAACGCTGAAGTTGATAACTGAAAACACTAAAGTTAATAGTTGAAGCCACTGAAGCTAATAACTGAAAACGCTGAAGCTGATAACTGAAAACACTAAAGCTGATAGCTGAAGTCACTGAAACTAATAACTGAAAACTCTAAAGCTGATAACTGAAAACTCTAAAGCTTATAGCCGAAGATGCTGAAACTAATAACTGAAAACGCTGAAGCTGATAACTGAAAACACTAAAGCTGACAGTTGAAGCCACTGAAACTAATAACTGAAAACGCTGAAGCTGATAACTGAAAACACTAAAGCTGATAGCCAGCAAGAATATTAGCTAAATGCCAAATTAGCCTAAAAACCAAAAAAAGTTGTCCAAAAACAGCTAGCATGTAGCTGAAAAAATAGCTGAACTTCAAAATAACCTAAAAAATTGAAAAAAAGCCTAAATTAGCCAAAACAGTGAGCCTAACTATGAAACAGCCTAAAAATACATTTTAAAAACCCCATATTAGCCAAAATAGCTAGCATGTATCTGACCTATTAGCTAAAGTCCAAATTAGCCTAAAAAATCTTTGTAAGTTCCAAAATAGTCCAAAAAGTTAGCAGAATGCCAATTTTTTAAAACTTTAGACCCATAACATTTTAACATACAGTAATTATGAATAATAAAAAGGCAACAATATTGTTCCAGAATAAATCAACTTAAACATTAAATAACTTTCAATATTTTACTCTCTGCAGAAATATTTGTTGTCAAAATTATACAAGTTAGAAATGAGCACAAGATAACATCGGGCCATTAATAACAATAGAATAAAATGATCTGGAGGGCCAGATAGAATTACGCTTGACTTTGACACATGCTCCAGAGCGGAGGTCACCAACCTGTTTGAAACTAAGAGCTACTGGGTTCTGAGTCATACAAAGGGCTATCATTTTTGAAATAACACATTTTGCTTAGTTATAGTTATTAATTAATTAATTTGTTAATTAATTAACACTTTTTTGACTCAAAAG
Source organism: Oryzias melastigma (assembly GCF_002922805.2). Lineage (NCBI taxonomy): Eukaryota > Metazoa > Chordata > Actinopteri > Beloniformes > Adrianichthyidae > Oryzias > Oryzias melastigma. Next base: position 16,165,553 of record NC_050528.1, read on the forward strand.
TTTTAGGTTTCACTTATGAACACTGTACTTTTCATATCTGTGTAATACCTATCTTTTTTTTGGATCTGACATTCTTTGATTAGTAGTTGAGGTCAAGTTAAGTTTGTCCGCTAAAATATATTCAGGCATGCACTTAATAGATCTATATATTTCTACTTTGGAACAGTTTTGGTAATGTGTAATGTTCCTACAGCAGGAATGTTACAAAAATAGACAAGTCAAAGTTCAAAGATTGCCATTATCTGCCAGATGGTCAAATCACCCATTTAATGGGAGTATTGATCTGTTTTTTTTTTCCAAAACTCATTAGTCACTTTGTGCAGATCTAACACATTCCATGTCTGCAGAGACCCCCCCTCCTGCAACAAATCAGGGCCATCCAGGTCTCCTAGCAACACTTGACTCCGTGCTGGGTTACAGGTAGTTCCTATCTTTAACAGCAGAAACAGGAATCAGTCAGCATCTGCTCCGTGAATCACTGAGAGATGTTACAGCTGCTGGTCACAGCTCACATGACCGGCTCAAATTATCGCTTTGGCAAAACAAACACAGCCGACTCAACAAGCTTTGGGATTAAAAACAATGTGATGCTCTAACTTCTGAATCATTATGGAATAGTAATATTATGTGTTAATGTTATGGCTTAAATACATCTTTATTTCATCAGTGGATATATTTATCCCATAAAAATGCTGTACAGTTGAGGCCTGTGATCAAAATTTAAACCAAACAACGTCAATCTCCACAATAAAAGCAGATTACCTTAGATTGGTGAAAAATTTGGCAATATATGTAAACACCAATTAGGTTCCACACAGCCAGTATCACTACCCAGCCAGCAAGGCCAGGTGGGCCCCATACGGTTTAAAAGTAGGCAGAAAATGTGGGCCCAGAATGGGTTTGTCCTAGTGCTGGGCAATATGGAAAAAAATGATATTACAATATTAATTATTTTATATCACAATAATGATATATATCCCTATATAAAGAATAAAGTGTATTTTCAGTTATTTAAAAAAAGCTCTCGCTAGTTTTGCTTTGAAAAAGGAAGATTCAAACATTATTCTGTATTTCAGAGCAATCAATATTTTACTCTTCTGTACTATATTAATAAAGATCGTGAATCATCGATGTGGACGTCGTGTATATTCATACTCAAATTTTTGGGAACAGATCGCGAGAATCCGAACAGCAATGTTCCACAGCTTGATTTATCTCTTATTCTTTGTAATCTCATATATTCATTTTTGTAGACTTTTCTTGAGTGATTGAAGGTTTGTTGTGTTAGCATCGGTGCGGGAATAGCCTCCTAGCTTGCTTACGTACTGCAGTCTTCTGCTCTGCGTCGGACGTTTTGAATTCAAAAAGAAAATTTTGTATTTTTGAGGTTACTTTAGATCAGGGGTCTCAAACTCAATTTAGCCGGGGGCCACTGGAGGCAGAGTCTAGGTGAGGCCGGGCCGCATCAGGATTTTCACAAGAAAATCGCTGTTAAAACATTCAAATGTTCTCAAATATCTTTGTTTTTAACACAAAATAATGAATAAATAATAAATAAATAAATAATAAATAAATAAATTAAATAATGAATTAAAAAGCAGGCAAATCAGTATGGAAGTTTTTTAGTTCCTTCAGACTCTGAATTTTTTTATGTTGAATTTCTGACCCATCGAAATTTTAAGTCTCGAAATTAAAAACACTGATTTTTTTAAGATAGAAAATATTTTTGGGAGCATAAAATTTAGCTTTTTAAAAAGCAAGGGTTGAAATAAAATTCACAATAAAAAATCAGAGGTTAAAAAATTAAGAAAAAAATTCTAAGGTTAAGAAAATTCAGAATAAAAATTCAGAATAAAAATTTAGAGGTTAAGAAAATTCAGAATAAAAATTCAGGGGTTAAAAAAAAATCAGAAAAAAATCAGAGGTTAAGAAAATTCAGAATAAAAATGCACAATATAAATGCACAATAAAAATTCAGAATAAAAATTCAGGGGTTAAAAAAATTCAGAGGTTAAAAAAAATTCGGAGTCTGATGGAACTAAAAAACTTCCATAAATCAGTAATAACTTAAAATAATAATAATGACCATACAACAGATACATATTACTGAAGAAACCACATATTGACTGACTAGATAAAACTAATAATGTTTATTCAGTTTCAATTGTCTGTATTAACAGATCCTCCTTCAGTGAGAGAGAAGCCCGATACCGAGAAAATCTTTGAAGGATTTCATTATTTGTAGATTATTTTAAAACTCCTCACAGTAAATATATCTGATCTATATGTCTTCCATTCATTGGAGGTGTGGAGTGCTCGCGCGCGCCGGCTGCGTCAGTGCGCATTCGGGTGGGGGGGGCTTTCCATGGGGGTTCTATTCAAACGCGCGTAGCAGAATATCGGACTTCTATCGCGTTTACATGGACTGGAATGCGCGCCGACACAGCCGGTGTGTGAACCTTAAAATTCACAGACACGCGCACGCAGGCGCGAGCCAAGCTCAGAATCACATGTCTGACAGGCGGGTGCAGCGGATCGCCGCGCGGGGCGGGCTACAGGTTTGCGGCTCGGAGCTTGAGGAGCTCTGATTTAATAGGAACAGCCAGCACGTCAAAAAACGTATTCCTCGACATCATACGTGTATTCATTTCTAAGAGAGACATCCACAGACGGAGCTGGTAGCTCAGAAACACCTTTTTTTTTACAAGCCGCGAGCAGCAAATTAACTGCGCGGGGCACGCGAATCTGTCACGCGAATCGCGTTTGGTGCTTCATGGCTCCTCCTCCGCCCAGCTGATTGGAGGAATGAATGAATGAGTGAGGAGGTACTGGACCGCCCGCCGATGTCCCGCCTCCAGAGTCATATACCTCACCGTGATTGGTTCGTTCAGCTCTGCACACAAGAACTGTCATTCATATCAACCTTGCGGGCGCACTAACAGTAATATTTCATATTAAGACGCGGGTCTCAAATTATCATCCCGCGGGCCGCAGATGGCCCGCGGGCCGCAGATGGCCCGCGGGATGATAATTTGAGACCCCTGCTTTAGAAAGATTTGGTCATTTCAAAACTATTTTCAAGCATTCTTCTCTCCCAGTTTTTGTCGATTTGGTTTTAAAACATGTACCGGTAAATGTCATTAGAAATGACGTGTTTTAGTTTTTTGTTTGTGTCCAAAGTTCAAAGATATTTTGTTTTTATAAATAGGCCTCAATGAGCAAATGTTTTGATCTAATATATGTTGGATTACATTTACGCTTTGAAGCACTGTATGTATATATACAGTATATATATACTGTATATATATGTTTGATCAAATATATGTTTTGAAGCTTTTCAGATGAGTAATTTTAGCTGCTTGCTGCAGTGGAGCTTGTTAGCTCAATACAGCAGAGCTATAATACATATACTTATAGGGCCCACTTGGCCTTGCTGGGTATTTTGAACTATTTTGCTGTTATTGTCAATTTTAGCTGGAAAACACGGTATTAACAAATGTTGTCCCCTAGAACAGTTTTCTTCTGGGTTTAGTTTGATAATTTCTTAAATAAAAAAATAGGAAGAAAAAAAATTAAATACAAAAACAGCAGCCAACCTTATGGGTCCTCCAGGGTTTTAGTGAAGGTCAAAGCTGACATTTTTCAATATATCCCAACTAAAACGTTCATCAGATCATTAGCATTATTTTAAGATTTTCATATATATTGGGAAGTTTTTGATCTTTTGACATTCCTGTTTGTACCATTTTATGGTTTTTGTTTTTTCTTTTGAGCTTTTCCATGTGGAACATTCCTTCTTTTATACTTAGCTTAAGCATTTCAAATAAACCAGCAGCTGCATACTTATTTCCTTGGCTCACTAACTGCAATTTACGTCACGTTATCTTTTCAGAAAATAATCAAAAGCGTGACTTTGCTTACCAGCAGGCGCTTCCATCCCCAACACCCCCTGAAGTGAGGAGTCAGAAGGAGAGGAGGTGTTAGCTGCACCTGGCTCAGGATGAAGTAGAAAGCAACCAAAGCTGGATCCATGCTTTCTGTTTTACCAAATTTGTGAAACTTTTTTGTTTTTTACAGCTTGATCCAACATATTTGTTACTTTATAATCTCAGCCTTGTAGTTGTAATCACACTGAGTGCTCTGGCAGATGCTGCAGCAGAACAGAACCTGAAGGGCTCTTTTAGTCTTATCGACTTCTTTCATTTCCTGTTTCTGTTTGCATGCTCACGCTCCTTTAAGCCAAAGCCAATTCAAAAGCTGCATGTCAGCATGTAATATTTGATTCAAAAATAATGGGGCTAAAGCTAAAATAAGGTGATTGGAAATCTGTAACAACATATAAAATATGGTTAGAATGGGGGTTTCAGAGTCAAAGTGGTAAGAAAAAAATCAGAGATTTTTTAAATGTATCCACTTTCATTTCTTAAACATGATTCAGGAGCTCAGGAGTCTGTGTTCAAATGTTCAGAGTACAAACAGACTCCAAGCTGATAGATGCCATGCAGTATTACAGCTAATGCTGTAACAATAATCTCATACCTGCTGTGAAAACTATGACCCAACTAAAACTCAGATACATGCCTCTGCATGTTTGGCATTTTATTGACAAATGGTTTCTCCTGTCACATTCAGCTGCTTAGGGGTTTTTGCAGAGGGATGACATGCATTTCCACAATTATGGAACAATGGTTTTCCAAAGTGTCCCACCGACTATATCATATTTGTCAGGAGGGAATATTGTTCTAAATTAAACTGAGTAATTACAGTGCTAAAGGTAAGTATTTGATCCGTTGCTGATTTTGTAGGTTTGCTTACAAAGAAATTGACATTCTTTCTGTCATCTTAATGGTACATTTTGAACATTAGCTGCGTTTACATGTGCAAAATGTCCTTGATCAGATCATAGAATGAATTAGAATAGAACTGTGCACATGGACCCTGAAAAACTTCATCCGATGGTAACAAACGTTTCCATGCGCCACACGGTTGATCAGAATAAATCACGTTGACATGCGTATAACTGTCTAAAATACCGGAAATAGTTGTAGAAGAAGAAATAATGAGTTCTATTGTAGACAAACAAAGATCATGTATAGAGCGAGATGATGCTCTGAACGTGCTTTCATTATTATTAATCATATTTTTAAGAGCCTTTTTTTAAGAGAATTTTCTACATCCATGTGGGAAATGTGCATCTTGCCATCACGCAAATATGTTCGAATAAGATCATTCTTTAATCTGTTTGGATGTGATTTTAAATATAAATTTATGTGATTTTAAACGGTTTCTCAGGACTGTTGGGTGCGCGGAGCAGCATTTCTGCATTCAAAAGCCGCCTCCGCCGGCTCGTCCCGTACTGAATCCGCTCTGAGACACAGTTCTCCCGGGAGATATGGTTCTCCAGAATCTGACGGGTCTCTCGCACAGATCAGCTGGACGGACTCCAGTCCAAAGCTCACACCGTAACAAAGCATGAAAGCTGTGAATCCGGCTTTTCTACTCAAAGAAAAGAGTTAGCTCGCGGAGAGCAGCTGATTGGTTCTGTTGGTGCTCCAAAGACTGCCATCCCCTCTATGCATGAGGTAAAATCCAGCGCAGTAATGACACACGATCAGAATGTGCGTTTACATGCAGCTTGATCAGATCAACCATCGGTATAACCCACCTGTCTTGATCGGAAATAAATTTGGATTTGAAAGAGTCTGATCGGGCCAGAGATTCCGAACGGCTTGTTTACATGACGCATTTCTTTTCTAATCAGGCGTTTATTCCCATTACTCGGGGTGATGTAAACGTAGCCAGTGAGAGAAAAACTATTTTAAAGAATTTACATAAATGTATTTGCATTTTATCTAAGGATTAGTGGCTGGGTGGCTCAATGTGCTAAGTACAGGGTTTGCATGCATGAGGCCTAGGTTCGATTCCCAGGGTTGTCCACTGATCTCCATCCAGATTGGGCCCTTAGGCAAGACCCTTGACGCTGCTGCCTAACTGGGTCCCTGTGCCCCTCAAGTTCAGGGTTGTGTCAGGAAGGGCATCCGGCGTAAAAACTCTAACAAATCACTGATGCCAAACAGTAGGTGCTGTTTTGAACTGTTGCGACCCCGAATGGGATAAGCTGAAAGGTGAAGAGGGAGAAGATTTTGTGGAAGTGATTAACTATTTGAACTCTCTTGCCAGAAAAACTTTGTACTTTGTGCTAAAATACTTTGTTGAAGTCAGACGTTTCTTGTAGTTGATGATCCGGTTTCTGCATATATCTTCTATATCTTTAAGATTTGGTGGTTGTGACTTGGCAACTCTGAGCTTCAGCTTCCACCATAGGTTTTCTATAGAGACCAGAGACCACTCCATGACCTTGATATTCCTTTTCTGCATCCTCGGTTGTATGTTTTGGGTCATTATCTTGTTGGAACACCCATTTTTAAGGTCATAGCTCAGGATTTGACAGTACTTGACTCCGCCCATCCTCCCATCAAGGCAATGAAGAAGTCCAGTGCAGAAAACCACCTCCAAACCATAATGCTTCCCCCTCCGTCCTTGACAGTGGGAATGGTGTTCTTGGGGGTCATAGGCAGCATTTCTCTTCCTCCAAACACAACGGGTTGAGTTGATACCAAAGAGCTATGTCTTACCCAGGGCTCACACAGCTCTCGTTACGGCTTGACCTAACTTTAAAAGTGCAAGAGGAAACCCAATGGCAGATGATCACATTCAACCTCTGCGGTCTGGCAAATCTATTTTGCTGGATTTAAATCTAATAATCAAATTTAATAAGTAAATGGCCGATTATCGCGTGAACCTATGTGAGTTTGGAGTTTCACAAGGTCGGCAGCGGAACCTGTGGCTGCAGCCATCTAGTAGCCAATATGAGCCTCTTGCTGTAGCAAGACCACTCCCACATTGGAGCCGAGCTCTAACGCTTTCCGTGTGAGCCCGGGATTAGCCTCATCAGACCCAATCCCTCTCCAAATCATGATGGTTAAGACACAGCTGCACCTTAATTTTAAATGATTCCAATGCCGTAGTTTTCTTTGGTATTGTAATCATACTCCATGACGTGCTGCTGACCTCCTGGCCCAGTCAGCCTTGTCAAAGACTTCTTGATCTCAATGCGTTTCTTTTTCCTGGGTCAATAAAGGTGTTTATTGGCAAACTTCAGGTATGTGGGTCTGCACATGTGTCTTCTTAAGCAAAGGGACTTTACTAGCACTACAATATGTTAAACTATTGTGGTGTTAAGTATTCCAAATGGTTTTCTTGGTGTATGTAGTTCCAGTTAATTTGAGATCATCAACTAACTTCTGCCGTGTTGTTTTTGAGTTTCTCATCATCATAGAAACGCCACCAGGTCAGATCTGGTTTGGAGCTCCAGACCTACAGGTGGATTGATGGCTGTGTTCTGGTACTTTGGCCCCAACAGTTGTTTCCTTAACCCCCAGATTGTTGCTGATGTTTTTGTCGTTCATCCCAGTTTATGATTTTCTCCCTTAAATCCACTGAACGCTCTTTAGTTTTTCTTTGTTTGGAGTCTGACTGACCGACTATTCAATTCAGGTGACCTGTTGATGAGGAATGTACTGATCTGTGTGAACCAGAACTCTTACTGGTTATTAGGGGATCAAGTACTTATTTCCCTCAATGAAATGCAAATGTATATACATTATTTGAAGTCAATGTCTTGATTTTCTATGTAACTTTTCAAATGAACCATTAGGAAGACAGATTGTCAATTTATTTTCAGGTGGGTAAACCTACAAAATCAGTGAGTAGTCAAATACGTGTTTCCTTCATTGTGTCTGTTTATTTATTGAACTAATGTGCACTGAAGACAAGAAATTACCAAAGTTCTTGAAAATAAGCATTGGTATAAGTTTTTCTGCTTGAGTTTTGCTAGACAAACATGTGATCAGATATCGGATTTACTTTATTCAACAGATTTGAATTTTAATATAGTTTTTGTTGCACATGGAGAGTTACCACAAGAAATAAAGAAAATTAAACAGTTGAAACCGTTGAATCTTTTCCCCTCTCTTAACAGGTATGAATGCAGCAGTCCGTGCTGTTGTCCGAATGGGCATCTATGTTGGAGCAAAAGTCTACTTCATCCATGAGGTGAGCCGTGACTCGGCTTTCCCGCGTTGCTCCAGGAGGTTCTGCTGCTTACGTTTCCCCGACCAGTGAATTTAATGTGTGTTTTTTCTCTGGACTGTGTCTGGAAGGAGCCAACTGGACCCAAAGGCCTTGAAATGGGGTTTTTACATAACAGGCTTTGAATGATGAATGTGTAATACTTTCAAATCCCTTATTTACTGCCAGAAACGCAAAAATCCCTCAAGGATACTTGCACTGTAGCTTTAATCTGAACAGCTTTGTAAACAGAAAAACAGAAACTTCTTGCAAACGTATCACAAACATTACAGACTACTGCATTTCTGCATATATTTAAGGTAAACACTGATGTTCTTGGTATTGCTTTTTTATACACAATCCTCGGCAATACGCGTTCAAGTGACCACTTTCTATGAAAAGTCTATGGAAATGCTCGTAAATGCATTTTTAGGTTTCTGCGTTCAAAATTCTTGCCTTTATGAGTGATACACATGTTTTTAAGACCGTTTTCGGGTGTCCGTTGAACGCCCATTGAACACCAACTGAACGTCTATTGAAAGTCTATTAAACGTTCATTAAATATGCATTGAAAGTCTATATAACGTACATTGAATGCCCATTGCAAGTCCATTGAACGTGCTTTGAACGCCCATTGAAAGTTTAAGTAACATCTATTGAATGCCCATTTAAAGTCCATTGAATGCTCATTGAAACTTAATTGAATGTCAATTGAACGCCCATTAAAAGTCAATTGAACGTACATTGCACAACCATTGAAAGTCTATTGAACGTCCATTGAAGGGTAAACCAGTTGATCTTTGACCAATCAGACTCAGATTTGTCAGTGGCGGTGTCCATTTTAATTCACAGAAGTGCTCACTGTTGAAAACTGATCATGAAGGAAAATGAATAACAGCGGTTTGTGCCTAGCTGGAATTCTATGACACCAAGTCTTTCATATTTGGGAACAGAACTGTGAAAGAAAAAGCCTGGAGCAAGATTTGCACCAAGACTCTTCCAACAATTGGTACATGCTCAGGCTGTGAAAGTCCAGTGCGAACACCATATGCTACATTCAAGAAGCAGCGTTTAGCGCATTCTTGAATATGCACTGTGTGAATGTAGGATTATGCTACCAGTAGTCCAGTGTGTACAGTAGTCAGACAATACCAACATCAGCCTCCAGTTTTAGCTTTTTAATTAAACAAATCCACCAATCCTATGGACCTCATTGCTTTGCAAGTTATGTTTTTTAAAGTGTAAATGGTGTAAAAAACACTTTTCTATCTTCCTTGAAGACACAAAGGGTTTTACAGTCACAGTCCCATTCCTCCATTAACACAGACATTAACACGTTGATGCCTAATACTGGTGCCAATCAATAACCACCAAGAGCAATATGGGGTTCTGTGTCTTCCTCAAGGACACTTCAGCACATGAGTAGGCAAGGCAGGAACTGAACCTGTGTACTCTTGATCAGAGGCTGACCGCTCTACCTCTGCACCATGGCAGAAATTTACCTTGTAGCTTCTTGAAGTGACTTAAGGTATAAGCTATTGCAGCCTGTATGTCTTCAAAGATTACTTTCACATTGGTGGATTCGCACTGTCCTATCAGAGGCACAAGTTCTCATTTTATCAGCAATGAAGTGAAGTTAAATTTTTCTACGATTGAGATAAGGACAGATCTTGTGACTTAATGTTCTATTTGGGAATTTCGTTTTTTTTTTTACCCATGTAAACATTGTACACAACAAATGAGGCATGATCTGTTTAGATGATTTGTTTTACATTTGTAAAGACAAGAATAACAGCTAACAATTTCCAATAAAGAAGCTACACTAGTCTTTGACTGTTGGAAACACCCGATTGCTAGAAAACACAAACTTTACCAGCAAATATTATATTGAACTGCAACGAATTGGAGTTCCTTGAATGGAATTCTAAGAAGAATTTAGGATACAATTTGCTTGGAGTTAGCATGTACTCGCATACATTTTGAACTTCTACAATATTGGAATTCTTCTATTTGGACATTGGTCAATCACAAACTAACTTCATGGGTTTTAAGTTGACTCACATTTCCTGCAATTCCATACTCAGAATATCCAGAGAATATTAAGAACACGTATTAGACATATTTAACAATCCTTTTCAATTGGTTTCACACTAGAAACCAAAGTTCCTGAAACTTTTTCAGTTACTTTAATTGAAAGGCAACCTTCAAACTTTGAATTTGTTGTGAGACACGCTCTGGTCCTGAATCTTAACTAGCAACCATTCGTGTCTCCAATTACTGTGAAGGTATTTGTTCCACTTAGGATCGTGCAACTTTTGCATCCTCTTAAGCTACTTGTAGAGTAGCTGTCCTCAGTCTGAGGCTCCCCACTATAACATGACACATCAACCAACTTCTTAGATGTTAACATGAAGAAACTGCACCTACTTTTTAGTGTAAAAGGTTTTGTTTTCAAGTTGAACCTATTCTATTCCAGGGCTACCAGGGGATGGTGGATGGTGGAGACAACATCAAAGAGGCAACATGGGAAAGCGTCTCAAGCATGCTGCAAGTGGTATGCACACTTTTATCATTTAGTTTCTTAGATTTCTGATCAGAATCAAGTCGAAGTACAAGAACTACCAGAACACCGTTGCCCACAATGCATTGTTTTGTAGTCATACAAACGGCTTGAATTCAGTGCAACGCCAGATTTGCAGCAGCATCTGCCTGAGTAGGCGCTTTGCATCCGCCTCTTTCCAACGATATTTTCATGATGATTGACAAGTGACGTGAGAGTCCACAATACCCAACATGCACCGCAATCCAGGCTATCTGGGCAGCGCCGCGTCCGTCTGCACGATCTCAAACACACCTATTCTGACGCCGAGTTCACACTGGACGTGGAGGCTGCTTTCATTCGGCGCCCATGTTAACCTAAGGCGTGGTTCACTCCAGGCGCGGAGCGGTGCGAAGCGGCGCGGTCCTCCGCGGAGGGCCCGAGCCGTGCGGCAGATGGATCGTTTCGACGTTGTTTAGTTCGCGCATGCGGGAGAGCGGTGCAACCGTTTTGCTTCTGCATACCGAAAATGCAGCGACAGTCTGGTCTATTTTTTTTTGCGCTAGCCGCGAGTGATCCGCGTGAATTTTGGCAGGAAGTTACATCAACATACCTGAGAAAATCCGGTTTATTTTTAAAATATAACCAATTTTTCACAGTAAAACGGCCCGATTGACAATTACGATCATGTTTTCGTATTTAAACGGACTGTAGAGACAAAAATAATCAACACCCACACACACACCCGGGTGCGCGAGCACAGACACACACAAAACAGACAGACGCGTAGACACAGATCAACGTAGTGAGCCGACTCCGGAGCGAGTGGGTGGCTGGGAGGAAGAAAGCAGTTCCTCTAAGCAGAAACGCGGAGTAAGATCTTAAGGTTAGGAATAATTTCCCAGGATTCCAAAGACAAACAAAAAAAACTTCCTGCAGAAGCGCCTTTCAGACGTAGTTGGAAAATGCGCGTCTTGTGTGAACCACAGAGGGGCGCACTACGCTTAGCGGCGCTTTTGTGCTCCGGTTGCCGTGAAACCACTGAGACGCGAGCGATTACGAATCGCGTGGATTAAACACCGTCATGGTGTCCTTGGAAGGCTGCTTCAAAAAAAAAAAAAAAAAAA
>NC_050528.1:16178245-16232708 GCF_002922805.2 Oryzias melastigma
TGTTGTTTTTGCCAGCCGGTTAACATATTTATGTTACCATACAAAGAGATGAATTTGGTTAGAATAGTTAACAGTTTTCTATCCCCTTTCAATTTTGCAGAGGACAAGAGTTATATGACATTTTCTGTTGTGAAAATGAAATAATCCCTACTCTCACATGTTGTTTTGTACTGTAGTTGATCAAAAGGAGACTACAGACATGCGGCCTTTACTGAAAACGTAATGTGATATCAGTCCATTTTCCAAGTAGATTTAACAGATGTGTTTTTTGTCTCTGTGGTCTTGCTTCAGGGTGGCACAGTCATTGGCAGTGCTCGCTGTAAAGAGTTTCGTACCCACGAGGGACGTCTGAAAGCTGCTCACAACCTGGTGCAGCGCGGCATCACCAACCTGTGTGTGATTGGTGGAGATGGCAGCTTGACGGGAGCCAACCTTTTCAGGGAGGAGTGGAGTGGTTTGCTGAACGAGCTTTTGGAGCAAGGTGGTGGCTCACATACATTTTTTTTTTCTTTTTAACATTTTATACATCATTGCGGCCATACTTTTAACAGGTCTCATCAACGAGGAGGCTGTCAGCAGTAACTCTGTGCTCCACATTGTTGGGATGGTTGGCTCCATTGACAATGACTTCTGTGGCACCGACATGACCATTGGAACCGACTCGGCCCTACACCGAATCATTGAGGTGGTGGATGCCATCATGACAACTGCTCAAAGGTGTGCAAGTCCATTAATATCATGTCAAATTTCAAAGAAAATACTTATTTATACCTTTCTGCAATTTCTGCAAATTTCAGCCACCAGAGAACTTTTGTACTTGAGGTCATGGGTCGACATTGTGGGTAAGTTAAGCCTGAATTACATATTGTATTGTTCTTTAGGTAACTATTTTGACATAACTAAGCATGCTTGTATGTATTTAGATACCTTGCTCTGGTCAGTGCTCTGGCATGTGGAGCAGACTGGGTCTTTATTCCAGAAATGCCTCCTGATGATGGCTGGGAGGACAACATGTGTCAAAAACTGTCAGAGGTAAAACATCCAAAATCCCCAGAAGATTTACAATCCATGTTTTTTAGCTTGTAGTTGATGTTCACACTCTGATGTAGATGTACTTATGTTCATGCACTCCATAGATTATGTTACCCATATTAAGGTAATGCTCCGCATAAACATATATACATAAGTTTAAATAGAAGTGGGATGTTTTATTAGAGAAACCATAACTTATAAAAACACTATTACTCCCACCCATTGTGTTTTTGACTATCTACAAGACCCCCAAATTTATGAAAAAGGTGTCTTTCTAGTCTGACACCAGGTCTTTGAACTTTAAACTTTTGACTCTTCTGGGCTATTCAAGATGAGTTTTTTAAAAGAGAGGGAACTTCAGTAAAACTTTTTCTAAATATATTTAAATAGGATCTGGTTCTGTGACTAAACCTTCATTGGACTCTTATTTTAACTATTAATATAATCTTAAAAAGCACTTTCAAAAACGTATTTTTTGGACCTTGAACCCACAAATATATATTAAAAAAAATTGCATTTGCAAAATGTCTGCTATGTTACTGAATCTATGACTTGAAGCTGTTTTTCAATGCTCACTCTAAAACGTGAAGTAAAACTGTATTTTGTAGACTTTTGGTTGAATTATAAAATCATTAGGCTAGAAACATGTCCGATGGTGTTTCACGTAAGTTATAATATTTTTTTTTAAACCCGATTGGATTCAAGCCAACAATCACTAAATATTTGAAAAGTAGACAGTATGGGTTGTAAATAAATATTAGCAACTGTTTCTCAAGTAATATATTTTATGAAAACTACAGTTACAAATAGTATTCTTTGTATGTTCACAAATCCAGATATTGTTAAAGACCTGCATTGAATCCCACACAACTGGTAGTTCTCTCTATTACTGACAGCAATTTAAGGAATATTTGATATGAACTTGATCAATTTCTGTAAAATCTCTGATAATTTGTGAATAATGCCCTGGTGGGACTCAAACCCCTTTGAATTACTTACAAAAATTATCTAGAAGTCCAACGCGCTATCCATTGCACCACAGGACCCACAAACTTCCTGGACTAATAGATGTTCCTTATCAATCTAAAAAAACTCCTACGTAGACTATGAAGTGTTAGAAATTGGAGGAGTTTCATCTCCAACAACCTGACCCAATTAAGTTTAAACCAACAACTCTTCACTGTATAATGACAGAAAATGACAAAGTTATGGTGTCACCCAGTCCATATTGGCATTGTCTAGATCAATTTATTTCAAATGTCCTAGAATTTGTGAATAATGCCCCTGGTGGGACTTGAACCCACAACCTTTGAATTACATACAAAGATTATCTAGAGCAGTGTTCCTCATTCCAGGTCCTTGAGAGCCACCACCCTGCCTGTTTTCCAGATCTCCAAGCCCTGCTAGCTGCTGATGAGTTCAGTCAGATGTCTCCACATTCTGATTGAATGAACAGACCTGGTCCAGGTAATCAGCAGCAAGCAGTACACAAAAAGCTTTTAAAACAGGCAGGGTGGTGGCTCTCAAGGACCTGGAATGAGGAACACTGCTCTAGAAGTCCAACGCGCTATCCATTGCGCCACAGGGCCCACACATTTTCATTACTGACAGATGTTCCTTATTAATCCAACAGAAACTCATACGTAAATTATGAAGTGTTAGAAAATGGAGGAGTTTCATCTCCAACAACCTGACCCAATTGAATTTAAAACAACAACTCTTCACTGTATAATATGAGACAATGAGAAAGTTATGATGTCACCCCATCCCCATTTGACATGATCTAGATCCATTTTTTTTTTAAACGCCCCAGAATTTGTAACTATGACCCCAGTGGGACTCGAACCCACAACCTTTGAATTACTTTCAAAGCTTATCTAGAAGGCCAATGCGCTATCCAATGTGCCACAGGGCCCTCAAACGTTCTGGGTTGACAGATGTTCCATATCAATCTAAAAAAATTCCTATGTATACTATGAAGTGTTAGAAAATTGAGGATTTTCATCCGCAACAACCTGACCCAATTGAATTTAAACCAACAACTCTTCACTGTATAATGAGAGAAAATGACAAAGTTAAGGTGTCACCGCGTCCACTTTTGACATGATCTAGATCCATTTTTGAAAAATCCCAGAATTTGTGAATAATGACCCTGGTGGGACTCAAACCCACAACCTTTGAATGACTTTCAAAGCTTATCTAGAAGTCCAATGCACTATCCATTGCGCCACAGGGCCCTCAAACTTTCTGGACTGATAGGTGTTCTGTATCAATCTAAAAAATGTCCTATGTATACTATGAAGTGTTAGAAATTACAGGAGTTTCATCCGCAACAACCTGACCCAATTAAAATTAAAGCAGCAACTCTTCACTGTATAATGAGAGAAAAAGACAAAGTTAAGGTGTCACCCTTTCCATTTTTGACATGATCTAGATCCATTTTTTTTTTAAATGCCCCAGAATTTGTAACTATGACCCCGGTGGGACTTGAACCCACAACCTTTGAATTACTTTCAAAGCTTATCTAGAAGTCCAATGCGCTATCCATTGCGCCACAGGGCCCTCTAACTTTCTGGACTGACAGGTGTTCTGTATCAATCTAAAAAATGTCCTATGTATACTATGAAGTGTTAGAAATTGGAGGAGTTTCATCTCCAACAACCTGACCCAATTAAGTTTAAACCAACAACTCTTCACTGTATAATGAGAGAAAATGACAAAGTTATGGTGTCACCCAGTCCATATTGGCATTGTCTAGATCAATTTATTTCAAATGTCCTAGAATTTGTGAATAATGACCCTGGTAGGACTTGAACCCAAAACCTTTGAATTACATACAAAGATTATCTAGAGCAGTGTTCCTCATCCCAGGTCCTTGAGAGCCACCACCCTGCCTGTTTTCCAGATCTCCAAGCCCTGCTAGCTGCTGATGAGTTCAGTCAGATGTCTCCACATTCTGATTGAATGAACACACCTGGTCCAGGTAATCAGCAGCAAGCAGTACACAAAAAGCTTTTAAGACAGGCAGGGTGGTGGCTCTCAAGGACCTGGAATGAGGAACACTGCTCTAGAAGTCCAACGCGCTATCCATTGCGCCACAGGGCCCACACATTTTCATTACTGACAGATGTTCCTTATTAATCCAACAGAAACTCATACGTAAATTATGAAAAGTTAGAAAATGGAGGAGTTTCATCTCCAACAACCTGACCCAATTGAATTTAAACCAACAACTCTTCACTGTATAATGAGAGGAAATGACAAAGTTATGATGTCACCCCGTCCATTTTTGACATGATCTAGATCCATTTTTGAAAAATCCCAGAATTTGTGAATAAAGACCCTGGTGGGACTCGAACCCACAACCTTTGAATGACTTTCAAAGCTTATCTAGAAGTCCAATGCACTATCCATTGTGCCACAGGGCCCTCAGTCTTGTGTATTCTGACAGATGTTCCATATTAATCCAACAAAAATTCCTACATAGACTATGAAGTTATAGAAATTGGAGGAGTTTCATCTCCAACAACCTGACCCAATTGAATTTAAACTAACAACTCTTCACTGTATAATAAGAACAAATGACAAAGTTAAGGTGTCACACCGTCCTTTTTTGACATGATCCAGATCCATTTTTGAAAAATCCCAGAATTTGTGAATAATGACCCTGGTGGGACTCGAACCAACAACCTTTGAATGACTTTCAAAGCTTATCTAGAAGTCCAATGCGCTATCCATTGCGCCACAGGGCCCTCAAACTTTCTGGACTGACAGGTGTTCTGTATCAATCTAAAAAATGTCCTATGTATACTATGAAGTGTTAGAAATTGGAGGAGTTATATCTCCAACAACCTGACCCAATTGAATTTAAACCAACAACTCTTCACTGTATAATGTGAGACAATGACAAAGTTATGATGTCACCCTTTCCATTTTTGACATGATCTAGATCCATTTTTGTTAAAAGTCCCAGAATTTGTGAATAATAACCTCGCTGGGACTCGAACCCACAACCTTTGAATTACTTTCAAAGCTTATCTAGAAGTCCAACGCGGAATCCATTGCGCCACAGGGCACTCAAACTTTCTGGACTGACAGGTGTTCCGTATCAATCTAAAAAAATGTCCTATGTATACTATGAAGTATTAGAAATTGGAGGAGTTTCATCCGCAACAACCTGACCCAATTGAATTTAAACCAACAACTCTTCACTGTATAATGTGAGAAAATGACAAAGTTATGGTGTCACCCCGTCCATTTTTGACATGATCTAGATCCATTTTTGAAAAATCCCAGAATTTGTGAATAATGACCCTGGTGGGACTTGAACCCACAACCTTTGAATGACTTTCAAAGCTTATCTAGAAGTCCAGTGCACTATCCATTGTGCCACAGGGCCCTCAGTCTTGCGTATTCTGACAGATGTTCCATATTAATCCAACAAAAATTCCTACATAGACTATGAAGTTATAGAAATTGGAGGAGTTTCATCTCCAACAACCTGACCCAATTGAATTTAAAACAACAACTCTTCACTGTATAATATGAGACAATGAGAAAGCTATGATGTCAACCCATCACTATTTGACATGATCTAGATCCATTTTTTTTTTTAAACGCCCCAGAATTTGTAACTATGACCCCAGTGGGACTCGAACCCACAACCTTCGAATTACTTTCAAAGCTTATCTAGAAGGCCAATGCGCTATCAAATGTGCCACAGGGCCCTCAAATGTTCTGGGCTGACAGATGTTCCATATCAATCTAAAAAAATTCCTATGTATACTATGAAGTGTTAGAAAATTGAGGATTTTCATCCGCAACAACCTGACCCAATTGAATTTAAACCAACAACTCTTCACTGTATAATGAGAGAAAATGACAAAGTTAAGGTGTCACCCTTTCCATTGTTGACATGATCTAGATCCATTTTTTTTTAAATGCACCAGAATTTGTAACTATGACCCCCGTGGGACTTGAACCCACAACCTTTGAATTACTTTTAAAGCTTATCTAGAAGTCCAATACGCTATCCATTGCGCCACAAGGCCCTCAAACTTTCTGGACTGACAGGTGTTCTGTATCAATCTAAAAAATGTCCTATGTATACTATGAAGTGTTAGAAATTGGAGGACTTTCATCCGCAACAACCTGACCCAATTGAATTTAAACCAACAACTCTTCACTGTATAATGAGAGAAAATGACAAAGTTAAGGTGTCACCCCGTCCATTTTTGACATGATCTAGATCCATTTTTGAAAAATCCCAGAATTTGTGAATAATGACCCTGGTGGGACTTGAACCCTCAACTTTTGAATTACTTTCAAAGCTTACCTAGAAGTCCAACGCGCTATCCATTGCGCCACAGGGCCCAGAGTCTTGCGTATTCTGACAGATGTTCCATATTAATCCAACAAAAACGTAGACTACGTAGACTATGAAGTGTTAGAAATTGGAGGAGTTATATCTGCAACAACCTGACCCAATTGAATTTAAACCAACAACTCTTCACTGTATAATGTGAGACAATGACAAAGTTATGATGTCACCCCGTCCATATTTGACATGATACACATCCATTTTTGTATAAAGCACCAGTATTTGTAACAGATGACCTTGGTGGGACTCGAACCCACAACCTTTGAATGACTTTTAAAGCTTATCTAGATGTCCAACGCGCTATCCATTGCGCTACAGGGTCCTCAAAGCTTCTTGACTGACAGATATTCCGTATCAATCTAAAACATTTCCTATGTATACTTTGAAGTGTTAGAAATTGGAGGAGTTTCATCCGCAACAACCTGACCCAATTGAATTTAAACCAACAACTCTTTACTGTATAATGAGAGAAAATGACAAAGTTATGGTGTCTGCCACTCCATATTTGACATGATCTAGATCCATTTATGAATAATGTCCCTGGTGGGACTTGAGCCCACAACCTTGGAAATACATATAAAGATTATCAAGAAACCCAATGCACTATCCTTTGCACCACAGGGCCCTCAAACATTCTGGACTGATAGATGTTCCTTATTAATCCAACAAAAATTCCTACTTAGACTATGAAGTGTTAGAAAATGGAGGATTTCCGTCCCCAACAACATGACCCAATTGAATTTAAAGCAGCAACTCTTCATTGTATAATGAGAGACAATGACAAAGTTAAGGTGTCACCCCGTCCATTTTTGACATGGTCTCGATCCATTTTTGTAATATTTCCAGGATTTTTTAATTCATGACCCTGGTGGGACTCAAACCCAAAACCTTTGAATTACTTGAAAGCTTATCTAGAAGGCCAATGCGCTATCCATTGCACCAGAAGGCCCTCAATCTTCCTGGACTGATAGATGTTTCTTATCATTCTAAAAATTTGCTATGTATACTATGAAGTGTTAGAAATTGCAGGAGTTTCATCTCCGACAACCTGACCCAATTGAATTTAAACCAACAATTCTTCACTGTATAATGAGAGACAATGACAAAGTTATGATGTCTGCCAGTCCATATTTGACATGATCTAGATCCATTTTTGCAAAATTTTTAAGATTTTGTGAATGATGACCCTGGTGGGACTCGAACCCACAACCTTTGAATTACATACAAAGCTTATCTAGAAGTCCAACGCACTGTCCATTGTGCCACAGGGCCCACAAAGTTGTAATTCTGGCAGATGTTCCTTCTTAATCCAACAAAAACTCCTACGCTGACTATATGTGTTAAAATGGCCTAGAATTTGTGAATAAAGACCCTGGTGGGGCTCGAACCCACAACCTTTGAATTACATACAAAGCTTATCTAGAAGTCCAACGCGCTATCCATTGCGCCACAGGGCCCTCAAACTTTCTGCACTGACAGGTGTTCTGTATCAATCCAACAAAAAGTCCTACGTAGACTATGAAGTGTTAGAAAATGGAGGAGTTTCATCTCCAACAACCTGACCCTTTTGAATTTAAGAAGGCAACTCTTCACTGTACAAAATGATGTAGTAATAATAATAATGAATTAGATTTATCTTCGCTTTTGCAGACGCTCAAAGGGCTTACATTGTGTATCCATTATTCATTCACACCTCATTCATACTTGGTGACAGTAAGCTACTACTGTAGCCACAGCTGCCCTGGGTCAGGCTGACAGAGGCGTGGCTGCCAGTACGCACCTACGGCCCCTCAGACCATCACCGGGACATTCATACGCATTCACACACCAGTGTAGCCACACCAGAGGCAAGTGCCTTACCCAAGGACACAACAACATTTGGCTGGCAGGATCCGGAATCAAAACGCCTATCCTTTGATCATTGGCCAACCCGCTCTACTGTCACCCCTGATGTCATCCAGTCCATATTTAAGAAGGACTTGATCAATTTTTGTTCAAATGTCCCATAATCTGTGAAGAGTCACCCTTTTGGAACTGGAACCCAAAACCTTTGAATTACATACAAATATTATTTTAAAGTCCAACGCGCTATCCATTGCGCCAGAAGCCTCCAAGACTGATAGATGTTCCTTATCAATCTAAAAAAACTCCTGCATAGACTATGAATTGTTAGAAATTTGAGGAGTTTCATCTCCAATAACTTGACCCAGTTGTGTTTAAACCAACAAGTATTCAGTGTTTAATTAGAAAATGACAAAGTTATGGTGTCACCCAGTCCATATTTGACATGATCTAGATCAATTTTTGTAAAATGTCCTAGAATTTGTGAATAAAGACCCTGGTGGGATTCAAAATCACAACCTTTGAATTACATACAAAGCTTATCTAGAAGGCCAATGTGCTATCCAATGTGCCACAGGGCCCTCAAACGTTCTGGGCTGACAGATGTTCCATATCAATCTAAAAAAATTCCTATGTATACTATGAAGTGTTAGAAAATTGAGGATTTTCATCCGCAACAAGCTGACCCAATTGAATTTAAACCAACAACTCTTCACTGTATATTGAGAGAAAATGACAAAGTTATGACATCACCCCGTCCATATTTGACATGATCTAGATCCATTTTTGTTAGAAGTCCCAGAATTTGTGAATAATGACCCTGGTGGGACTCGAACCCACAAACTTTCATTTACTTTCAAAGCTTATCTAGAAGTCCAATGCGCTCTCCATTGCGCCACAGGGCCCTCGAACTTTCTGGACTGACAGGTGTTCTGTATCAATCTAAAAAATGTCCTATGTATACTATGAAGTGTTAGAAATTGGAGGAGTTTCATCCGCAACAACCTGACCCAATTGAATTTAAACCAACAACACTTCACTGTATAATGAGAGAAAATGACAAAGTTAAGGTGTCACCCCGTCCTTTTTCGACATGATCTAGATCCATTTTTGAAAAATCCCAGAATTTGTGAATGATGACCCTGGTGGGACTCGAACCCACAACTTTTGAATTACTTTCAAAGCTTACCTAGAAGTCCAACGCGCTATCCATTGCGCCACAGGGCCCAGAGACTTGCGTATTCTGACACATGTTCCATATTAATCCAACAAAAACGTAGACTACGAAGTGATAGGAATTGGAGGAGTTATATCTCCAACAACCTGACCCAATTGAATTTAAACCAACAACTCTTTACTGTATAATGTGAGACAATGACAAAGTTATGATGTCACCCCGTCCATATTTGACATGATCTAGATCCATTTTTGTATAAAGCACCAGTATTTGTATCAGATGACCTTGGTGGGACTTGAACCCACAAGCTTTGAATTACTTTCAAAGCTTATCTAGAAGTCCAACGCGCTATCCATTGCGCTACAGGGTCCTCAAAGTTTCTTGACTGACAGATGTTCCGTATCAATCTAAAACATTTCCTATGTATGTTTTGAAGTGTTAGAAATTGGAGGAGTTTCATCCGCAACAACCTGACCCAATTGAATTTAAACCAACAACTCTTCACTGTATAATGAGAGAACATGACGAAGTTAAGGTGTCACCCCGTCCATTTTTGACATGATCTAGATCCATTTTTGTTAAAAATCCCAGAATTTGTAAAAAATAATGACCCTGGTGGGACTTGAACCCACAACCTTTGAATTACTTTTAAAGCTAATCTAGAAGCCCAACGCGCTATCCATTGCGCCACAGGGATCTCAAACTTTCTGGACTGACAGATGTTCCGTATCAATCTAAAACATTTCCTACGTAGACTATGAAGTGTTAGAAATTGGAGGAGTTTCATCCGCAACAACCTGACCCAATTGAATTTAAACTAACACCTCTTCACTGTATAATGAGAACAAATGACAAAGTTAAGGTGTCACACCGTCCTTTTTTGACATGATCTAGATCCATTTTTGAAAAATCCCAGAATTTGTGAATAATGACCCTGGTGGGACTTGAACCCACAACCTTTGAATGACTTTCAAAGCTTATCTAGAAGTCCAATGCGCTATCCATTGCGCCACAGGGCCCTCATACTTTCTGGACTGACAGGTGTTCTGTATCAATCTAAAAAATGTCCTATGTATACTATGAAGTGTTAGAAATTGGAGGAGTTTCATCCGCAACAACCTGACCCAATTGAATTTAAACCAACAACTCTTCACTGTATAATGTGAGACAATGACAAAGTTATGATGTCACCCCGTCCATATTTGACATGATACACATCCTTTTTTCTATAAAGCACCAGTATTTGTAACAGATGACCCTGGTGGGACTCGAACCCACAACCTTTGAATTACTTTCAAAGCTTATCTAGAAGTCCAACGCGCTATCCATTGCGCCACAGGGTCCTCAAAGTTTCTCAACTGATAGATGTTCCATATCAATCTAAAACATTTCCTATGTATACTATGAAGTGTTAGAAATTGGAGGAGTTTCATCCGCAACAACCTGACCCAATTGAATTTAAACCAACAACTCTTCACTGTATAATGAGAGAAAATGACAAAGTTAAGGTGTCACCCCGTCCATATTTGACATGATCTAGATCCATTTTTGTTAAATGTCCCAGAATTTGTGAATGATGACCCTGGTGGGACTCGAACCCACTACCTTTGAATTACTTTCAAACTTATCTAGAAGTCCAACGCGCTATCCATTGCGCCACAGGGCCCTCAAACTTTCTGATCTAATAGATGTTTCTTATCAATCTAAAAATGTGCTATGTATACTATGAAGTGTTAGAAATTGGAGGAGTTTCATCTCCAACAACCTGACCCAATTGAATTTAAACCAACAACTCTTTACTGTATAATGAGAGAAAATGACAAAGTTATGGTGTCACCCAGTCCATATTTGACATGATCTAGATCAATTTTTGTAAAATGTCCTAGAATTTGTGAATAAAGACCCTGGTGGGATTCAAAATCACAACCTTTGAATTACATACAAAGTTTATCTAGAAGTCCAACGCGCTATCCATTGCACCACAGGGCCCACATACTTTGAGCTATAAAATGGGTAGAATTATGTTTATCAAATATATTTCAGTTTGTTGTGATTGATCATTATCATTCCCCGTCTCCCCCGTCTCTTCAGGTGTTCCGCAAGGTTCCATTCTAGGACCTTTACTTTTCTCTGGTTACATTAATGATCTGACTTCTTTATTTCCAACATCTTTATTCAGATGAATGCTGATGATACTGTCAGTTATGCACATGGCAATAACACGTGACAGAATCTGTCTAAAATGATGGAAGAGGTTGCAGAGTGGTTTAAACAAGTTGAAGCCTCAATGTAAACAAAACTTTTGCCATGATCTTTTCCACAGCTGCCCGTAAAAATAATCTGGAAGAACATATAAGTTGTTGAAATATTAACATTTTTTGGCATTTTTATTTTCATAACATTTTATTTAAAATCCTTAATCCATAAAGTATGTTGAGGTTAACTTGTCCAATTTTAGATTTATTAGGCGAATGTGTCTCTGAAAGCTACTACAATGTTTAGTAGTTTAGTGATCTTATCACACATGACATCCTATCTCAGTACATGGTCGCAGGCAAACAAATCAGCATTATATTTTTGGAGTCACTTTACAAACAAACAATTAAAATACTGGATTAAAACCCATTAAGATATCATCACTCTGACATTTTACAAAAACTCAAAATGTTAAATTTAGAAAACCTCATCATATACAAATGAACAATTTCTATGGTTTATAGATTTAAAGATTCATGAATCGTGGTACATAAATGCTTTTTAAAGATACATTCTTGATGTTTCAATATAGTAAATAGAAAGTGTTTTTCCATGTTTTTACAGGGGTTGACACATTCTTACAGACAAATGTTTTATAAATCCAGCAGTATTTGTGAATATGTGTTTTCTTTCTAATCAGAAGAGGTATTTTGAGTACTATTCTGCTCAAATGTATATAAGATGTTGTTATTGAACACAGAGTCGATCCAGAGGTTCCAGATTGAATATTATCATAGTTGCTGAAGGAGCTACTGACAGACAAGGACAGCACATTACCTCAAGTTTTGTAAAGGATGTGAGTATGGCTGGCTGTCGGACCAACAGAGGGGAGCCAGAAGCTGGAGCAGCTGGCAGACATTAAAGAAAGAAAAATGACGATGGTCAAGTCTCTTTAAAAAACAGGATGGAAGAAACCATCAAGGCTTTAGGGAAAAGCTGCATAAAATTTAGGACAAACTGCATTTTATCAATGAAAAAACTGATCCAGCTTTTGTCATTGCCAAACTTCTTCCGTCATGTTTCAGATGTGTATGCTTTTTTTGTATCCTTTTAGAACCGCGCTGATAAGAAAAGACTTAACATTATTATTGTTGCCGAGGGCGCCATTGATTCCCACAACAAAGCAATAACTCCAGATTATATCAAGGACGTAAGTACAAAAGGAGGCAGAAGCGAATGCTGAAACCTTCCTTCAGTGGCCTGGGTGACTGTTCCTGTCATGGTGGAATGCTGGCTTGCACCATGACAGGAACACTTTTTTTCAACTGTCTCACCTCAGTTCCTTCCATTGTTTTTGTACATTTTATTGACGTTTGCTTCCACCTTCACTTTTGAACCCTTTTTTCTCCACCTTGCATGTGTACCATTTGACATACCAACATGACAGGAGACGTTTTGCATGACTCCTCCCCTCTGTTATTTTCTTTAATGCTTGTTACCTGTAAGTTTCTTTTTATTGTACTATTCTTAAACATATTACTCACCCTCATTTATATCTTGTTATATATTTCTTTGCAACTTTTCATGACAATCTCACATATCCTGTAACTAGCTGGTGGTGCGCTGCTTGGGTTTTGACACAAGAGTTACCATCTTGGGTCATGTGCAAAGAGGTGGGACCCCCTCAGCTTTTGACAGGATCCTTGTAAGTTTGAGTGGTTAATGAAAAATAAGTTTTCTTCTCATTTTGCCTTTCTTCATAAGTTAACTTTAACTCTTTTCTCAGGCAAGTCGAATGGGAGTGGAGGCGGTGCTGGCCTTGCTGGAGGCGTCCACAGAGACCCCCGCCTGTGTGGTGTCTTTAGTTGGTAACCAGGCTGTTCGGCTTCCACTTATGGAGTGTGTTCAGATGGTAAGAACACATGGGAAACACACTGTAAATGGTATTTTAGAATATATTCTTTTTGTCATTTTCTTTGTACATTTTTAAAAACCGGTACAGACAACATAAAAGGGAATCTGTGGTGTGTGTAGGATAAATTTGTTAAATTTAGTTTAGTAAAAACGTTCACTGAATGAGAACATAATTCCCTTAGATGATTTTGTTACAAAAAAAAAATCACTTGTATAGTGACACTATATTTTTTCTTAGTGGTCTTTCTTACTGGTGTTTGACTCCACATTTAGAATATAATTTGGTATTTTTATAACTTTAGGCTGCTTCAGTGTTGAAGTTTTTAAATGAGCTTCTACTTTGTTATCCTTTTTCACTATTATTTACCTGCGTTTCACACATTCTGTAAATACCGTATTTTCCACTCTGTAGGATGAATCAGATTAGAAGGCGCACCGTCAATGAAAGGTCTATTTTGGAAGTTATGTGATATTTTAGGTGCACTGAACTATAAGCTGCGTTAGGCGAGGCAAAAGAGATATATCCGTCAGTCACACTGTACTGGATGCATTCACAGTAATTCTAAAGCTTATTTGGAACATTAAACATTACCATTAACCACTTAAGAAGTGTGTTAGCCGTGTTATCTTATTATGAATTGGTGTAACTCACAATTTTGTTTGCATCACATAAAAAACATCGTTAAAATAAACTTTAGGCTACTGTTACAACTCTCACTCCCAACCTTCTTAGTAACACGGGAAACAAAAAGTCAGACACAAAAAATTCAATTTCTGAAGACCCACTTCAATGAAAATGGTCTTTTTTGTGTTTTTAATACGTTCTTGAAGCTTTTTTCTCAGAGGACCTATTACACTGAAAACTGCATTTCTGAGTATTTCCTAATTCAAATTTAGTTGGATCAGAAAACAGGATCCTAGAAAATGCTCACTCTGATGATGCAGAATCTCCTCTCCCACTGCGCGCACGCTGGCTCGCCCACACGAAGACATGAAGACATGAAGATTTTCGTAGGTTATAAATAAACAGCTAATTTAGAGTGTTCTTTTAAATACTGCCACAGTTACTTAGCCAGTGATGAATCTTTCTGGCAGCTTGTTTACCGGTAAACTATATTGAAACAGTAACAATGTAAGCATTCAATTTATAGCCTACATTGTATTTTGAAGGAGCTTTTTTAATTAGATAGCTTTGCAGAAAAAATGTCTTAAAAAACGACAAAGACTTTGATTTTGGCTAAAAACTTCAAAATCACGAATAAAAGATTACTGGGAACGATTTTACAATAGCAAATATGGTTGGAGTGGGACTTTAAATCACTGAACATCAAGTTTTTTTTTTACATTTAGCACTGAAGCGAGTGCCACATGCAGATGTTTGTAATATTACAATGTTACTCTAACCAACTACACAATAAACTAATCAAACATGTTAAAGTAATAATTTACTATGAGTATGGCGATTGTTTTTGTTTTCCTCCAGACCCAAGAAGTACAGAAGGCCATGGATGAGAAGAAGTTTGACGAGGCGGTCCGTCTGCGCGGCAGGTACGTTTAAAGCAGTTTATGAGCTGCTTCAGGGGAAACAAGCTAGTTCTTGTTCAGAACGTGGGTTCTGTCTGCTAGACTGCCATGGAACTTGCAACACTTTTGCATTGTCATGATTTTTCCACTGGAGCACAGACTAACTCTGTTTTCTATTCGCAGGAGCTTCGAGAACAACCTGAGCACCTACAGACTCCTGTCCTACCGTAAACTTGATTCTGAACTCCCAAATGTGAGTATTCATAGAATACAATCAAAGCAGCTGCTTTAACAAATATGTCTTTACAATTCATGTAATCTGTCTTTGTCACCAGCCACTGTGAGATGTTTTCATTAGAGTAAGGTACCTAACGGTCAGGTGCATTGTGGGTGCTGCTGTCTTTTTGTGACACTAACAGAGCCTGTTTTTCTGTAATTGGCTGAAGGGAGAGGAGGAGGAGGCAGGAGATGAAGAGCAGTGCCATGTATGTGATGGGTAACTAGGCAGCTGCTGAACAGGCAGTTTCTAGAGCTTCTGCAGGTGCAGTTCAATGAATTAGCTTGTCGGCTTCTGCTTTCTAAGTCCCTTCATGCTGCAAAATATATATAAATATATTTGAAGATTTAAAAACCTGTTTAACTGAATTCAAATTGGAAGTTTTTATGTGCCACAAAATGACAGTCCTGGCTTTTTCTCATTTCTGCACAGCTCTGTGTATAGTAGAAGTGCTTTAAGGTCCCACTCTGATGATCTGTTGATCTATTTGGGATCAAGCTAACTTTTTTTAGGACATTATTGCTGCAGAACGGCAGGAGTTCATTAGAAATTTGCCTTTGAGTTGTTGGCGTGAAGCAAGCCCGCTTCCATTTCCCTTCACCCAACTGTTTAGACCCTCTCCTGCTAGCTTACAGCCCCTCACAACCTAACATTATTGATGCAACAAAAATGTCAAGCAATATTGGAGCCAGATACCAGCTCAGACGAGGAAAACAAAAACATTCATGGATCTATTTGTGCTCCCAAAAATTGGAGTACGAATATTTGCGATGTCCATTTGAGACCATTTGAGACGTTATCAGTTTGTTGATTCTGATCTCCTTTTCTAAACAAAGGTATAAATGGTGGTGATTTGATACATATAATTTCAATGTTCATACATCCAGTAAAAAGACAAACACAGCAACAAACATTACATTAAATAGTAACGATTTGTGAATCGTAGAGCTTGATTTTTGAATCGAATCGGAATGCAACAATCCACAGCCCTAATGAAGACATATTTAAAAATGTAATTTTAAGATTACATTTCTTTAGATATGTCCTCCATCATTTGTCACAATAGTCACACCAAGAGCACACATGTCATCGGAGTGGGTCTTTAATGCTACAGCATAGATGTCAACAGCAACCGATGCTAAGAAATGCTTGAATCTGAACTCTGCTCACTGAATGCTGGCTCTGGGCTGACAGTGTCTGGAAGCGCTGCTTGCTTAAACTAGAAATGCTCCATGTTCTCTTTGATTAAACCCACATTTTTCATGGTTGGTAAGTTATGTAGCCCTACATGGGGAGGTGGGGGAAAAAACATCCTCTAACTTTTTTCACACGGCGCTGAAATGCCTTTTTATAACGGGAGAAAAGACAAAGACTCTTTCAGTCTAGTTATCTTCATCACTTAGAGGTGGCCCCTCATTGGCTGTGTGTTGAATGGTGCACCATTGATGAGTGAGGTCATCTGTGGCTGCAACCCAACTTTCTGTGACAGTTTCTCTACGGTATAGGGGGTTAAAAACAAAGAACTGAGTTAAGGAACACAGAAGCCTGGATAGTTTGGTTTCTCTCCCATTAGTGGAATTTTACCAGCAGTGGAAACAAGTTTTTGATCATAAAGTAGAGCCATTATATCCGTCATTGTCTCTGTTAGACAGCATGTTTTTTAGATTCAAATCTACAAGCATGGTGTTGACCTGAAAGGAGCATCAGGTTTTGAATAGGTGAATCAGGTACGATGCTTCGCTGCATCTTTCAGCAGCATGGGGCTTCCTGCATGTAAGGCTCTCTCTGCCTGCTGCTGTTGTGCTGTGAGGCTCTTCAGCACCTAATGAGACATGGAGGGTTTGTTAAAGAGGCATTGGATGGAAAGCTCCAGCGTAAACATGGGCACCTTTCCTGCCTGATTCTTCATTGCACTGGAAAGTTCCAAAGTCCCGTTGTTCCTCAAAGAAAACAGGTTTTATTGTGAAAAATGAA
Organism: Oryzias melastigma; assembly: GCF_002922805.2. Taxonomy (NCBI): domain Eukaryota; kingdom Metazoa; phylum Chordata; class Actinopteri; order Beloniformes; family Adrianichthyidae; genus Oryzias; species Oryzias melastigma. The sequence goes on from NC_050528.1 coordinate 16,195,562, forward strand.
TCTCCATCGGCAGCTAAAATAACTCTACATGGTGTCATTTGAGGAATTACAAATTCTTTCATCCTTGCAACCATCTGATAGGATGGTGTTCATCAGCCTAATTCTGCTTCCTCATTTTCTGCATTTTCTGTCTGTCACCTTCAGAGCTCCTTCAATGTAGCGGTGATGAACGTTGGCGCTCCGGCTGCAGGTATGAATGCCGCCGTGCGCTCCGCTGTGAGGGTGGGAATCACAGAGGGCCACAAAATGTTTGCTGTCAACGATGGCTTCGAGGGATTTGCTAAAGGACAGGTCAGTGTGTAAAGCTGCAGGTTGTAACAATTTGTAAAGAATAAAATGCAAACATTGACATCTTTAACATAAGCCTACCGCCACCATGTTACAAACATTTTCTGTCTCCTCAGTCCACAGAATATTTATCCAAAAAATGTGAAGATGATCCAGATTATTAAATATGATCTTTGTTTTGTTTCTGCTCAGAAGCGTCTTTCTGCTTGAACTCCAAACTGTCGTATTTTCCACACTATAGGGTGCACCTGATTACAAGGCGCACTATAAATGAAGGTCTATTTTCAAGCTTATGTCTCATACATTGAAGGTGCACCAAACTATAAAGTGCATTAAGTAAGACAAAAAAGTCCATCAATCAGAAGAACGTTATTAACTGCGCTCAGAGTAACTCTAGAACTTGTTTGTGACATGCTACATGTTAGCCACATTAAAGCATTAGCCATGTTAGCATATTCACAACTCCTGGAACTCCCAACCTTGTTTCTCAACATAAAGAAACACACTGATACCGCTAAAACAAACGTTACTGCGACTAAAACCCTTTCTTGTTATTAGCATGGAAATAACACAATCAGACAGTGCTACATTTTAGCTACATTAGTATATTCTAGAGCTGTCAGGCGATTAAAATTTTTAATTGCGATTAATCGCATTGTCCATAGTTAACTCGTGATTAATCGCAAATTAATATGTGGCCTTTTTTAAGGAAAAACATGTGGAATTTAGCAGTTTAACAGTTTAACAATTTAACAGTTCTACATTAATAATGAAAACAAGAATGGCAAAATTAATAGTTTTCATCAGAAATACTTTGTTTTGTAACATTGTATTGAGATAAACTTTCTTAACAATAAAAGGCTGTAACATAAAATGCCTAACAAAAGCCCAAGACCAAGTGAAGGGCATTTTAAATTAAAAACTTCAATCAATGTTCAGTAAAATAAAATAAAAAACATCAAAAATAACATTTCCATAACACTTTCATGTTCATTTTTTGTCAGGACCAAATCTTTTCCTCCTCTGCTGAACTACAGTAATCAATGAAATAGAGATTTATCATTTCCAATGAACTTTTGTTTTTTAAAACATTAAAGACTGAGAAAAGCGGGATACACTGTGGATAGTTTGACAGTCTGTTACTGCCGCCGTGTTCTCTGGCTGCAGCTCGATGCAGCGACGTGTCCAGTGGAGCTCACGCCATGAATATGCCGGCAGACAGACCGCTATGCTGGGGCTGGATCACGCTTAAACCTCCAGAACTTTGGGAAATTTTGCATATTTTGCAAAGGCGGAAGAGGGACGGGCCACACACTCAAAGCTGAGATTTATCTTTTCATCTACTAATAACTGGCGTTGTTTAAACTACATTTAAAGCGTCCCCCGGTGCGCTTGCTGTTCGGGGGTCCGCAGCTCACGGGACGCGGCGCCGGACGTGAGCCGGTACCACCAAGCGTGGTACTGGACGCGAACCAGAGCCGGGTTAGAGTGCAGGAGCTCTCCGGGTCCTAGCGCCGGGCTGGTTCTAGCTAGCAGCTCGGTGGTTGGAGACCCGCCCGTGATCTAATGAGAGCAGCCGGTGAGTTAGAGGGCGATGAGGGACGCCTGCGCGCGCGGTATGGAAAGGCACGTATGAGAAAATCCACGATTAATGCGTCAAAAAAATTGTCGGCATCAAGCACATGTCAGATTAACGCGTTTTTAACGCGACAAATCTGGCAGCCCTAGTATATTCACAATATCTGTAACATCCAATCTTGTTTGCAACACGTAAAAAAACAGACTGATATCGCTAAAACAAACGTTACTGTGACTATGCCAACTCACAACCCTGTTATTAAGACAGAAAAAAACCCAAAATAGTCAGACACTGCTACACGATACTGCTAAAACACACTGTGATTAGATTAACCGCTACGCATTAGATGCATTAGCATACTCACAATGCCCGTAACTCCCAACTTTGTTTGCAACAAATAAAAAAACAGACTGATATCACTAATGTTAATGTGTCTATGCTAATTCCCAAACTTGTTAACAACACAAAAAAACAGACTAATACCACTAAAACCAACGTTACTGTGACTTTGCTAACTCACAACCTTGTTTTTAACACGAAAAAAGTCAAAAACTGCCAGTTGATGATACTAAAACAAACATTACTGTGATTATGTTACGTGCTTGGCATTAGATGGATAAGCATACTCAGAATACCCATAACTCCCAACCTTGTTTTCAACATGAAAAATACCACACTGATTTTGCTAAAACAAACATTACTGTAACTATGCTAACTCCCTACCTTGTTATTAGCACATGAAAAACAGTCAGACAGTGCTACATGTTAGCCACGTTAGAATACTCAACAAACCTGTAACTCCTAACCTTGTTAACAAGAACTAGATAAACTGACTGATGAAGCTAGCATTAATGTGACTACACTAACGCCCCAACTTATTAGAAACATGGAAAAAAAGGTACCGTCCCAAAATGCTACACGTTAGCCTTACCGTTGCAGAAATTTGGTGCTCCTTTTTTCTAGTCAGTTTCTGACTTGTACATTAGGAATTTTGGCTTTATTAGAATAAAGAGAGGCCTAATTTTTTAACATGTTCTGCTTGTTTGATGCTTGATAAATTAGGCTGAATCCGATTTCCTACCCAAACCCTTCGACTTCTCCCTACCCCTACATTTAGCTGTTCAAACAAAGAGTTATTATGGAAAAATAGTGTCTTCATATTCGGAAATTACCACTTGATGACATCATGAACAGTCACCGGTCATCTACGTTAGCACGTATCTGCTAGAACTCGGAAAATACATCACCTTGGTTTTATAACTTTTTACAGCCATGCTAAAACAAAAAGTCATTACTCACATTTAAATGTAAACTTCTGTACATCAGACCACAACCATGTAAAGAAATGCGTTTCTCCTCCCGTCAGTCTACAGCGCGTCGCGGATCAGACTCGCATCAGAGGGATAGCTAGCCCTAAGTCACCACGGCTCCTCCTTAAAAAAATACGTTTGGATACCACTAAAGCTTTAAATGCCCTACAATTGAAGGGGTAGGGGAGGAATTCTGATTCGGCCTTGGAGTTATTTTTGCCAGTTGGTCACTCCTTCAAAGGTTCTCCACTCTTCAACGGTTTATCCATTTGTAGATAATAAGTGTCTATCTGCAGAGTCACAAGCGTTTTAATATGTTTTTGGAGAATGTTTCTAGAGAAAGGCCCTCCGGTCCTCGTATAAAGGCCATAATTTCAGTTTTGAGTAAACAACGGTGTCATGTTGACATCCCTTTTTAACTGTCATAGCAAAAAGAGTAAAGAGGATTCATATTCAGGTGGATATTTTAGGATTGTGTTGTTACGCAAGACACAACAAAGATTGCAAATGTTTTAATTTCATGAGTAAAGAGCACTGAAGTTTTCTGTCATTTTAGCTTATTTTTTTCAGATTTAACATATTTGTCTCAAGTATTTTTAAAGAATCTCAACGTCACCTAACCTACTAAAAACTAGTTTTTCATTGTCTGGTGAGACTGGACACTCTGAGGCATGTCATGCCTTGATGTCCTACATTCAGGAAGTGCTGTCTGTGATTCCCCCACCCCCCTCGCCAAGCTGCGTTGACCTCCCTGATAACACCAAGAGTGTCCAGATAAACAGTGCTGCTTACTGTAAGCCAATTATACTCCTCCCTCTTCAGTTATGACGTGCATTCTGGTGCACAGCACTCGTCTGCATTGGCTCCACAGGAAAACTCTTCATGGGCTCTGGTGGAGAAAAGTTTCCAGAGCTTCAAACTTTTTTGTTGCAAAAAAGAAGAAAAAAAGAGAGAAGAGCATATAAGGAGATCTGTTGAGATTAGTTGAGTTAAAGTGAAGCTGTGAACCGTTAAGAAAATCCCGTCTAAGTGGGACACAGATAAAAGCAAAGAACAATGTCAGAGAAGCCTCTTTGTGTTTGTTTAAAGAGATAACATTTTAAAAGTTCTTCTTTCACACAAAAACAGGAACTTTTTGATAATCTTCTACAATTATGGCACATGTATTAACAATTTTAAATAATTTAAATGTTTTGCAACAGCTTAGAAAGTTGCATTACCTGTGATAATGCTGGTGTGAAAGCTTTTTGCTGAAAGTAGTCGCTGAAGATGCTGACACTCTTTGCTGAAAATGGTATTGACTTTAATTGCTGAATGGATTTTCTGAAAGTGGAAAAGCTATTTGCAAATGTTAAACTTGCTAAAAGACTGAAAATTTCATTAAGGAAACAATGAAAGACCATTAAAGTTGACCTAAATTGCTTAAAAACTTGTAGCATCATTGCTTAAAAACCCCTAATACATGCCAATTTAGCAAAAATGTTTAGTGTGTTGCTTAAATATGAGCTAAACTCCAAATTAGCACAAAAAACCTCAGTAGTTTACAAATTGGCCCAAAAATAAAAAATAAAACTAGCCTGTAACTTAAATACTAGCTAAACTCCAAAATAGCACAAAATTCCTCAGTACAAAAAATAGAAGCTAAACTCTAAAATTGTCCTCTAAAAACTTTAGTAGATAACAAGTTAGCCAAAAACGTTAGCATGTTGCTAAAATATTAGCTAAACTCCAGTTTCTTTTAAATTACTCTAAAAGATGAAAACATAGCCCATGAATACATTTAAAGGCTTTTTGCTAATCTACTTAAAATGCTGAATTTGAAATTCTCATCATTGTTAAATATTTCAAAAGGTATAACGTTTATGAACACCAAAAATACAAGCAGTAATGTAACCAAGATTGCTGAAATCGCTGAAAGTTTGATTGAGTTTTTACGTGCCAAAAAACTTTAGGAAAGGAGCCGCAGAATCACTATAGTGTTAATGTTTTCTAATCACTATAAAGAATCTTTTTCTTCATCAGATTAAGGAGATCAAGTGGGGAGATGTTGGTGGCTGGACTGGTCAGGGTGGGTCTCTGCTGGGGACAAAAAGGTAAGCTACGGTCACCAAAATAAAACAGATATACAAGAAAAAAGTGTAAAAAAGATTAAGCTGTTTAAATTGAACGTTTTCTTTTGATAGAACCCTTCCAGCGAAACATTTGGCGAAGATCGCTGAGCAGATGAGAATCCACAACATCAACGCTTTGCTTGTGATTGGAGGATTCGAGGTGTGTCACCTGGTTTTATTGTCTCAGAATTCTATATATTTGCATTAAATGTTGATGTTTTTCTTTAAAAAAAAAAAAAACAGCTTTTACAAAGATTAAAAATGTCAGTTAACCCACTGAGACTGGAGGGAATATTTAGATACAGGTCAAAGGGGGGACCTCTGGTCCAAATGATTTAACCCATTTGGATCTGGATGCCCTTTAAGAACTGCAGTCCTGCATCCAGCCTAAGTGGGTTAATCTTGATGTTAAAAACTCTTCTTGTTTCTTAATGGGTTCATTTGTCGGCCAAGCAGCAAAATCAGAGATTAGAATCATATTCATAGCATATATAGTATAGCACATTTATTCACACTTAGCTTTTCTAAATTCCAGGTTTCAGAAAAAGCTGACTGTCAGCTAAAAAAAGAGCAAACATAACTCTGGACACCATGTTTACTGTGGTTTTTGCACTGGTTGGCTGGAACTTTTCATGAATGACGCATTGCTGATCGTTCCAGACAAAAATAATTGTATTGCAGAGATGTTTTGGGAAACGTGTGCTAAAATTAGTATGGGGTGAACATGCATGTCATGAGAACGCAATTTTGAGATATAGTTTCTGCATTTCTTAGCTTCATTACAGTAACAAAAAACTTCAGTAAATAAATTCTGAATTATATTCACGAGGACAAACAGTCCAGCAAGCATTCAGAGCAAAGAGTTTCTTCCTTTCTTTTCTGGTGTATTTTTTAATATTCCCCACACAGTGATCTCATCAGATGATTGCTAGGTTTAATTACTCAAAACAATCAAGGAGAAGTACTGGCTGGAAGTTTGTATTTCTGATTCCCCTGACAGTTTGCAGGAAGCCCCGTCTTTGCAGCTTGGCCCCACAATGAACATTTGATCTCCATGTTTGTCTTGACTGCGGTTGAACAGCATCGACTTCCTGTGTGTGTTTCCCTGCTGTGTTGGCTGGGCTCTCTCCCTCTGGCTTCTCCCTCCAGAACAAGCGCCCCTGAACTCTGTTGTTCCCATCGCTGCGTCTCATTCTCCCACTGCATGACAAATACCCTCAGGCCCCGCCCACTCTCGTAAAAGCCCCACCCACTTCACTTGTTTCGTTTAAAATTCTGACCGTGCTACCCAAGCTTGGTGTATTGAGACTAAATACAATTGATATTACTTATGTTAATACATGGAAGACGATACATCTTAACTCTTTAACCCTTTAAGACAGGATCTCCAGTGTTCATGTTCTTTGATTTACTGTAACTTTTGAATGGTTAATGCTATCAACGTAATTCCAGTAGATTTTGAAGGAGAAAACCAGCAAAAAGTTATGGTGCATTCACGCCGGCGTGGAAGTTCACTCTTTTTTGACGGCTGTCAAATTTCCTGCTCAACACCTTGACGCGCCTTCCGCAGAGCAACCGCTGAAGCCGTTCTGGAATTCATTCGTTGTCACATCATGGATGATGTTAAGCGAGTATCGTTAACTCTAATCTCATGCGGGAAATGCACCAGTATGCAACACTTTACAATGTTGGAATCTATGCAGGATTAGTTGGAATTACTTAGATTGCTTAAATAGCTAAAGAGCCACGATAGTTCAAAGAAAGTGTGCTATTAAAGGGTTAAACTGCACTTAGTTTGTTTGTTTTTTTTAAAACCAAAATACAGAAACTTAATGATGTGTTTACTTTTGCAGTATTCAGATTTCTAATCTTGGACTCCACCCACTTTTACTCAACTGAGGCATGCGAATGTGAAACGCTTCATCTTGAAAGCTTTTTTGCTGTAAAGTACCAAAAGAAATCATTCACTTGATCAAACCAAATCTTTTCCCTCCAACCATTTCACGCTAATTTTCCCTCTCGACTCACCCGTCTTGTTGCCTGCTGTGTTGTTTTGAAGACATGCGCCCTTTCCGCTTTTCTATGACCTGTGCACATCCTCGACACCAACCAATAAGAAGCTGGCTCTCACTGCTGCAGGCCTACGTGGGATTGCTGGAACTGTCCTCAGCACGGGACGAATATCCCGAATTCTGTGTGCCGATGGTGATGGTCCCCGCCACCGTCTCCAATAACATACCGGGTTCTGACCTCAGCATTGGCTCAGACACGGCTCTGAATGCCATTACTGACGTAAGTGAGGCCGGGTTAGAGTGCACCTGTGTTTTTGCAGATGTCAACAGTCGTACGCCGCCCAGGCTGTGAGAATTCTGAGCCTCGATGACTGGCAGCTTGCTTCTATACAATGACAGGAAGGAGGTCCTCAAACATCGGGGTAGGATGTCAAGCAGCATGTTTTATATAGACTTAAGGGGCCCACTCAACACAACAGGTGTCCGTTATCAGAAATTAATTTGCGTTGGATGATAGCTTCAGCGAATCCAATCATTTTTAGATAATAATGCCAGCCTTATCCCGATTATACCATAGTCATTTATGAAATAAATACATATTAAATCTACTAGTAAGTACTTTAATGTTTTTTTTTACATTGTCATGGTAATAATGGCTATACAGCCTTCACCTCACCTCATCTATGAGGACTAACCAGCAGAGGAAAGGGAGATTTATATTGTCCTGTCCTTTCTGGATTTCCCTGTGTTCAGCCAATGGACTACAGATCTAAATTAGCATGGTTGCTATAATCTGGTACGTTTACATTTATGACTCTGAATAGATGTTCATTAATGTACATGGTCCCTAGTAAATAAATAAATAAATAAAGTAAAGGATATATGCTAGACATCATCTAAAGTGATACAAAGCATCATATCTTGCTGCTTGTTTTAGTCCAGACGATGAAGCAAACATTTGTTTCAAAGAAAGTCAACAATTAGTTTTCTAGATCACTTTTATGGAAGACATATGCCCCAAATTTGATTAAGGTTGTGTCATGTCTATCGTAGAGAAGTTTGAAGGACAGAGATCTTCTACTGTCTTTGTTGACATGATCAACTCTAGAATAACGTCCACCTACTGTATGTTCTGAGTTTCTGTTGATCTTGTTACCATCTAGACCAGAGTTGATTATATGGAACATTCCGGCTAGGTGACCAGAACTGTCCATTATCAGTTTTTAATGGAGACCCTGCAGCCAATCAGAATCGAGTATTTACCTGCAGCAATGGTATGAATGAATAATACATGTCGTTTCCTCTCTAATTATCATGTATTTACGCCTGTTTTTGTGCCACAACAGATAGGGGAGTTTTGTTTTGTCTTACTGATCCCAATGTGTCAGTTCATGATAAAATAATCATGGAGGGGCAAAGAGCTGATCTTCATTTTCAATATAAATTGAGAAAACTTTTAATACTGATTCTCCTGCTCCTTTCTGTAGGATTTTTGACATGTAAAAATGTAATCACACTCTCAGAGATTTCAGTAACCTTGGTATCAAAACCTTCAGCTTTTTCAGAGCATTACTGCTTGTACTTTTGGTATTTATAAACTTTAGAGTTTTTGAAATATGGAGCAAAATATGTCCCCGAAATGAAAGAGAAATTGCTCAAATCCTTCAAAAACTTTGTGCACTTTGAAACTTGTGAACTTCAGCAAACTTTCCGCTAAATAGACACCATTCAAAGTCTAAAATGTTCCGCATCTACTGGACTTTTTAGGCTAATTTGGAATTTAGTTTTCAATTTAGCAATATGCTATCTGTTTTGGGCTAGTTTAGACATGTCTCTAGTTTTTTAGGCAAACAGCTGTTTTGGCGAAATTATGTAATAATCTTTTAATTTTTTTTTTACTTTGAGAAGCTTACAGATTCAGCTTGAGCACTTTTGGCTATCAGCTCTAGCATCTTAAGCAGACACATTCAGCTTACAGCATTCACACTTGCATTATCGCAGGTAATGCTATAAATCTAGTTTAATTTAAGTTTTCTATTGTAGACTTGTTTAGCTACAAGTAAGAGCTTGTTTGCATGGTGGTGGTTAGGGGCAAAGCAGGTCCCTGGAAACATCCCTGTGGGACTCCATGCTGTAGTGCTGACAGTGACGATACCAGCTTGACGACAGAAGACGAGGATGGAAGTTAGCACTGCAGCCACATAATGTCTTCAGTCTGAGCCCATGCTGTGATTTTCTAGTACTCTAGTATGCAGTGTAGAGATATCATTTGAGTCTTTTAAGGAACAGTAGTACCAAATTTGCAATGGAAAATTCTTGTAGCTGTTTGTTGTTAGAAGCAAGCTGTCCAGGAGGGGTCAGGTAAGTGCCAGAGCATGCAGTAAAGTGTTGCATGTTCCCGAGGCATGATGTTTGTGTGTCCACGCCGCCCGCTGCAAATGTGTTTACTAAACAGCTGATGGGTGGATGGTGCTCGGGGCCGGTCCTTTCACGTCTTTGATACCATTGTTGAAGTCTGCGCGCTGCAGCCTCAGACAGACGTGTTCCTGGTGGAGGTTTGGACCTGCAGCCCAACTTCTGCTCTCACTTCTGGTCGTTCGGGTCACATTTAAGGAGACGTCGCTCTGAACCCTGAGAGTCACACCTCACTTTTTATCGCCGCACGTCAACACCACTACGTGCCGACTACTGTTTACCCCCTACCCCCACTGACCCCACCCCGTTCCATTCGCCCAACTGAAGGAGAAGCCCAAACAGCCCCTCTGGGTCCTGGAGAGAGCCAGCCAGCTGTGAGTTTACAGACCCCACTGCCTTTTCTTGTATCCTTCAATCGTCACTCAAAGCTCAGTTTGGCGACAGAACTGAGGAGCCAGTCTTTTTAAAGACATGTTTCCCCCTGAGTTGTTTTTTGTGTTTTAAAAGCTTCTTTTGATGCAACTTGAGAGTAGCCATACTCCAACTCACACTAATGTCTGCCATGTTGCATTCGGTATTGAGCTGAAATGAAAATGATCTGAATCCTGATATAACAAAAAAAAAAAAAAAAAACATTTTTTTTTTGGATTAGTAAATATTGGAATAAACTTTCATTTCAACCTTGAAAGATATCCAGAAAGAGTTTCCAGCCACCATCTACATGACCTATGACCTCTCTCCCCCCTCCTTCCCTACACATCCTATAAATAGCTAATGACATATGTACCAGTGACACAGATGAGTTGTAGCCAAACACATCCATTGCCATGGTAACGAAGGATACAAGCTGAGGCGGTCTGAGGGGGCCTGAGGCAGCCTGATCTGCAGGCTGCCCTCTAGAGTGGTCTAACTGCATGTCACGGCCCCGCCCCCATCAGGCCTTTGAGTCCCTGCTGGAGCTGTACGAGGCCCGCGCCCACCATGAAGAGTTTTGCGTCCCGATGTGCATTCTGCCCGCCACCATTAGTAACAATGTGCCCGGCACCGACCACAGTCTGGGAGCCGACACGTCACTCAACGCCATCGTGGAGGTAAGGGTCCAGAAACTGAAGGGGTCATTTTGGAAGCTCCTCTCCCTGAAAGACCCGGTTTATACATTGACTGTATATAGAGAGCTGGAGTGAGTGAGTGTGACATCACACACATGGCCAATCAAAAGTGGGCTTGTTTGAAGGCCACACCCCTACTACATGAAAGTGGGCTCTGGATAATTTGTCAATCAAAAGTTTCAATGTGAGACCGCCTACTTTTACTGAGACGTCTGATTGGCCAATTTATAACTTGAACGAATATTAGGAAAAAACTTATTATCAAGAACATTAATAATAAAAAAGGTATCAGAGCAAGAACAGTTATTCTAAAACAGTAGAATGACTGAGCTGTTTATTTCTTAAAAGAAGTCCATTGAATTTTGGCTTCTTAGAACTACTTCCTGTTTGGAACACCAGGGGGAGGAGTCACTCAGTCCACTTCTCCTATACATTCAATGGCTTTTTATGAGAATAATAAAAACTGGATTTACTTAGAATTTTTCAAAAGACAAACCATCCAGAGGAATCTGGTTTTGATCAATCACAACAAGCTGTATACCTGTGAGGTGAAAGCAGGCAGAGAAGGTCTAGTTTAAGAAGGCTTCCTGACCTGGAGTCGGTCCACCTCGGCTGTCTGTGAGTAAACCATCTGCAGCTGAAGCTGCAGTCTGTCTGCATGTCAGCTCCTGCTCTGTGTTTTGTGTTGTTTTCCTCCAGTTTAAATGGGTCAAGTCTGCCCTCTGTTTGCATGCTAAGATGTTTGACTCCATCCGATTAGAGCAGAGATTCACCGGTGACTCTTTACTTCACGGTTCTATGATTTTAGATTTAAAAATGAGCTCAGACGGCCATTTAAAAGATTCTTATTAAGTTGGATTTCCAAAAGTGGTGAGTCAACCTGTGTATCTTTGTCGGGATTGCAGGTATTTTGTAACTTTCAAGTGCTGTTTTATGCTCATGTGCAAACCCTTCCGCTCTCTTTGGGTCCAGATGACTCCAACCACATATTGATGTGTGTTTCCTTCCATGACAAATGTGGACAAAGGTGGACAGGATTTTATGTCTGCCACGGACATTAGTCCATAGGAACCTTAGAGCAAGAGTGGGGTTACAGGGAGAAGAGATAGAGAGGTGGAGGTTTGCCCTGGAAAGGAGAGGAATGAAGGTTAGCCACAGTAAGACAGAGTACATGTGTGTGAATGAGAGGAACCAGAGTGGAAGAGTGAGGTTACAGGGAGAAGAGATAAAGAAGGGGGAGGAGTTTAAGTATTTAGGGTCAACAGTACAGAGTAATGGAGAGTGTGGAAAAGAAGTGAAGAGGAGAGTGCAAGCAGGTTGGAATGGGTGGAGAAAAGTGTCAGGTGTGATGTGTGACAGAAGAGTTTCAGCACAAATGAAAGGAAAGGTGTACAAGACTGTGGTGAGACCAGCCATGTTGTTTGGACTAGAAACAGTGGGACTGAAGAAAAGACAGGAAGCAGAGCTGGAGGTAGCAGAGATGAAGATGCTGAGGTTCTCTTTGGGAGTGACCAGGATGGATAGGATCAGGAATGAATACATCAGAGGGACAGCACATGTTAGAGGTTTTGGAGATAAAGTCAGAGAGGCCAGACTGAGATGGTTTGGACATGTTCAGAGGAGAGACAGTGAATATATTGGTAGAAGGATGCTGAGTCTAGAGCTGCAGGAAAGAGGTCTAGAGGAAGACCAAAGAGGAGGTTTATGGATGCAGTGAATGAAGACATGAAGGTGGCTGGTGTTAGAGTGGAGGATGCTGAAGACAGGCTTAGATGGAGGAAACTGATTCACTGTGGCGACCCCTGAAGGGAAAAGCCCAAAGGAAAAGAAGAAGATGGACAGTAGTAAAACTCAAAAATCAATGATCAAAAAAAAGTTAATCGCACTGTCTTGTGGGGTCCAGATGACCCCACTTATAATGTAAACAAGCCAAGGAGAGCAGAAGGGTTACAGATGTTAAAGACCCACTCCAATAAATATGGAGTTTCTAACATGATTTTGTTGCATTTTTCTAACAATGGTGAACATCCAAAAAGAAATGAGTAAAATTGCATTTTTGAGTTGTTTTTTTTTTTTTTCAAATCATGGTTCATGAACGTCTTTGTTTTCCTTGTCTGAGCTGGAATCTGACTTAAAACTGTATGGCTGGATAGCTCCAATATTGCTCGCCATTTTTGTTGCACCGCTAACGTTAGCTGTAAGCTAGCGGGAAGGCAGGTAAACAAAGGGATGATGGGTAATGAGTGCAGGCTTACCCTATGAGGATCCCGTCCACAACTCAAAGGGGAATTTCTAATAAACTCCTGCCACCCTACAGAAACTAATTCCTAGGAACCAAACAGCCTTTTTAAAAAAATGTGTCTAAAAATGTGATAATCATGATTAATGGACCCCTGGAAGCGCTTTTAATATCTATCAAGAGACGATCGGAGTGGGACTTTAACGTAGAAACAAAGTGAAGTATTTCTGTTGCATCTCTGAGGAACCCTGTTCTTGTCTAACATGAAATCTGTGTGAATCAGACGTGCGACCGCATCAAGCAGTCTGCCAGTGGCACCAAGCGGCGAGTCTTCATCATCGAGACCATGGGGGGGTACTGTGGCTACCTGGCTACGGTGGGCGGGCTGGCGGCTGGCGCTGACACCGTCTACATCTATGAGGAGACGTTTGATATCCGAGACCTGCAGGTCAGGAATACAAAACACTCATACATAGAGGAGTGTTCATAGTTCCCATAAGCCCCTGCTTCTGTTTACATTTGATGGCTCCATGCTGAACCTGTGGTGGGGTGAGCATCCTCTGCTCTGCTCAGGGTCGTGACCCAGATTACAGCCTGGTATTAATAACCTGAGCTGCATCATTTGTTCCACAACAATCAGATCCCATCAGGTGATTACAAGCTGCAGGAAAGGTTTAAAGAAGCAGGTCTGGCACCCCCTTGTGGTGAAGATGCTACCCTACGCCTCTCTGTCTCTCCCTTCTGACTGAAGCCGGTGACTTTGCTCCCTTTTGCAGGCTGCCGGCCACCATCGCTGCGGCTTAACGCGTCTCTGATCTTTGCTTTCAGGCCAACGTGGAGCATCTGACGCAGAAGATGAAGACGAGCATCCAGAGAGGACTGGTGCTGCGGTGAGTCCAAACACGCTTCTGTTACTTAGTCTTTTCACATTTTTTTTTGTATGAAAGTTTTGGAGCAAAGAAAAGGAGAGGGTCGTGCTTTTGAGAGCGACCTCACAGATTTAGTATCCCATCGATTTTATGCGCTCTTTCCGTGCTCTGCAGCATCACGCTCCTTCCACGTCTCCCAGCAGGATGGAGGTCGTGAAAATAGGACAGGTGTAATATTTGAAACAGCGTAGGTGACATTGTGACTCAGTGCTGCAGCCTGCGCTTGAATAGCAATTATATGACACCCTGATTCGGTGCTGCGGGATGAGCCAATCGTAGAGCTTCTGTCAGGTAACTTTTGGTGTTTTACAGAAACGAGAACTGCAATGAAAACTTCACCACAGACTTCATCTATCAGCTGTACTCGGAGGAAGGACGCGGCGTGTTCGACTGCAGGAAGAACATCCTCGGTCACATGCAGCAGGTCACACGCTTGTCTTCCTCTAAACGTGCATAACGTTCATAAAACACATTCGAGCTTTGATCATTGCATTTCCTGTAAAATGACAGTAAGATGGTATATTCTGTAATGAGTGAAGTCAGTTTTCTGTGAAGATTATGATTTGAAAAGAACTTTATGTATGAAAATGATGAATGGATTGGAAAAAAAATGAATTTGTTTTAGAAAAATGTAATTAGATGAAGAAGATACATGAATTAAAAAAGTGAGTAAGTAAAATAAAAAAAATAACAAAAAACATTTTTAAGAAGAATGTAATAAACGAATAAGATATATGGATTTGAAAAAATATATAATAATAACATACATATTTAAGCAAAAATAAATAAAAAATGTACTTAAATGAATACAACGTAATAAAAACAGTTTAAGAAAAAATATTAAATTAATTAAAAAAGTAAAAAATCATCTAATTACCTTAACGTTTCAGTAGATTTAAGTTTTCATTATCTTATGATTTATTGTAATTGTATGGAATGTTTCCCACTATTTTTATTTTTTTTTTGTAAACTGTGTATATGTGTTGTGGGACTTTTATTGTTAAACACTTTTATTTATTGTTAAACACTTTGAGGTTTTCTGTATCAGATAAAGTGTTGTATAAATGGCGTTGAATTTTGAAATACATCCAAAAATTACATAATTTTAGGTAAAACAAAGCTGGTAAAGAAATTAGTTAAAAGAAGTATTTTTTTATGTCGTTCTCAAGATTAAGTAAAAAAAATAACACATCTTTAGTTTACAGATAAAAAGAAAAATAATTTATTTAATTTTTTTAAATCAAATTCCAGAATGCTTCTAAAAATCTATTTTGCCCAGTATTTTAAGAAACATTTTAAAATTCGTTCAAAAATATTTAACGTTTTTGAGACTAAATGTTCGCTGTGCACACTTGGGTTTCAAAGGGAGGAGCTCCGTCTCCTTTTGACAGAAACTTCGGCACCAAAGTGGCAGCCAAAGCCATGCAGTGGATCACACGGATGCTCAAAGAGTCCTACAAAGGAGGTGAGATCCGTGATCGGGTCACATGTTCACTTAGAAATGGCTTGGAGGGAACCAGATGAAAAGCTGCTGTTTGTGTCCATGCAGGGAAAGTGTTCACTAACGCCGAGGACACCGCCTGCCTGCTGGGGATGCGCCGCAGGGCCATGGTGTTTCAGCCTGTCGCTCAGCTCCGAGAGGAGACCGACTTTGAGTAAGAACTTTCACATAAAGACTCATAATAGCAGAAAATGCTCAAATAACTCAGATTTGACATTTATTTGATTTTGCCATTAAAGTCTGTCAAGACCGAATATTTTTGCACGTTTTTACATAGATTTGAACCCACAAGATACCAGTTACAGGACAGACACTCCTCCACTAGGCCATTAAGTTGTTCTTTTTGTTCCATAGCTCATACCATGAACACAGAGAGCAGGTTTTAGCAGAAATATCTCAATTTTGAGGCTATAACTGAATTCCCACCATAATCCTGATCTACCAAAAAACAATATAGTGCGATATAGTGTATCTAATGCCCTGGATCTTAAAAGTATTTCAGACACCATGCTCACTACTTTTCTCTAGTTTTCCTTAACGCTAAATATGACGTCACTGATTTCAAAAAGTGAAAATCAAATCTATACGAACATTCTCCGTCTATTTGTGACTCCACTGTGTTCTGGTGATGAAGTTGTGAATGGTTTATTAAAAAACCATTCATGTCCCCCCTTCAGACACAGGATCCCAAAGGAACAGTGGTGGCTGAAGCTCCGCCCCCTGATGAAAATCCTGGCCAAGTACAAGACGTTCTACGACGTGTCCGATGCCGGCCAGCTGGAACACGTGACCCGAGTCCGGCCCAAAGACTTCCAACCCTCCGTATGAGCTGCTGTCAGCAGCCCCCCCCCTCACCGGACAAACCTGCTTCACGAGCCCCACAGCTTCTCACCTGACCCCCCACCCCGCCCCGACTACTGCAAAAATGTTAGATTTTTAATGAGATGGTCCCACAGACGGTCGACATCTTAGAGGAGAAACATGAGGATGGTCAGACTAAACAAACTAGCAGCTAAGTTTTCTAGATCCTAAAATAATATATTTATGCACTCCTCATGACGTACTGTACGCATATTTAAATTTTAGTCTGAAATGTAGCCATTTCTAACCTTTTACTTTGAAATTGTGCACTCAGGTGGGCGACAGCTTTCATCAAACTTTCTGCTGCACTTTTTGAGTCCATAAGCAATGTACCGTCCCAACGCTGCTCGTAAAGAAGGAAGCTGTGCGAGAGCGGTCTGCACCTTGACTATTGAGGGAGCGGCGAGGCTTCAGGCCGACAGGTCCTTCGTGCTGTGGACTGGTGTCTGTGGTGTTGTGTTGTTGCATTGTATCTGTCCAGGCTTTGTCGTGAGTAGGGTCCTGCCAGCTGCAGGTGTTACCCATGGGTGTGGTGTCGTGTGTCTGTTACCGCACATCACTGTTGTTATGAAGCGTGGCCGTCCTGCTGGAGTCTAATAAAGCTTTTACTGTGTGGACATGTTGGAGTGTTGTGTTGTTTATGCCGTCGGCTGCTTTTGATGATGCAGTGTCACAGTTTCAGGGCCAAAGCGCTGCATCCATCGTCTGTGAATTCATCAACACCAGTAGAATGTGTGGATTATGTCACTGAGCTCTCAGCACCTGTTGGTGCTGCACATTAAAGATCTCCAGTGGCTCCAGATGATGAAGAATTAGCTGGTAAAGCACAAAAATAAAAATGTCTTTGTAAGCAGAACTTTTCATAAAATCCTCTATGGCAAGCTAGAAGGCTCAAAATCCAGATTCCTGAATAAAAGCTTCTTTGCCGTTTGCAGATCAGAACTTTGCATAAATTTAAATATGGCAAGCAAGAAGCTTCAAATCCTAATTCCTGGAAAAAGATTATTTGCTCTTTGTGAATCAAAACTTTACATCAATTAGGCTTTGGAGAGCAAGAAGGCTCAAAAATCCTAATTCCTGCTAAAAGCATATTTGCCCTTTGGGAATCGCAACTTTATATACAATCTACGGAAGACACAAAAATCCTAATAGACCCTTTTTCATACATTTTTATGTCATCACAGTCTAACTGCAAAGAAAATAATCTATGGAAAAAACTGTAAATCATAAACACCCTAAAGATTTTTAAGTCAAAGTTAAGCGTTTTAGTTTATTGTCACGCAAAACAACAATCACAACAGATGTAGTCATCCATTATCCGAACCCGCTAACTCTTTTCTGGGCTTGAAGTGTTGCTGGAGCCTATCTAAAGTCGTCCAGTCCTTATTAATTTTCTTTTGTTTTTAATGAGTTTTCCTTTAACGTAACAATTTAGAAATGAGTACAATTTCTATATATATATCCAAGTATTTTAACATTTTTCATTACTGGAGGTGTCTTTTTAATCTATAACAATTTTAAGAACTTGAGGATATGTTTTGATAAAACATTTTTCAGACAATTCTAGAAGAGTTTAAGTAGATTCATGCAGATTTTACCGATAGATTGTTTTGAGAACATCACAACCAACGTTTTCCACTTTGAATGGAAATGTTTTCATTATGGATAGTCCAGAAAGGTCAAACTTGACAAGAAAAAAAGTAATTTTGATGGAAAAACTGGTCAAAAATGTGAATTTTTTTAATTGGTGATGTGGTACTGTTTTACAAAATACTTTCAGATTTTATGATCCATCTGACAGAGTAACGGCTGATGTTGAAAGTTCTGTACATAACGGAGCCAAAGTGTGATCTGTAACATTTCAGTGAGAGGTAGTGATGAATCCACGATCCACATGGATGTTCCTGTGACTCTCCTAAAGCCTAAACACAGAAAGGATGCTTATGTTTGTCGTCTGCTATCTCTCGTTTCATTTCTAAAATTCCAACGATTGTTTTTATCATTTTAATATCCACGTGGGGTCTTTTTTAATCTGTTCGTTTTCTGGTCCGAGGATGGCGACACCGCACGTTCCCCGCCCAACACTCAGATACCTGTAAGAGAAAAGAGGCGGGGTCAGACTGCAGGCGGAGCCACACTGTGAGAGTCAGAAGCTAAAGAGTTACCGCTCTGCCACGTCCACCAGGGTCTGATGATCCACGGAGAAGAGCCTCTCTCTGTGGCTCTGCTTCATCTCGTCTGTGATTCCGCTCAGGAAGCGGCTCATGCCTGCACCGCAACGCCAGAAAAGGGACTTAATTCTGAAAGAATGCGAGGATCTGACCGTGAGGTCACAGCAGCAGCCTCACCTTTGTCTGCGGGGGCCACAGGCGAGTCCACAGCGGAGAACACGGACAGCTTGGCTTCATCGATGTCCTGCTGAGTGAACGTTCCAGATTTTGCCCAGTCAACGCCTTTACGGAACGCAGACAGTGTCTGCACCGAGTTTGGATCCCTTTGACACAGAATCATGCAGCTGAGAGATCACCTTTAAAATGAACCGTCTGCTGCTTTGAGAACAACACACCATGATGTAACCTCTGGAAGTTTTTTAGCTCATAATTCAAAGTTTTATGCATTTTTCAATAGACAATTCAATTTGCAAATTCATCATGTAATTTGAGAATGCATTTTGCAATTTGCAATTCAATATTCAATCAGGCTTGCAAAATGATAATTCATTTTGTAATTTACAATTCAATATGAAAATTTACAATTCAATATCACAATTTTACAAAATAAAATATTGCATAAAAACAAAATCAATTGCATTGAAAATTTTTGACGTCATTATTCAAATGACAATGCATTTTGTAACTGACAATTCAATATTCAGATTAGGCTTTTGATATGACAACTCATTTTGCTATTTACAATTCAATATTATAATTTTGAAAAATAAAATATTGAATAAAAACAAAATCAATTACATTCTATATTGTCATGGGTTGTTGATGTCATTATTCAAATGACTATGCATTTTGTAATTTACAATTCAATATTTAAAAATGACATTTCAATACATGGTTTGGTTCAAATTCATTTTAAAGTAACTTAAAATCTATTGCATAGTAAAACCCCACGCTCTGTTTCAAAACTCAATTCATCATGCAAAACATTAAAGGTCAAACTGCATATTGAATTGTAAATTACAAAATGCATTGTCATTTGAATTATGACATCAAAAACCCATGACAATGTACAATACAATCAATTTTGATTTTATTCAATATTTTATTTTGTAAAATTGTGATATTGAATTGTAAATTTTCATATTGAATTGTAAATTACAAAATGAATTATCATTTTGCAAGCCTGATTGTATATTGAATTACAAATTTCAAAATGCATTCTCAAATTACATGATGAATTTGCAAATTGAATTGTCTATTGAAAAATGCATAAAACTTTGAATTATGACCTAAAAAAACTTCCATAGTAAACAGAAAATAAAGAGAATCACGTATTACATAAAAACAGGGATGAAAAGGAAATCTGGCTTTTGGAGCTGATATGAGTAGCTCCGCCCCTGATCCCTCCCCCCTGTCTTCACCACTGCTACATAAACATGTCCAGCACTATTGATAATGTCCAGCTGTATCATTTTCAAAATAAAATATGGGTTAGAACCATTTCACAAGTGAAACAGAAATGATCTAAATGTGTTTTTTTACTGTATTAAGGTCAGGGATTCCTGGCCTAAAACATAAAAAAAAAATCCATAAACAAAATCATAAATTTCTAACATGTAAAAACCTCATGAATTTGTAAAAACGTGTTTCTCTAATGAAGAAACAATTTAAAATAAATTATAAACTGTATATAAGCAGATCCACTCTGAGTAGAAAACTCATTGATGTCAGGAGACATTAGGTCTGTTAAAGTGGAATAAAAAGAAAACTAAATATTTTATTTTTCTAACATTTCATCCTTTACTTTATTAACATTTCATTAATTTTGAGTGTTAACAAAACCTTTGGCTCGACCATTAATCTGCTTTTAAACAGGAAATATGATTAAAAAAATCTAATTGATGAACTTACCTATAGGAATAGAATGAGAAAAGGCCGCCTCCTCCCATTCTAGCTCCACCCCCGTAGGCCCCGCCCTTCTCCCGGATCTCTCCGTGAAGAAATTTAGCCGTCATCATTCTAGCTAAAACGCACAAACTAAAAAGGTACATGCAAACAAATAACAAAAAGTGTAAACAAATGATGCTGCATTTACAAATGAAAGGTTTTTAATCTGAATCAATTACAGCATAGCTGAGATTAAAACGGTCACCTGGCATAATCCTGGTGGGAGTACGGCACCGTGCGGATGCACTCGCTCACAAAGCTGACTGGGAAAGGCATCTGGAAGAAGGTTTTCATCTGGCATGGCTGGAAGTTTGGCTCCTGGGAAGAAAATCCCCACAAACACAAAGGCGGTTTCACATAAAAAGCACCTGACAGGAACATAATCCTGATCCTAATCTGTACATTTACAGTTATTAGCTTCCTGCTGGGACTGGAATCCTCCACGGGTCTATTGGGGTCCAGAGGTTTCTACAGCAGAAACATAGAAATGTTATGAAATGGATCAACGGTTGTCTTTAGTTCATGGATCTTCCCAGTCACTTTACCTTCAGTAAGTTTGATCTGACGGCTTTGCGCTCCTTCCGGTTTTCAGAAACGTCTTTCATAAAAACCTCCAGCTGAGCTGTGGAGTCTGACATTTTCTGTGGGGTCGCATTAATAGCACACCTGCAAGAAAATAATCATTTAAGAAAAAACGTATACATACATTAAATTAACCCCATGGTTGAACTTGGCGCTATGTATGTAATAAATTCCCATTTATTACACATTCTTTATAGATCAGGCGCTCAATTATTTGATTGGTCATATTGTATCAATATCTTTCAAGGTCTTTAAATTTATTAGGAATAAAAATTGAAGTAAAAATGAGTCTTTATGCTGAAATACCCATTTTCCTGGTTCTTGAATGAGAAAATTCCTACACCTTCGCTGTTGCTATGGCGACACTCTAAAGAGGGGTTGCTACGCTGTAACCTCACCAGACCTCATGAAACAACGTTATGAAACAAGAAAAGTGATCGTTTGTTAGGGTCTAATTCGGCATGTCATCATTTCGGGTGAAGAGGCTAAAAATTGTGCAATGTTGAAACATCTGAACTTAGCAAAGCTTTGCATCATATCAATGAGAAACGGAGCTTTGGTAATGTCATGATGATGATGATGATGATGATGATGTATTCAGAGGGTGGAGTCCAAAACTAACGTGACAGAGTCGATTTTTGTGTCACGCAACAGTCCTGGACTAAAAATTACTTTCGCAATTTAATTTTTGACATAGTGACCCCTTTTATTTTAAAAATACAATTTTATTTCATAAAACAAAAAAACGAATGGAGCCGAAATCTCTTATAGAGCTCAAAAAATAGTTTAAAATCCACCAACAAAACCAAAGCACTCATGTATCCAAAGCAAACGTTGACAGTTTTATGGGATGGCCACAGGACCAACAGCTCGAGGACCATTTTGTGGCACTGTTAGATTTTTCTGCATTGTGGGAAACGAAAAGTTTTGTTTGAGGGATCTTTACAGGATTTCACACACGGCACATGAGTTCTGCTGACCTTTGTCGCCATCCGTAACCCTTGTGCTATCCTAGACATGTTTACATTAAAGTGGGGTCATCTGGACCCAACAAGACAGCGCAATTCACTTTTTTGTGGATTTTTCATCTTCACTGGTGTCCACTGGACAGGAAATCCTGTCCACCTTTCTCATGGGAGGAATCACACATCAATATAAGGCTGGGGTCATCTGGACCCGGTAAGAGAGCATGAGGGAGCCAGTGGGGGCTGGTGGGGTCGGGGGAGGGTAGTGGGCCATACAACACGGCTTGTAAATTGAATTCTCATTTTTAGTTTATCCCTCGTCAGACCGATGGGGGACAGCAAGTCCTCAAAATGGGTCACAGAGAGACTTCTGTCAGTAGCTCCTCCCACATGCGCCGTAGCATTTTGGATATGCGGAGCAGCAAGTGTGACACATCAAAGCAGAGATGTGAATTTGATCTGTGACCGCAGTAGAAGGACTGGCCTCATGTTGTCCGGGTTCAGCAGGTGTCTCTTGATTCTGGGTAACGTTCGGATGACGTGGCTCAGGTCTGGCATCTCCGCGATCCTCTTCACAAACTTGACCTGATGTTCAAACAAAGCATCAACTTCAAACTAAAAGAAAAAAAGTAACAGAAAGTCCATCTAAAGGCAGGGTAGACAAGTCCAATACCTGCTCCATCCCTGCAAAAGTCTCCTGCAAGTCTCCTGCTGGGGTCAGGTGGCGGCCCGCTCGGCTCATGGCGTACATGTGACCAGAGTAGGAGATGCCATTGGCCAGTTCCTGAGCCGACATGGTCACCAGCACTCTCAGGCGCTCCTCGTTTTCAAAGTGAGGGCTGAGTGTAGAAACGAAAGCTGCATTGGTCCAAACTAAGGGGGGGCGTGTCCTCAAGGAACCTTCAGACTCACCTGTTGAAGATGTCGCTCCACAGGTGGAACATGTGGGGGAGGTTCCTCTCCAGGCAGGAGGAGGACAGGAGGATTCCCTGGAACGACAACGCAACTCTTCTCAACTTTTATCAGTGGTGTTGTTTTTGCTCTCAGCTGCATGCGCTCTACACCCACCTGTTCAAATGTGTCTACGTGGGCGGAGTCAGGGATGACCTGGGCGGAAGCAGACATGCCCCCCGTCCGCAGCTCCATCTGCTGAGCCTGCTGCCTGTAGTCCAGAGCTCCACAGCCCATCCTCAGTGAAAACAAACAGAGGATTTCAGACAGAAGCTCCATAAACATGATATGATCAGCAAAAGACACAAACAAAAAAAGACTATTTATTTTATTTCTATTCACACTTTAGATTTTTGAGTTTGCCCTTCTTTAATATTTGCATTGCATTATCACCTCTTTCTTTTACATCTGTGAATTGATTTAAAAAGTCTCTGCAGCAGGAAGATCTCCAAAAGAACGTTTCTGCTGCCATCTACAGGAATGAAAGAGAACCTGAGGATCAACGCCATGGACGTCTGAAATGCCACAAAGACATTTCTAAACCTTTGAGGCTCCACAGAAACAATCCACACAAAGAGAAAACTTGGAGCCGTCTAGATCTTCTCCGGAGTCGCTGATCAACCGAAAAGGTTCCAAGAACAAAATGGGGTCTTGTCCGGGATGTCATTAATGAAGGAGATGAATGAGAGAGAAGTTCAAGCTCCAATTTCTCTCAGTGAACAGACTGTTAGAGAAATATGGATCCAAGGAGAAAGACTTAACTGAGCAGAAAGACTGCTTAAGTAACATTTTTTTCTAGGACAGTTTCTGCAGAGCAGCAGGAGTTTATTAGAAATTCACCTCTGAGATGTGGGCGGGACTGTTTACACAGAGCAACCCCGCCCCCGTTCCCCTCCTTGTTCCTGAGAGATCAGACAAGTGTGCTACAGGTGCTGCCAGTGTATTTTCTACATCACAAATCTTTTCAGGCAACATTTTCTCATCTGCTTCTGATTCACAACAATTTGAATGAAGAAATACTCAGAAATGCATTTTAAAGCTGAATTTTCTTTTTTTATGTCCTCCATCATCAGAAAAATGCCACAAGAAGAGGTTAAAAACGCATCAGAGGGGGTGGTTAATTCTGACAAATGACCAAAAAAGAGCAGAGTAAATAGTTTTTCAGTGTTTTGCAGTTCCTGATTAGTTCAGGCTAGTTAAGCAGAAGCTTAATCCCTCCTTAAAAAAAAAAAATACTTTTTTTTGTAAGCTTTTTAAAATAGATGGTTCTATATTCTAAACTATATTTGTTTGCTTTATTTAGGATTGGATTATATTTTCACTTGCGATATATATATATATATATAAAACGTTTTAATGTTTAAAATAAAGCTTAAGACAGAAACACAAACACGTTTGTGAGTTTGAAATGTCTGAACAAATGTGGTGGTCATGAAGTTTCACACTTTAAGGATAATAAACAAGTGAAACTGTAAATATATAGATTACTAGTAATTGATTCTGTAATACTTGAAAAATATATAAATGACATTTAGAATGGTGGACGGATTTTGAAAAACATTATTCAGTTCTATTCAGACGTCATGTTATGCTGGCGGACTCACTTGGTGAGGACGCTGCAGAAGAGCGGCACGTAAAGCCGGAGGTCCTCAGGGAGGGTGTTGAGGCTGCACATGGCTCTGAAGTACACCAAACCGTTGGTCGGCTGCTCGCAGAGCTGAACCGGGACGCCGGCTGTGAGGTCAGACAGCTTCAGCGTCAGATGCGTTTGCTACTCGGCTCCACAGGTGAGGTGAAGCCGGCCGTACCTGCAGAGCTCAGCTGGACGGCCGTGGGGGGGATGGTCGGCTGGATGTCGGACACTTTGAGCGCCGGCAGACAGGAGGCGTCCTGAGTTTGACTCTGAGCAGCCAGCAGCTCCAGACCTGAGTCGGACGAGAAAATCAAATCAAGTCTGAATGGAGGAGGTGCAGACGGAGAGCAGAGGGTCACCTTTCTGATAAATCTCCTCCCGGTCTTTGTCAGTCAGAGCCTGGACCTTCAGCTGAAGCTTCTGCTCCTCGGCTCTGGCTTGTTTCTCCATGTAGTCGTGGTCGGGGCTCATGGAGAGGGTCAGCCGGTGAGTGTTCTCCTGCAGCCATGAAGCAGTCCATGGTTTTCATTTACAGAGAAGACTCAATGTTTCAACCAAAAAGAGATTTTTGTGGCTCTTCTCTGCAGCGGATGGATTTAAATTCCTTTTAGCAGAAACATGAGATGCAGAAAGCATCATGTACTTTGAAGTAGAGCTTGACTTTGTCCTGAAGGAAGCGTGGGTTTTCCTTCAGCGCCTGTCTGAACCGGGCCACGCTTTCACTGATTCTCAGCAGCTCCACCGGGTCGCCGTCGTGGTTCCAGGAAGAAGCGATGTACTTAAATACGGAAGAATAAAACCAAGGGAGAAAAACAGTTCAATCTGCAGTTCAAACAGATGACTTGTTTACAGAGAGCATCTCCACTCCACTCAGGTGTTTTGTTGTCTTCCCAATGAATAAAAACAATAGAAATGACACATTTAGAAAGGAAAGATGCAGAATTATAAACTTAGCAAAAGGATAAAGAAACAGTCTGTAGTACATTAAAAAATTCTTTCAAAAGCTTAAAATTGTAAAATATCTTAACTTGTTCAAAATCTTCAAATTGCCTCCTACCTACTTCACATTATTGAAACTTTACCATCTTGTGTTCTTATTCTGTGTTGTAGAATAAAGTATAGCAGAAAAAATACATTCAGGCTGTAATAGAAATAAATAATGAAAATGAAGGGTTTTTTTTAGATTTAAAGTTTTAATGTGAAAACATCAGGTCTGACTTTAAAAGGACGGAAGCAGCTTTTTCTGAATAGAGTGGTCCATTGTTTATCGCTGGAGTAGCATTTTAAAAATTAGCCATGATTAGGGCCGCAATAAGCCACAGTTCGGCACACACATGTACCATGGACCACCCTGTCTGGAAATCGCCGAATGCAACTAGCGTCAAATTCATGTACTGTACACCGTCTTTGCTTTAACATGCGTCAAAAAGTTTGTTAACCTGAAGCTCCCGCCGTGTGTGGGAGGAGCTTCTGTCAAAAACTTCTCTCTACCTCATCATGGATGACGCGATGGTGACAGATCAGGTTTATTTATTTTGAAGAGCTGAATAAAAGCATCACTACACGTCTAGGTTCAGAGAATTTCGCAGTGAGGAGCAGCAGCTGTCCCGCAAAGGAGGAAGCTCCATCTATCCTGACAGCGGTCATGGACAGCAGTATGGCAAGCAAAAGGGATCATATAATCACCAGGAAAAGCGGGAATGGTAGAGCCTAACCTGCACGTTCTACGGATAACAATTATTTGAAATACTTATGTCTTCCCACTGTTAGTTTCAATTAAAAAAAAAATGCCAAAGAAGAATTTTAAGTTTAATTTTTAATGTTTTAATTAAGATTCAATTTAGATTTGTATTGTTTTATCTTTGTTTTCATCTGGTGTTTTTATGCTTTTATGTAACTTATTTATACTTTTTATTTTTTAAGTCTACTTCTTAACTATAAATGTTTTTTAAGATTTTAATTCTTGTTTTTACTTTTCTTTGAACTTTTAATGTACAGCGCCTTGTTTGGCCGAGGTCATTTGAAGGCGATATATAAATTAATTAAAGTTAAACTTAAACATAGATTTTGGGGGGGGTGGGACAAGACATTTTAGGGGGTACTCCAGATATTTTTTTTTCTATTTTCAAGCATTCTTTTCTCTCAGTTTGTGTAGATTTGGTCTCAAGACATGTAAATGTAATCGGAAACGACATGTTTTAGCATTTTGTTTCCATTCATAGTTAAAAATGCTTTGTTTGTATAGACAGGCCTCAATGAGCAAAGGTTTTGATGTGAGATGTGTGAGTTTATATTTATCCTTTGAAGTATTTTATATATGTTCTATCAAATGTATGTTTTTAAGATGGTCAAAAATGTATTTTAGGGTTTTATACTGTTGTCTTTTTTCTTTTTACTGATCCGAATTGTGCCCCTTGAACCGTAACACAATCCGAACAGAGTTTTGAGATCCGTTACACCTCTAGCCACAATAAATACAATCTGCAGTGTTCCTCTTTATTTATTACTACTATTCTAGATGTTTGAGGCTATAAAACTCCTCATTACACCCTTCATACACTTTTCTCAGACATGAACATTTTCACTCTTCTCTCTTGTTTAATTTCTCACAGTTCAACCTTTCATATAAAAATAAATCCTGTATCATAAAATGAAAACGAGGATCTGATCACGATTTATGTAAATGGGGCATAGTGAGGGGATTCAGGAGACTGATTCACAAGGTCAACAGTCAATCAGGACGCAGAACATAGTAAGAAAAAAATGAACATTTCTATAGGAAAAAAAAAAAACGTACAAAATTGCACTGAAAAAATAATAATTGACTGTGAAAGGTGAACCGTGATATAGTGAGGGGCCAAAGCATCTAAAACATCTGAAGAATTTTGACAGAAACGAGTTAGTGGCTTCTTCTCCTTTTAATAAGCAGATGTTTCAGAGCTGGGAGGTCTTTGCTTCATTGATAAAACTGGGATGTGGTCACAAAGAGGACATGGAGCATAAAAACCTTTGGTTCCTGGAGCCCAACTTTGCAGAAGTTTGTCATTTTATTCTATTCAACTCTTAAAAAACTAAAACTCTCTTCCATGACCATCAGACTAGAGCATAGGTGCTTTTAATGATCAAGTTTTAGTCTAAACTGAATTGAACGAATTCTTAGACCGTCAACTCACCGAGGCCAAAGCCAGACCAAAGTTTGTGGACTGATGTTTGATCTGGATCTCTATCTTATGCAGGAGCGCCTCGATCCTCTCCTCCTCGAAGCCGCTCCTGAGGCGGGACAGAAGTTTCAGACGGTGGTTTCAGGTGAGGCCGGCTGAGCCTCACGGACGCTTTGACGCTGGTCACTCACTCGATGATGTGGTCGATGGTCTGGCTGATGATCTGTTTGACCTTCTCGGTGTCCTGCTCAGCCATCCCCTGCAGCCCGATGCTGAAGGACGCCTCTTTGGTGCTGCCGTCGTACCTGCGGCGCACAAAAACCTTCAGTCTGACACAGAACCACTGCAGTGGACCCAATCTCTGAGGAAGGTCAGCGTACGAACCCGACCACAGAGGAAAAGTCCGACCCGATCTTTGGTTCGATGAGGGATTTGTAGAAGGGAGAGTTTGGACCAGAGACCATCAGAGAGGACAGCAGGCTGAGCGTGAACCCTTCAAAAGTATCCGTGATGCTGCTCCGACAGACAAGAAGCATTAAACACGCGTAAAAGAAACGGCGTGATTTAACCCTGAGAGGGTTCAGATGGAGGTTCTCTTACTCTCCCAGCAGGTAGCTCACACACACAGAGTTCTGCTTGGTTGGATCTGGAGCCAGAGCATCGGGGCTGCAGGTCACATGGTCCTCCCTCTGAAAGAGGTTCAGACTCAACGTGAACGGAGGCGGAGCTAAAACCTGACGCAGGCTGCATTGTGGACTCACAGGACTGCTCCAGAGCGGCTGAGGCGGAACTTCCGTCTTTGGGTCGATGCGCTGAAACTTGGAGAGAGCTTCTTCATGGATCTGCTTTAGATGGTTCTCCAGAGGCAGGTCTCCATATGTGAAGAACCTGGAGTCCAGAGATGGGTTGACAGAGGATTAAACATCCTCAAACGGGACAGAGGAATCTTCCTGGACGTACCTCGCGTTGCTGGGATGGTAGTGAGTGGCGTGGAACTGTTTGAGCTGCTCCCAGGTCAGGTCCGGGATGGCCAGAGGTTCTCCACCCGACACCACGGAGTAGGTGTGATCCGGGAGCAGCTTGTTCTGGAGGTGCTGGGCGAACAGACGCTCGTTATCCGACTGAAAAGGCAAAACACCAGCACAGAAAACCTCACAACGGGGAACATTTTGATTTGAACACTAAGATAAAAGAAAAAGCTCAACTTAAAATGCAAAAAAAGACAGATCTGAGATGTTAACGTTCATTCTTATGTGTGTCATGAAACAAGTATTAGTAAACTGAATACTTCAACAAATGTATCTGTTGCCTCAAATAAACAGCCAAAAACAGAAACTTGAAGCCTGAGTCACGTGCAGTTTTTGACCCCTACAGGTGCTGCCGGTTTGTGGGTTGTCCGGCCCCATGGAGGTGTGGTGGACAGGAGCGGCCACATCTCAAAGGGAGATGTTTCCTAAAGTTCATTGAGGCATCATAACCCTCTGGAACCGACGGACGCTGTCAGTTACTGTCTAAAATAAAAGTAAACATATTGGAATATTCTGTGGTTTAGATGTTATTGAATTAAAGAGAGAGTGATGCATTTATTTGTTTTGGTTTTTGGACAAAAGTGACCTTTTATGTGAATAAATAAGGTTTCAGCAGAACACCTAGCTGGATCATACTTTTATAAAAAAAAAAAAAACTCTCTTTCATTACTTTTCACAAACACAAGAAGGAAAATGTATGAAAAGAAACAAATAAGCTGCAAAAAAACAGTAAAATAGTCAGCAGAGCTCTTAGGAGAGAAGTTCTTTTTATTGGGCTGTCTGGAAGCTGAATCCACATAAGACAGATCACATCATGGAGCTGTGAGCTCTGTGATGTTCTATCAACAGGAACTCTTCATACATGCGGCCCAAAGGAATCTGGGACTTTCGCCTGGATATTTTTAAACACATGTTGATTAGTTTGTTGGCAAATGTTATTCTTGTTGTTTTTATGAACTGACACCCAAAACTTTCATTATGTTGTAAAAAAAAGTTTGTTAAACATTTTTGGGGTTTCCACAGCAAAGTGAATCCCATTTTTCCAGACAGAATTTTCTGTTTTTGAATGATTTTATGTTTTATGACAGCATAGAAAAATGACTAAATAAAGGTAGAGTCACATAGGAGAGGTTGTACTGATTAAATAGTACCAAATAAGCATGCAGGAAGTCTTTTAAATTGAAAATACAGAGGTAAGTTAAAAGTTTCCAAGCGTTTGCTGTGTGTGTGATGAGTGTATTGAGAAGTATTTGTAGGGATAATGTCAGTTACATGCTCATAGAGGTGATGCTGCTGTACAGTGTCCTTACACCACACTGGTCGTTAGTACAGATCACAGACTGACTCCTGACTGACCAAATGCTGCGTGCCCTGGGTTTGCAGGTGACATCATAAGACGCCCACACAAACTTCAAAACTACTTGTCCATTCCCCTCATTTCTAACAGTCCAGCACACTTGATCAACACTAACAGGCTCCTCCAGCAGAGTGGAGGGTTTGGGGATGACCGCATGACGTGCTTTCATCTCACCTACTTCACCTGTATGTTTGTGTGATGCTGAAGTGTTCACTACAGTCTGTTGCTCGAAGCATCCTTACAGTAAAAAATCGTTTTCTCTGAGCGGTCTACCATCTTAAATTTCCGTGCGTACAGGTCTCTCTATTTTTTGCCTGCAGACAACCTGTAGTCATTTAAATTCTGCAACAGTTCAGGTGGAGAGAGAAGCTCCACTCACTTCAGCCTGATGTGTTTTGTTGAGTTCCTGATAAATCAATACAATAAAATGAAATATTTAGAAAGGAAGGGAGCAGAATTAAACATCAAGAAGGAAATAAAAAAAGCAAAAAATGAGAATTTGTTTATTCTACATAGTAGATAAGATGGGTGTATGTTTCATTAACATTAATGCACTAAAAAAACTTTTTTATGGAATTCCAAAAGTTTTGATACAAAAATGTCAAACAGTACTAATGCAGGTCTGACATCTGATTATAAAAGGATGTAACTAGCTTTTTTTTATTATTATTTTTTTGGGAGAAATGATCTGAGATTTTGAGGAATATCTAATAAAAGCTAAAAAAACAGAATAATCACCATTTCAAGGATGAAACTGGTTATTTGATGGTAAAACTGTGTCTTTGATCAGAAAAGAACACCTGAAGTGTTCAT
This sequence comes from Oryzias melastigma, assembly GCF_002922805.2. Classification (NCBI taxonomy): domain Eukaryota; kingdom Metazoa; phylum Chordata; class Actinopteri; order Beloniformes; family Adrianichthyidae; genus Oryzias; species Oryzias melastigma. Next base: position 16,226,524 of record NC_050528.1, read on the forward strand.
CAAACTTCATTAAGCTGTAGAAATCTCATGGCGACTCAGCAGTAAACTCTCCGTTTGCTATTTTAAGATCCGCCCATCACGACAGGACCCACTCCAATGTTTTTGGTTATATGTAAAGAAAATTAGCATTAAAGTTGCATATCAGATTAATACTTTTCTCAAATCATTGTGAATCAGGAGAAGACAAAATAAATTCTGCCTGACAAACTTGTGAGTGTGATGCAGGAGCTGTAAGCGGCGGACCACAGGCTGCGCTCCGTCCTGATGCATCCACTTACAGACAAATAGACCCTCATACGTCTTTGTTTCCCTCGTCTGGGTCAAAACTGTACGGCTGGATAGCTTTGATGTAGCTCACCATTTTTTGTAGCATTGCTAATCTTAGCTTGTGGTTGTGAGGGGCCGTAAGCTAGCAGCAGAGAGTGTAAACAAAGGGATGATGGGATATCAGCAGAAGCTTACTTCCATGCCAACAGTCTGCCCACAACTCAGATGAATTTCTGATGAACTCCTGCTGCTCTGCATAAACTATATCCTAGAAAATGACACAAGATTTTTGGCAAAAAAACGACATAGTTATAATTAAAAGAGCACACTTTGAAAATGGATCAAAAGATGATTGGAGTGGGACTTTAAAGACAAATAAGAAGAGCAGTTTTCCCTGATTTTGATCACCACATTCTCAGTTTGTATCTATGGATTTGTTCAAAAATGATCCAACATTAAGTGTTGCTGTAATTTTTATAGTTTTACTGAATCATTTAGTTTCTTCTCTTAGAACTTCACATAAACGTTTTTGGTTTATTTATTTCCATGTTTGATAATGCCACATCTCCTTTTTGGTTCCTCAAACAAAGCAGAGCAAATAACTTACGAAGGCTCCCTTCATTTCATTAAAGACGACGCCTTTGAAGACCAGGGGGGAGCTGGGATCCGTGGGGTTCTCGTTCTCCAGCCTCCAGCCTTCCTGCCTGCATCAGCACCACATTAGAGGAGGGACAGACATCAGAGTCGGAGAAAGTCTGTTTCTGCTGAACATCTGAGCAAAGTCTCACCAGAAGTCCTGCTCTCGCAGGCAGGGGAAGAAAACGGCATCCAGGTAGACTGAGAGAAGGTTCTGGAAGTCCTTCCCGTTTTGGGTGGAGAAAGGATACATGGTGTAGTCACTGGCTGTTACAAAAGCAGTTGATAGAGATCAATAGATCATCTTCACAAACTGATGAAGACACTGGAGGTGGAGCCTCCGTACCTGTGAAGGCGTTCATGAAGGTGGAGAGCGACCTGTTGAGCATCTTGAAGAACGGATCTCTGCACGGATACTTCTCCGATCCACACAGCACTGTGTGCTCCAGGATGTGAGGAACGCCGGTGCTGTCCATGGGGGTGGTCCTGAACTGGACGCTACAAGCAAACGGCGAAATGGTTACAACCGAAGACACACTGCCAGCGCACATCGAACTGACTGAAAGTTCTGGGATAGATGTCATTTCAGTCTTTGGTGATTCATGTGTGACATTTGTAATCCATAAGTATTTCTTCTGTCCGTCGATGTGAGCAGACGTCCGTCGATGGTTTCAGCCGACGGGTCTTTACGTGAATTCAGACTTGAGCTGTTGAAAATTACGCAGTTTATGCAATGTTTAAACATAATTATTACGTAAATCTTACGTAATTGTGCGTGATTTTTGCAAGATGCATATACAAATGTGTCCAATGTTTCCACGACCGGTTTGCTTTCTCAGAACTTACAGCTGCAGGACACAGACCAACAGTTCTTCTCTAAAGACCCACTCTGATCATCAGGAGAATATGTGAACCCTTTGGAACTACTTGGTTTTATGCATAAACTGGACACACGATTGTATTTAATACAAACATGAAAACATACATTTGGTTTGTACAGAAACTCCCAAAGGGTTCACATACTTTCTCTTGCAACTGTATGTCAGGAAACGTAACCTCAGCTTAATCTTTTTCAACAACAAACAAAAACACTCGACAGGTTTTACTTTGAAAATGGGAAGCTTCACTGAGACTTTATTTTGAAGATTTGTTTACTTCCAGTGAGAATTGTGCTCAACATTCAGCTTATTTTTAGTTAATAGACTTGAAATCCAACATTATTTTGCATTTTAGAGCAATAAATACATTGCCTGAATTGTATTTTTTCCAAGGGCAGTAAATGTTAACGCGTTAATCCACAAATCAAAAAGAATTCACAGCATAATGTTTATTAACACAAATTAATTACACCTCACAAAGAAACAGTCCTTCGCTTTGCCGCGGCGTTGTAAAAACACTGTCGAGGATCATCTCACTTATGGTCACTTATAAAAGAAATAAATATACAACAGGCTTTAAGTACTTTATTCTTGCTATTTTTTTAATTAAAGGCTTTTTCACAAAAAGCTGACTAGTTACACGACAATGCGTCGACAATGCAACTGCAGCAGCAAAGGAAAGCAATATAAATGCTGATCGTCACAATAGGCTTCATTTTTCACAAGAGAAAAATGTTCTCTTTGGCCTGTTTTTGTTCAAAAGCTGCATATTGTCATTAAAATGTAACAAGTAAAACGTTGCGATTAATCGTGATTAATCACAATCCAAGTGTGATTAATCAGATTTTTTTTTATCCGTTGACAGCCCTAATTAAGAATAAATGTTCTAAATGTAAAGTTTTGTGTGTGATTTTGCATTGATTATTCACAGAAAATAAGTCGTCAGCAAATACTGTAACTAAAAAAATGTAAATGCAATTAATTTTTTTTGCAGATTTGCGATTAATTAGTTTTTTAATGGATTCCCAGCACTAATTTTTACTAAACTCTTATTATATTTATAAAGATTGCAAATCATTGATCTAGGTCCTAGATCAATGATTTGCAATCTTTAGATTCTAGGACATCACAAATATTTACTCTCAAATTTTCTGGAGCAGATCACAAATATTTGAGTACTCGGATAGTCATTACAGCCCATGTTTCAAGGGAAACCAGGTCAGATTTTGACCAATCAGGGACTCTGATTTGGTCACGACAAATAGATGGTTTCCCTTCAACTCAAAACTGATCACGGAGGAGAAATGAATAATTGCGGTTTTTGCCCGGCTGGAATTCTATAACACCAAGTAGAGTGAGTAAAGTCGGAGAAGAAGCCCCTCCCTGCTTGTTCAGTGTGAACACCATGAGCTAAATGCATGAGAATTGACGATTAACACGTTCGTGAACTGACATGCCCGGTGAGTCCGTGACTTAAAAGAACCCCCCAGGTTTGAAAGTGCTCACCTGAAGAGGTTGTTGGAGTCATCCCTGGCGGCGTGCAGGTACTGAGCTCCAGTTTGGTCGTGGCTGAGCTTCACGGCTGTGAGGAACAAGTCAGGAACCTCCACAACCTGGACAGGAAGAGCGGCGTGCAGGTCAGATGCAGGTTTCCCTCACTAAACTCACTTCGATTTGCGCTGTTTTTCAACCGTTTTGTCAGATACAGAACTGCTAAACTATTCTGCAACTCTGACTTCTCCTGCCTGATGTCTTTTGGTACCAACTATGCGTTCCAACTCCTTTCAGAGGAACTTTTTGAGCATCTTCTCCTCCTGTTCAGTCCTCCAATTGACAAATCGTCAGAGGAGATTAAAGTTCCTTCATGACAACAGTTTGCTGTTACTTTTCCATGTAGACATGAAGCTCATTCACTCAGAGGTCAGTGACATGTAGTTTGATAGTGTGTTACTACATCAAAACGGATTAAACTAATGATTGTGTTTCTGTTTTTAATGAGACATTTGATCCAGAATGGGAAAAGTCTTCCTGAAAGGGATGTAAAGGATACAAATATGAATCGAAAAAGTGACTGAGCAATTATCAATCTCTGATAAATTTAGTCTCTTCCTGTTGTGTCTCTACGGTCTTTGTCTTTTCATGATGATATGATGATGTGATGCAAACAAGAAGACGTCCAATCACAGGCTTGCTTTTTACCGAGTTGGGTTAATTCAAATGGGCTGAAGGATGTATGTTGTGTGAACTAATCATATCATCATTTTTTCACAGCTCTCCATACAACACTTGAATAAATTCATATAAAACAAACTTTAACCACAGAGAACAAAACAGTCTAGAGGAGCCAAAATGTCAGCTGTGAATATTTGGCTTTTGTTGGTTAAAATAAAAAGTTCCAGTAAGAAAAAAAAAGTTTGTCTGCTAAAAGGCATTTTTTAAGGTTTAATGCACCAAATGAACAGTAAATCTCTAGATTGTATCCATTTGGTAAAACTTTTGGAGTGTGTTGTATCAAACTCAATTAAATCTGATATGTACCCAGATGTGTACGGAGGGAAGAGGGAAAGTTCCAGACCTCTACTTTATGATGATGTCAAACAAGCTTCTCTTCTGACAATGTTCACGTCCAGACTAAGAACTGTTCTTTGTGGATCCGTGTACACCTCCTTTCATCTACGCACTTCTCTTTTAATCTTGTCATTTACTACAGTCTTTAAATGTACTGTTCTAGTTGATTTTTATATCTGTGTTTCTGACTCGTCTTCTTTTTGTAAGCATTTTAAATGACCTGAGCTATGAATGAAACTGAACAAAGACTAATACGCCCTGCCTTATACATAGGATGGAATTCAAGAACGCTGTGAATTTCAGGTGTAAATTTAGACTTAGACTTTCTCGATTTAGAATTGTACACATTTTTTCCCACTATTCAAGGATCCTCCATAGAAGAGAAAAGGTGTTTTTGCCCCTAGATCCAAGTGTCGCTCCAGTGTAAGCCTCCCTTCACCGATTGTTCTGCTGGTTATTATCTGGTCTGCCCACACACTGCCTTTCTGATCCGCTTCATCCTAACATCCCCATATGACCATTTTAGAGCAAATATGACTCCTATCAACCCAAAAACGGCAGATTTGATCAAAGAATGTATACATTTAACTATAAAAGTTACATTTTTGTTTGTCCCAAATGAATAGTTATGTTTTTGGAACTGTTCTCACTAGCAAATTAAGTTTGTTATAAAAAGTTAAAAATTAATCCATGTTTATTCAAATCATTAAACCCACACTCATTAAAGCATGCAGTGGCTAGCTCCTCATAGTGGGGATTTAACCCTTCCGCTCTCTTTGTGATTCCTTCAATGACAAATGTGGACAAAGGTGGACAGGATTTTATGTCTGCCATGGACATTTGTGAAACTCAAAAATCAAAGGTAAAAAAAAGTTCAGCGCACTGTCTTGTGGGGTCCAGATGACCCCACTTTTAATGTAAACAAGCCAAGGAAAGCGGAAGGGTTAAGAACAGGGGGGGAGGAGGGAACCTTGTGCATTCTTGTCCTTGGCATCAAACTCTCTTTCCGAATAAAAAAAAGGCTGTATTTGTTCCCCTCAGCTACAAATTTAATTCTAATGGATTCAATTCAGCTGTTTTGCTTCCTGTTTTAATTATCTCTCTCTTCAACCAGCACAGATATAATGGAGAAGAAGATGATTAGGGTAACGGTAAAGACACACTTACCTCTCTGACTGTGAAGCCATGGATCTTCTGTCCTGGTTGGAACTGAAGCACCTTCTCTCGTACTGAAGAAGTGCTCTTCTGCCTCCATGTTTTCTGCAGTCCGGTATAACTAATGAAAAGAAGAAGAAGACAGTAAGCCTCACTCTGCTCTATAAACAGTTCTGCTTATAAAACTACAAAGGTCACTGAGGTCATAAGATGCACATGCAATAACAAGACAACAACTTCTAGATAAAATGTGATTCAGAACTCCAAGGAAATCAGCAAATATGGTCTTTTAAACAAAAAATAGTCTTTACAACTTATGACATTCTTTAAAAAGTATAAACAAACTCACTTTACTGTCTTTTTACATTTTTAAATCCTGATTCTTGTCCATATTAAAAATATTTTGTCTCTTTCTTTAAACTCTCAAAGACAACAATAATAATAATAACAACAATAATAATAAATAACTACTTCCGGTCACAAAATTATTAATCACGTGATTCTTTCCCAGTGTTTTAGGAGAGATAAATTTGCTTAATTTGGAGTTTAAATTAGTTTTAATAGTAGGGTAAAAAGAAAGAAAAGACAAAATGTCAACCCGAACTATCTAGTAGTTACGGCATTAGCATAAAAGAAAATAAAGAAAATAGTCATAACAGTTTTGTTTTTGTTACATCTTTT
>NC_050528.1:16232812-16269386 GCF_002922805.2 Oryzias melastigma
AAAAAAAAAAAAAAAAAAACCGAACTGGCACCCCGTTAGACAACGAACTCACCGTACATATCGAAGTTTCTGGAGCACGGTTCTAGCCTGTCGAAACATGTCCTCGTCAGCTGCTAAATTAAATTATATATACGTGTTTTGTAGCTAAAAAAAATCACACTATTGAACCATGCTCTTTTTTGGCTTTGTTATAATCCAGGATCTACGTCTCTGTGTCCTCTCACATGTCTGTTGTGTGGGGGACAATGACGTAAAGCGTAAACGCAAAGAGGCTTCGCGCATCGCAGATCTCACAAACATCTGGCACGGACATTTTCCTCGACTGTGCCTCGTCCGTCTGCTTAAAGATCTACAAATTTAAAAAATGGCCAATATGTCGTGCGTTCTAACAACATGGTTACTGATTAGCTAGACGTTGAAGAAGAGTTCATTTGATTGGCTAACTCGCGTTCTATCTTTAAAAGCAAATAAATAAAAGCAAAAACATATACTGAAATAAAATAAAATGTTTCCCAATACAGATAATAATGTTGTATTTATTTTTTTTATTTTACTTTTCATTCAAAAAAGAATAAATAAAAATAATGGAACATACAAAGTAATACCTACAGATGGCGCTGTTAGATCACTAATTTTATGTTTTGCTCTCCAGTTGCAACATTTTTATTTTAAAGTAGAAGGTTTCTAATTTCTACATGACAAACGTAGTATATAAGTAAAGGTCAGATTACTATATATTTACTTTAATGGCTTTTGTATTGCAACAGAGCTCAGATAAGTTTTACTTTCTTAAATTGTTTTATGATGTTGTGGCACTCAGAACATTTAAAACATTGACTTTGTCATCTTAAAACTGTTGAAAGGTAATCTAGCTAGCTTTTACCTTTTGAAAATGCCTCTTCAATGCATCTAATTTTTTTTCTTTGTACACCTGTTGTATAAGTGAATGTCAATTAAATCAAACCTAAGTCTAAATATATAGAATTCAATTGATTTATTTTTGAAAATCCCACATGAGTGAAGTAGTATGAACACAAATTACCATGATGTAGATATCTGAGCTTGAATTGGGATCCAAACTAAACATTTTAAACATTCAGTTCTGTCACTGGGATGGGAGGCTTGTAGTTTATGTTTCCAAACCAAAGAACTTTTATATGGATGTTTTGTGGCTCTGCTATCATTCAAAGAAGAAAAATGCATGAAATGCAGCAACATTTGATATCCTAAAAGGGTATTACAAAAAGCCTGTAAACTGCAGACTCACCATGAGGATTAGAATTGAAGTAGCGTAGTGATTTCACTCTGCCTGCGCTGACAGCAACTGCGTTTTCTTTTTCTTTCTCTGAATCTCTTTTGAGGCACCCACGGTCATCCCTTGTGTTTCCAGTGACAGCATGTGGGAGCTTTTCCAGCAGCAAGAATAGAAGGCCTTGGCAAAGACGCAGGAGGGTTTTTGTCAGAGAATCAGCCTCCTCCAACACAGTCGCTGGCTCCAGGCTGTCACTGCATGTTTATTATATGATTTCAAAAACACTTGATCACACATATGAGAGGCAGAACAGGTAAAGAAAGACTTTACAAACTACTTGCTGAAATTTTTGCATTTTTTACGTTGATCAATCAATAATATACAAAAGGCTCTTTGTTGGTGAAAACTGTCAGAAAAGAGGAAAAGTCTTCATAAAGGATTAAACTGCAGTGTGGAAAATTAGCAAATATTTCCCACAAAGTCATTTTCCATTTCATGGTGACTTTAAGGTCAACTGTGGGATTAAATAGACTTCTGTGAGGTTGATCAAATTCCACACCCCCAGTGCAGCGCAAGCCCTCATTTAAATAAAGCAATATTCCTATAGAGGTCAAGGACATTTGCGTACCAAAAATCTCCAAATGCAACCCAAACACACTTTCCATGACACACTTTAGATAATGGAAAAGCGGAGCCATAATGTGATGTTGCCCTGGATGTGAGTGGGTAGTGGTTTGTCATCGTCAACGTGCTCTTTCCTCTTTATAAAATCCACCGGATTTTAGAAACGTCTGGACTGTCCAGACGGCGGTTCATCCAGACTGGAGCGATCCATCAGTGTCAAATAGAAAACAAAAGCCTGGGCTCTTCCTCCCTCTGTCGCTGCTGCTGCTCTGTCAGCCAGCAGCAGCCTCCTCACTTTCAAGCAACAACAGTTACATATTTGCTGTTCGGTGCACTTGATAGTCAAATCTGCCAGTAACATTTTGCAGCACATGTTCAAAGAAAGGGTTTTAACTTTTGAGGGCCAGGCCTGTTTGGTTTTCAGATGGAGCATAATTAAATCGTTTCTCTGAGTTTGGAAGAACTAGCTTGTCATTCCTGAAGGTCCGACCTGAAGAGGAAGTGGAAGACTGTCGGCTCCTGACACGCAGATACAACACGCAACCAGAAAACCCAGGGCAACCACTTTAAATTAGAATGATGCTTAATAGAGTTTCTCCATGTCTGTTAACGTTGGAATGTTCTATGTCATTTTGTCTGTGTGGTTTACAATAGAAGAGCATTTTGTGGGATTTAGCAAAATTACACAAGGTGAAGGATCTTGTATAAATGTACAGCTGAGACACATTTTTCTTTGGTCTGAACCTGCTGGATGGACTTCTTTTGGAGAAATATCAAAACAAGGAAACAATATTTTCAATAATTTATTGTTTCCATTTTAAAATATTTCTTCATTTATCCAGACGAAATGTAAATAGAGGGGATTTTCAATTGTCCTGTAAGATTTACAAAAGCTGGGTGCAAAAAAGAAAATGTCAGACTTTTCATAAAATTAGTTTGTTCATCCATCCATTCGTCCATCATCCATCCATCCAACCATCCATCCGTCCATTCATCTGTCCATCCATCCATCCATCTGTCCGTCCGTCCGTCCGTCAGTCCATCATCCATCCATCCGTCCATCCAACCATCCATCCATCCATCCGTCCGTCCATCATCCATCCATCCATTCATCTGATCAGCAGACCGACCAACCAACTGACTAACTGACCAACTAACTAACATCAGTTTGTTGGCTTGTCCAACCAACCAGCTTACTGACTAACTAAGCCTCCATCTATCATCCACTGAATTTGAACAAACCAGGCATTAGTTAGCTGGTTTGACTCACTGACTAACTGACTTTCCACCATTTGCCCATCTGCCCTCGTCTGCAGGGCAGATGGGCAGTTGCCCATCACAACACAGCTATTTGGAATCATTTGTAATCAAAGTCTCATCATTCTAGAGAATTTCAAAGATTAAAGTTACAGAATGTGTCTGAGGATGGACAAAACTTGTCCGAATTTAATATTTCCATGCAAGGAGAAACTTCTGTTAAAAGGTCCGCCTCCACCTAACCTGAGTCATGTCGTTTAGCCTTCACTCAACTTAGGTTATTTGGTTTGAAAGCACGTATTGCACATGTTAATGAATGGACCGGTTTTTGTGAACATTTACTGTAATTCTGTGTTAAATTGTCTGGTTTGGTTTTCTTTGGTTTCTTCATTCCTGGCGTCTCATCAGCAGGAACTGTTTAGGTTTTCTGGGTCATTTGTTTTGGGCTTAAATGTTAAATTTTAGATATGTTTATTCCAATAGTTCTCTTTTATATCATGGATCTTTCATGTAAATCCTAACTTTGATCAATTTTCTATAACTTCAGCTTTGACAAAATCCAATAATAGCTAGGTCGTGTTTTATTCTCAAATGGAATCCCTTTTACTTGTCACCTGTACAAACTTTTATTCACGTAAAGTCGGCCGTAAATGACTGTTCTTCATCCATTTCAATGTTCCACCAAAAGCATCATGGGATATTTTTGTCTTCCTCGTGACTCCTGCAGGTATTTGTGTGGTGAGACATTTTCTGTGCACAGCAAAGGTCAAACTCCGTATCCAGAGACGTTTTGGGATAAAAAGAAAGAAAAACTGTCTAATTAATACCAGTATGATTTCAAGTATTGACTGATTTTAGTCTCACACAGCTCTTTGTTTGACAACTAGTCAGTCTAATAGGGCTTTTCGCACCGAAATGTCAATTCCTCCGGAGTCTTTTTCATCAGTGTACACTTTGGATGGAGATTTGGCCCTCGGTCCTTGTTCCGATCTTATCAACTTTCCTCCCCACCTCTGGGGCCAATTAAGCAGCTGGAGCTGAAAATAAATGAAACGTGGTGGCAAAACAGCGTTTACTTCAAAACCTCACGCTTAATTTGAAGATCTCTCTCTGATCTGAAGTTGAATTAGCGGGGTTATATTCCCTTTGATCTGGCACGGTTCTGCATTTGCTGCCAACTTATTGAGTGGAGGCTCCAGAGGAACAGTTGAGTGCGTACATTTATCTCCAACAAAGAGAGAGCAACACAAAACAACACAAGACGCATAGTCACTTGTAGCTTTAAACACAGTCCTGAAATGCACTTATCAACAAACCAAACTAAAAAAAAAGGTTTTCAGATTTGCTTCAAATTCTATTAAAGTTTCATGTAAAAAGAAGTTTAAACTCTTTCTGTCTGTAACTACAGACAGAAATTCATTCATTCATTCAACTTCTTGTCCGCTTTGTCCCTTTCGGGGTTGCGGGGGTGCCGGAGCCTATCCCGGCTACTGATGGGCAAAGGCGGGGTTTACCCTGGACAGGTCTCCAGTCTGTCACAGGGCTATTTCATAATAAAGTAAAGTAATCAGTTGAAAAGTACTTGTAATAAATAACGTGTTAGTGGCCAATCAACAACATTACTGTTTTAACTTTGTTTCCTAATTTGCCTAAAGAATTTGATAGATATCAAATATCCCAGACCATGTGAGAAAATTGGTACTAGACAGTCCATGACTCCACCTCTTCCTTCATGTTGTCATAGTAACTGCATAAGCAGGAACACCTACAGATGTATAGACAGATACATACAGTACAATAAGCATTTTCAATTCATAGCAAGAAGCAACCAACATGAAGAGAGAGGAGTGGACCGCTCCATCTTTGGTCTGCATAGGACGGTGCAGCTGAAATGAAGAATTAACTTCCTTTAAAGGGTAACCAAACACTAAATCTACTTTTTTGGGTTGTTGACCTCTACAAGTGAGGCTTTAAACGCTCTTTCTGTTGGTCCTTGCCACATTTTGATAATTTAAAATAAACTTCCTGAAATGATAGTCTAAAACCGTCTGTGTGCTGCCCCCTACAGGCTGAAATGAAGTGTTACAGTTGAATTTTGTGATTTGTGATTGGTCAACTGGTGTAAGTCCCACATCATTTCAGAAGTTTCACGTCTTCATGCTCTGCAGCTCCAGTGTAAAAGCCCCGCCCATCTTTGATTTTGTAATAGTCGGGCGTTATCATGGTAGCGTTAGCATGGCTCGTTGGTGTTTTACCTTCAGTTGTCAAAAATCTACTGGCTTGAACAACTTTCTGGTGCACTTGGAAGTTAGACAACATTGGTTTAGTGCAATTGTCATTAAATCCAGCTAACGTTATCCTGGTAGTAAGATTTGTAGTGAATATTTTACTTGGGATTTAGCTTAAAACGTTAGCCTTTATCAGCTATGATGCTAGGATCCTTTTACCAGTCTCAGACACGGGTCATCTTCGGTCTGGACCATGAGGGTCTGCGTCAGGAGACGGTGGAGGATAAAAATGCTCAACCTCCACGGAAAGTTCTGTAGAGATTCTGGCATCACTTTATCAATCTCCATACTGAGGACGCAGAGTGACTATGTTTTTTTATACCATGGTCTGGGTGAATACTCGATTCTGATTGGCTGCTGGGTGTGCATTAAAAAGTGATAATGCACAGTAATAACGCACACCTAAAAAAGAAGTTCCGGTCACACAGACCAAACGTTCGATATCACTGCGCAGGCTTCTTTAAAACACATTTTCCTTCATTGTCTGGACAAAACAAGCAGTAATGGATGAACTTTCTCTCTGAACTGATGCTTTATTTAACTTATTGTAGCGATCAGCATTTATATTCCTCTCCTTTTGTAAGGTAAATTAATATTGACAAATTAGTTATTCTCCTTCTAATAAAACACCACTCGACATGAAAGGTGTAGTCTTCTGTTTCACCACAAGAGGGAGTTTCTCATTTTAGAGCAGCTCAGAAGAACGAACCTGCCGTGAAATGAAACACAGACAGAAGCTGAATATGTTCTAGCTGCTCACTGAAGGATTAACGTCAGAAAAAGAAGAAAAATATCCTAATTTGTCCGGGTCTTTCTTTCAAAACAGCGACACTTTACCGCTGCAGCTGAGGTCTGTAACGGCTTCCGGCTTCATGCCGTGTTCCATATCACCGTGACAACAAACCGCATCACGGATGATCAAATAGTCCGCTTTTTTGTGAAAAAATGAGCTAAACCAAAGAAATAACAAGAATAAAGTACTAAATATTGATTAAATGTTTATTTATTTTGTAAAGACCATGGTATAAGCGGGATAATACCCTCCGAAGAGTGCATTATGAGAAATTAACGCACTTCACGGAGGCAACCATCCTCCGCTTCGCGTCGGACGGTTTAGGCCTCCGCGTCGTGCGTTAATTTCTCATAACGCACACTTCGTCGGGTATTATCCCTTACATATTTTATATGTTTCTATTTTTTTTTTCTTTCCTTTTTGCATTTTTTCAAATCTGGGCTGAGTGTGGAGTCAGCCTCCAACTGTCCTGTTGTGTTATACGTTCAGTGCTAGTCAACTGCAGATAAAGACATTCCAATTTTAAACTATTAGAGAAAGTACCATGTTCAAATTCCAAATTCTCAAAAATGGTTGTTTTACAGTTAATAAACAAACAGAAATAGGGGTTACAACTGTCCCATGCAGAACACACTGTTGTACTTACAGATTATGATAACAAATGTGTGGTGACTTCAAATGTTGACTTCTAAAGGAATCTAGAGAAAACAATGACACAAAATCTACAAGTCATTATTAGCCTTTGACAAAGAAAAAGATGGTTGCTATGGATACAACGATGCTTTACATCAAGAGCGTCAAACTCAAACAGGGGGCCAAAATCCAAAACACACCATAGATCTCAGCCTAACAGGACAAACATTTTTTGAACACTCTAAAACTACATTTTTAAAACATTTAAACTGTAACTTTTTAACATAATTATGAATAATAAAAGGCAGGAATATTATTCCAGAATAAATCAACTTAAACCTTAGATAACTTTTAATATTTTACCCTCCATAAAAACATATTTTGTCAAAATTATACAAGTTAAAAATAAGGGTAAGATAACATCGGGCCATTAACAACAATAAAATAAAATGATTTTGAGGGCCAGATAGAATTACCTGGAGGGCCGGATCCGGCCCCTGGGCCTTGACTTTGAAAAATGTACCTTACGTGTACATGGAGCTCATGAATTATTGCAAATGATGAGTATGGATTGAGTCAATTTTTTCCAACAATTCTTGTGCCTTTCTTTTGTTTTTAGCTGGTATTAAATGGCTTTGTGATGCCAGTTTTTAATGTGAAAGTGAATAATAACTTTCTGTTTTCTAAATATAAAATGTTTCTCTCAAAATTCGTTCCAGATGTTTATATTTGCCGCTCATTTGAGCAGCAGTTTTCTTATAAAATAAGAATTATAAACACAAGAAAGGCTTGGGGATTTAAAATAAGAAGACTTTTGGAAAAAACTCAGCTAAATGAAAAAATCTTCATAGCAACTTCAAAACACAGTGGTGATAGTGTAATGGTTAGTAGTTAGATTGACTGCTTTACCTGACAAAATTTCTCTTAGTCACTAATGCCTAATAATAGCTTTCAAAGTGAAACTATAAGACGGAGGCGATTACTTTTCTCCCTGAGTGTCAGCCGGATTTGAGACTTTTTAAAAACAACATTTAAATGAAGATAGCATTTTGGTTTTAAACACTATAATAATTCATCTTTAAAGTGGGACAAACAAAAGAAAAATAAAATGAATTATTGTATCATATAGAACACAAAAATATTCACTTTCCTTAAAAAAAACAGCATTGCTTTATCAATTTATCTAAAATGTTTGGAGTGTTTCCCTGGAGTGTTGCTCCTAAAGTGAGTGACTTTTGACTGAATTTGTTTCTAATTTACTGCAGTTTGTATTGAAACTAAGTTAAAATAAAAGTCATTGAAGCAAGAAGAACCTCACCCCCCCCTCCAAACCTGGGACTGCCTATCTGCCAGCTGAACTGGGTGCATTTTGACACTAATGCAGACGGACGGTGCGGGCAGACCGGGCCTGGTGCTCTTCACAATCAGATGGCTCCCCTGACACACAGCCAGAGGCTTTGTTGTTTGTGTTTGGACTGCGCTAAAATTCAAAACAGAGAAACATCACACACACACCTAAGCACATTGCCACCACCTGAGCGCTGCGCGCCACACGTTGTGCCTGCACGGCGAGGGAAATCAATGACACGTGAGGCGGCTGGGTTCACAACAGTCCTGCCTGTGAACCTGCAGCTCCGGAGTGGTGGGTTCAGTATTGAGTGGTTTGCTGACTCCTGGTGGGTTTGTGTGCTGCCTCAGTGTTGGTTTCCATGACATTGATTCCCCATCAACAAAACGACACAAATAATGGATTTAAAAGAGCAAAAAACACATTTAAAAAGTCTTTTAGAAGAATTTTAAATGTGTCTCCTGTATGAAAATGTAACTAAAGTGCAGCATTGAATCTAGCTGCTGTCTAAAGACCCACTCTGTCATCTTTTGATCTGTTTTAAAAGTGTTTCTAGTGGTCTTTTAATTACAATTTTACTGTCAAATCTGTCATTTTCTAGGACAGTTTCTGCAGAGCAACATTCGTTCATTAGAAATTAAATTCTGAGTTGTGGGCAGTACTGTTGGCGCAGATCAACCCCGCCCCACTTCCCCTCCTTTTTGCTGAGAGCTCTCAGTTCACACTCTCTCATTCTAACTTACAGTCCCCGCACACCCCCAACCTAACATTACCGGTGCAACAAAAGTGGCGAGCAATATTAGAGCGATCCAGCCGTACGGGTTTAATCCAGATCCCAGTACAGATGAGGAAAACAAAGACGTTCATGGATCTACTTGTCTTCCAGAATGGAGCGGAGCAGGGAGCTTATGGGCCGCTCAGCACAGGTTCTACATAAGAAATAAGCTCTTTTCAAACAGCGTGTTTCTGTCTGCTCCTGATCACAATCATTTGAATAAAGAAATACTTCATTTTCTTTTTATATGTCCTCCATCATTAGAAAAAAGCCACAAGAACATGTTAAAAACACTAAAAACTGCAGCTGGAAACATGCAGCAAAAAAGGATTAAAGGGTTTGAACTGACTATGGCAGACATAACTGTGTTGATGATTTTAGATTAAGTCATGAGATTTCAGCTATTGAATGCAGATTATAGCTTTCAGAACGCACTATACGTGAATAAGAGAGAGGAGATGTTTCACTGAACAGAAAATTGAAAGACGTCACCGTAATGTTTGGCTTTTGGGTTTTGACTTAACTCCTTTACACTGGAGCTTTACCTACAGGGTTTACATTCTTTCAACTATTGTAACTCTTCCACTGTTCATGCAACTAACATAATTTAAATGGATTCCTAAATGGAGAAAAGCAGCTTTGCTCTTAAATGCAAACACTTTACAGTAGTCAAATGTTTACGCAGTCAATGTAACCGGCTGATATGGAGAAGAGCCGTTTATGATACACTTAACATAAAAGGTTTGCAGTAAAATTGCAAAGTTGATTTCCTCAACTTCAGAATCCAATAGAATGATGTTCATTACGTAAATGGTCAAAGAATTACAAAAGTTCAAAGAGCATTTGTCATGCTAGCGACAGAAAAAAATGGAATGCATATGAATTCAGAGAAGAACTGATCGAGGGCCATCACCCTGTATAAAATGTTATTCATGTAGTTATTAGCCATCAGCTCTGATTGAACGATGCGTAAATGTCTGCAGATGGCGGATCCGCATCAAGGACCCCCGACTGACTGCCAGCCGCCCGGTAGCTGCTGATCATCAGGAGGTTTTGGGAACCTTAGAGATCCTCCTATCTGTCAATTATCGCGCTGCTGCCTTCTGCCACCTGCCTGTCAGTGGACTGCCGCTGTGCAACCTCCAAATGTACCTGGGCTGATGCTGGCCGACGCCAAAAAATCCTCTGGCTGTCGTTTAGTTTGAATGTTTCCTTAAAACCTCCTGATTACTAATGCTGCCACGCAACCACCTAAGGAATTTGCTGAAAAACTTTATTTAGCTCACCCAGCACGTGACATTTTGGGCTATGTGACTGTAGTCACGACAATGCATTCCACTATATGTAAAAGAGAAATAATAATGAACAAATGAAAATGAGTTTGATTAATTAAAGAAATCCACAGAATTTGTCAGCTGACCCCCATTACATATAAACACAATTTTAAGACTTAAGTTTGTTGTTATATATAAGAAAACTTTTAGCTTTTTAAAAACTTTTTAGAGGATACATTTCTGTCCTAAACCACCTGGATTTTGTAGTTTTTTTAAATTTGACTTATTTTTGTGCATCTAATATGATCTTTTCCATATCAGTGTAAAAAACGTTTGAGTTTGATCACACAAATTTCCGTTTTCTTTGCCTATGGTCATGTGCAGAAAATGATGTATAGCGTAGCATGTACAGCAGTGGTAATTACCTTCAGATGGTTTCACTTTTGATTCGGTTCGGCTGTTCTCTGTCAATGTTTCTATTTAGAGCTCGTCTTCAGCTGCTGCATATTTTTTCCCCTTTTCTGTCAAATTTGTTTTCAGTTTTTCTTTTGGTTTGTTGCTGCTGGTTAACATTGTTTCCTGTTCCTTGTGGTATTTTTTAACCCACATGTCAGATTAAGTCAGCGTGTTGCAGCATCGGCTCGACTTAAATGGAAGCTGGATCCCCAAGTGACAGAAATCCTGCAGAGGCTGGCGGCTTTTTCAGTTTCATTAAAGTCAGGTCTGAATTGGACATTTCTGTGACGAAGGTCTGCGCTCACCAGAATCCATGGTCCTGAAATATCACGCCTAACTCCTGTATCGAGAAAAACAAGCTGCTGTTTGTGTTGCAGCAGAATTATTGCTCTTTTCTTTCATGAGATTTTATATTTTAGCAAACATTATTTACTCTCACATCCGCAAGAGCTGTTTAACTCAATACACATTTTCAGAATCTAAAGCCAAAATTAGACTTTATGATTGCCCGCATTAAAAATTTACTTGACCTTTTCCAAGCTTTAATAGTTTTTTTGGGGAAGTTTTTCATTTTTAAAATTAAAATCAGAAGGGTAATTTGTTTAATAGCATTCGGGTGATGAGGGTCGCAACTCAAAACAACAAAAATACTAAAAGTTTGCTCTAGAAATGGCAGCCACCAAACGGTGGGTGGAAAGCGCAGGTCGAACCAAATTAAACTCTAATTGTTCATTTTTAAAGTTCACTAAGCTTTTGGAATGACTTAAAAACATAAAAAGTCTGCAAGTCTCCACACAACCCTCAGGTCCTTGTGTGCTTCAAACACGCCAGGAAATCAATAATCTGTCTCATATAGCAGGAAGCAGTTACTATGCTTTCTGTACGTAATAAATAATCAATAAAACAAATAAACAGACTTTCTTTTGAATGTCGGTCTCACCCATGGCCCGGCCACCACACACTCATATCTATCTATCAATCTAAAGAAGAATTCTTCTCAGGTCTGGGGAATTAGAAAAGGCTCATATTGTGCTTTGCCAGTTTAATATGTGGGAGGTTTTGCTGTTTGAGGAACCTTCCTAGCAGCCCCGTCTGTGACCTCTGGAGAGGACGGATAATAACTTCAATGCAGAGAATGTTCAAAGTTAGTTTGCCCTCCACCCACAGCTATATCTCCAATTTCTGCATTCACTTTCAAGCTTGCGCTCTCTCAGTTGCTCTGGTTTTCTCTTTTTTTTTTTTTTTTTGCACACACTCACTATCTCTGCATCTCGCTGTGTTTGCATCCAGTACATTTCTTTCTCCCTATCTCTTTCTGAAAGACTCCTACCTGCACAGGAGTTTGCACATTTGTTTCTCTCTGCTCCCCCAGCTGTGGCAAAAAGAAATATTTATGTCCCAAAAGGACATTCTGTTGTATTTTTATGCTTTTCTAACAGTCTTATAGTAGTAGTAAATGCAAACACATCTTTCAGAAAAAGAAAGGGAATTATAGGCTGAAATTCACATTTGTAATAAAAAATGAACATTGTTAATTTCCATTTTAAAATTGATCACATTAATGCTTTACACCAGGAGTGTCAAACTCAATCACACAAGGGGCCAAAATCCAAAACACACCTTAGGTGGCGGATCAAACAGGATAAACATTTATTGAACACTGTAAAATTAAAGGAGAGGAATGAAGGTTAGCCGCAGTAAGACAGAGTACATGTGTGTGAATGAGAGGAACCAGAGTGGAAGAGTGAGGTTACAGGGAGAAGAGATAAAGAAGGTGGAGGAGTTTAAGTATTTAGGGTCAACAGTACAGAGTAATGGAGAGTGTGGAAAAGAAGTGAAGAGGAGAGTGCAAGCAGGTTGGAATGGGTGGAGAAAAGTGTCAGGTGTGATGTGTGACAGAAGAGTTTCAGCACAAATGAAAGGAAAGGTGTACAAGACTGTGGTGAGACCAGCCATGTTGTTTGGACTAGAAACAGTGGGACTGAAGAAAAGACAGGAAGCAGAGCTGGAGGTAGCAGAGATGAAGATGCTGAGGTTCTCTTTGGGAGTGACCAGGATGGATAGGATCAGGAATGAATACATCAGAGGGACAGCACATGTTAGAGGTTTTGGAGATAAAGTCAGAGAGGCCAGACTGAGATGGTTTGGACATGTTCAGAGGAGAGACAGTGAATATCTTGGTAGAAGGATGCTGAGTCTAGAGCTGCCAGGAAAGAGGTCTAGAGGAAGACCAAAGAGGAGGTTTATGGATGCAGTGAATGAAGACATGAAGGTGGCTGGTGTTAGAGTGGAGGATGCTGAAGACAGGCTTAGATGGAGGAAACTGATTCACTGTGGCGACCCCTGAAGGGAAAAGCCCAAAGGAAAAGAAGATTTGCTGTTAATAACTTTCCAAATCTTACTCAAGAAAACATTTGCTATTTTTAGCCAAAACCAAAAAGCCTGGTTTGTTTTTTAAAAAATATTTTCTTTAGGACAGCAGTAGCTCATAATGAATTTACCTCTGAGTTGTGGGTGGGACTGTTGGCATGGAAGTTAGAATACAGAGGTATCCCATCATGCCTTTGTTTACACTCCCTTGCTAGCTTACAAGCCGAGCAGTATCGGAGTTATCCAGTCATACAGTTTCGAGGCAGCTATGATGAGAAAATGAAGCTGTTAATGGATCTATCCTGAGCTTCCTCAAACCGCTGGTTTTCATCTGTTCCTGATTCACACTGATTTGAATAAAGAAACACTCAGAAACACACCTTTGATCTAAATTTTCTTTATGTCCTCCATCCTAAAAAATGCTACAAGAACATGTTAAAAACACCACAAACACAATTTTCACTGGAATGGTCTTTACATTTTTGCTCCATTTAAAATAAAAATTGAAATATAGATTTTTTTGAAAGCATCAAAGTTTTTAAAGTTGCCGTCCTGGTGCCTGATTACTGCACTCATGTTACATTGTGTATTATTTATTTTAAATGTTTGTTTGTTAGAGCAGGAGATAACATTTCATTTCATACACCACTTTCAAAACAGATTATTTGTTAAAATGACATTTATTTCCATCTCCTCTCTCTTTATCTACATTGTTTAGTGCGATTGTTCTTTGTTCTTTTTGTTTCACATGTTTGTTGTTTTGCTGGAGTTTCCAGACAGGCTAAACACCAACCTTCAATCCACTCGTCCTTTTTTGTTTTTTAATCTGCTGTCAGACTCGGCGCGCACGCGGCCTCGTTTGGTTTGTAAATTGCTTTTTTTCGTTTGTTAATATGTAACCTACATTTTTCTCATGGCAGCAGTCATGCTGATGCAGCCGTTCACTCAAAAATGAAACTCTGAAACAAGCCCGGATTGACAGGGGTTTGCCCGAACAGCAGTGAGCTTCCACCTGCCGCAGCCTCGCCGTCACCTTGCTGAATATTTCATATCCGCCAATATCTTCCTGTCACACTTTTGAAGTGGTGGCATGGAATTTCACAAGTGTGACATTTTGAGTGAATTGTTATTTTTCCTTCCTTTTATTGTTTTGTTTTGCTTTTTTTTCTCTCCCACTACAGCAATGTCAATTTAGCACACGCCGCTCATCAAACGCCCGCTCTCCGCCAGCTGCTGAACAGAAAGCCTCTCTTTCAGAGCAGTCTGTTGTTGTCATATGTTTAAATTATGCATCCGAATTTTAATAGACAGGAATATGATTACTTAGTTTGACAATGTAGGGGAGGGGGCTGGAGAAGGGGGGGTGAAAATCCTCCAAAATTCATTTCAAACATTCATGCATATTTAATAGGCTGGGTGCAAAGACTTCACACGGCAGTATAATCCCAATGTGCGCTGAGTCGTTATCACTGTCATAGGCAATATGCAGTAATTCTGCCACAGTGCACCTCTTTGGAGGACCAAACAGTGCGCTTCGACTCTCAACAGCCAAAATGCTTTCCAAAGTCAAAGCCCACAGCCTCTCAGCCATGTGCACACACACACATCCCACTTTTTTTTCTTCTCTGCCTCACTTTGTACTCCACAGCACTCTGGTCCTCTCTGTCACCATCTCTGCTTTGTGACGGGTGTGAAAGGGTGATGCGTGGGTGAGGCATCCCATCTCACAGCATCTCTAAAATCACTGCACCCCCCCCCCCCCCCTTTCTTCTTACCCCTCCCTGCAACCTCACCACAACCCCGGCACTTCAAGGTGACAAACAAAAAAATACAAACCCGGTTTTCACTTTCCTCAAACTCCTGAGACGCTCTGCCTCAGAGCGCAGATATTCATCAAATGGAACAACTTACCAACTTCTCTTGTGTCTTTCCTCCTGGGAAATTTTCAATCGTCACACTCCCTTGTGTCCCCAGATTCAGAAAGTGATTAGAAAAAGAAATGTCAAAGAATTTGTTCTGCCTGGACAGCAGTTAGAATGAAGAGGGAACAGCAGCATTGGGGGACGGGAGCACTTAAAACTTACACACATTGTATGCTCTTAAGATACTATGTACATCCCTACTTTAAGGATTAACTTTAACAGGCGACTGAGAGGAAATCTTGACATGCTCAACGTGTACTTTGAAAGTAATTAATCTTCTATTGTTAAATCTGATAACAAAAAAAACTTGTAAAAAAACATTTTTTCTCTGTTTACCTTTAAAGACTGATAAAATCTTAACATTGCTGTTGCATTTGTCTGAGGACTGAGGATAGATATAAAGAAAATTGAGCTTAAAATTGCATTCACAAGTATCTTTATTCAAATCATTGTGAATCAGAAACAGAAGGGAAAAATGCAGTTTGAAAAATATTGTATTTGCTACGTAACATTTATTTATTTATTTTATTAACAAATTCAATATTACATGTCACACTGAAAATGACAAAACAAAGGGACAATCTTTGAAGCAACCTGCAACAATAAAGTCTGAGCAGCCAAGAGAATAAAAACTGTATAATATAAAGTAAATAAATAACATAAAAAACATGATTGCAATGTTTTAAAACAACCCAAAACTAGAGAAGTTGCATTACCTTCAATAATGTGAATGCTTTTTGGTGAAGGGATTTTCTGAAAATGCAAAAGCTATTTGCAAAATGCTACATTTGCTAAAGGACTGGAAATTTTGTTAAAGAACAACAAAATAGCAGTGAAGTTAACCTAAATTTCTGAAAAAGTTGTAGTAAAGTAGCTTAAAAATCCCTAATACATGCCTTTTTTGCAAAAATACAAATTTGCTCACAAAAATTAAAGGAACACTTTTTTTATTGGGGCTGGCATGAATTGAATTAAACCTGTCTGATCATTTTCTGGTTGGTTAAGCAGCTGAGGGCCTCGTTAATCAATTTCAGCTGTATTGGTGTTCATGAATTAACAACAGGTGCACTTCAGTGGCAACAGTTAGAAAACCCTCCAAACAGGACTGGTGTTACATGTGGAGGTCATTTCAAGTTTCTCCCTCTTGATCTTTTTTGGCTGGTTTTCCACTCGTGCTGATTTTGGCTTGATAATTATCTCTACTGGCAGTATGAGGAGATTCCTTAACCCTACAGAAGTTGAACAGGTTGTCCAACTTCTCCAGGATGGAACATCCACACGTGCTGCAGCAAGAAGGTTTAATGTGTCTCCCAGCACAATCTCCAGAACATGGAGGAGATTTCAGGAGACTGGTGGTTATTCTGGGAGAGCTGGACAGGGCCGTAGAAGGTCCTCAACCCCTCAGCAGGACCCATACCTGCTCCTTTGTGCAAGGAGGAACAGGCTGAGCACTGCTCGTCCCCTACAGAATGACCTCCAGAGGGCCACTGGTGTGAATGTCTCTACCCAAACAATCAGGAACAGACTTCATGAAGGTGGCCTGAGGGCCCCACGTCCTGTAGTGGGCCCTGTGCTCACTGCCCAGCACTGTGGAGCTCCACTGGCATTTGCTCAAGAACACCAGAATTATCAAGTCCACCACTGGTGCCCTGTACTTTTGACAGACGAGAGCAGGTTCACCCTGAACACCTGTGATAGACGTGAAAGAGTCTGGAGAAGACAAGGAGAACGTTATGCTGCCTGCAACGTGGTTCAACATGACAGGTTTGGTGGTGGGTCAGTGATGGTCTGGGGAGGCATATCCATGGAGGGACGCACAGACCTCTACTGCCTAGGAAATGGTGCTCTGACTGCCATAAGGTATCCAGATGAAATCCTTGAACCCATTGTCAGACCCTACGCTGGTGCAGTAGGTCCTAGTTTCCTCCTAATACACGACAATGCCCGGCCTCACGTGTCAAGAGTATGCAGGCAGTACCTGGAGGATGAAGGAATTGAAACAGTTGAATGGCCTTCACCATCCCCTGACTTAAACCCAATAGAACATCTCTGGGACATTATGTTTGGGTCCATTAGGCACCGCCAGGTTGCTCCTCAGACTGTACAACAGCTCAGGGATGCCCTCTCACAGATCTGGGAGGAAATGCCACAAGACACCATCCGTCGTCTCATTAGGAGCATGCCGCCACGTTGTCAAGCATGCATACAAGCTGGTGGGGGCCACACAAGATACTGAAAAGCATTTTGAGTCGCAGAAACTAAGCTTGGGAAAAAATGGACTAGCCTGCCACATCTTCATTTATCTCTGATTTTATGGTGTCTACACAATTGAGCCTCTGTAGGCTGAAAACTTTTATTTCCATTAAAATACTTTCATCCTTTTGTTCCTAAGACACTGCCCTGTCGTTATTTGTATAGATATCCAACTACATATTTAGATCTGATGTATCTAATGTGTTTCTTTAAAGTGCTCCTTTTATTTTTGTGAGCAGTATATAGTGTGATGCTTTAATATGAGCTCAACTCCAAATTAACCCAAAAACCTTAGTAAATGCTAAATTAGCCAGCTAGCTTGTTGCTTGAATACTTGCAAAACTCCAAACTAGCCTAAAACTCCTCAGTAAACTAATTTAGTCAAACACATTAGCCTGTTGCAAAAATAGAAGCTAAACTCTAAATTAGCCTTAACAGCATGTTGCTAAAAAATTAGCTAAGCTCCAAAATATTAGCTCCTGCTACAAGCATGATGATATGGGCATTGGACTGCTGCTTTGCTGTATGTCTATGTTTTTATATCCGTCCCTACTAAATAAAATAAATACAAATACAAATTATTTGAAAAACCCTCAATATATGCCAAGTTACCCAAATGAGCAAGCATAAAACTAATTTAACAGCTCAATGCCATTTTTTTTAAATAACTGTAAAAGATGAAAACATAGTCCATGGATATATTTAAAGGTTTGTTGCTAATCTACGTATTAATACTAAATTTAAAGACTTTCTAACTCATTTCCTGTGGGGCATATGTTGCTCAATATTTCAAACACTATGAAGTTTGTAAATGCCAAAAGCTCTGGCAGTAATGTCCTGAACAAGCTGAATGTTTTGATTAGTGAAATCGCTGAAAGTGCGATTGAGTTTTTACCTGCTGAAAAACGTACAGAAAGGAGCAGCAGAATAGTGTAAATGCAAAGCATTAACATAACAAATGAAGTGGTAAAACGTCACTAGATTGTATAACCTGATAAATTATCTGAAAGTTTCATAGCATTTTTATTAACTAGTCTTTGAAGGGATTGACTCAGAAGATTCAAATCATTTCTGAAAAACATAAAGATAGGGCTTAATTAAGAAAACAACATTTGTGAAGGCTATATAAAAATAAGATGGGGTGGGCCCCAGGCTCTCTGGTCCGCTCCGTTCTGATGCTTCCACTTTAATCAACTAGCTCCATGAACGTCTTTGTTTTACTCGTCCAAGCTGGCTTCTAGCTTATATCTGTTAGGCTGGATAGTTCCAATATTGCTGGCCATTTGAGGGGGTTGCTTGCTCCACACCAACAACTTACTGCCACTCTTTAGAAACTATGAATTCTGGGAATGCTTTTAGAATAGTTTAAAATATAATCAGAGTGGGACTTTAACTCATAATGATGCATTTACTTGTAGGACAACTCCTGTAGCAGCTTCTGTTGCTCAACACTGAGGCCAATGTTGAGGTCTCACAACTTCTATAAGCCTACCCTATACCAAACGTTACGCAATTTCCATAAAATTCAAGCTCTTCAGTTGAAACTCCCTCTACACTAATCTTTGTGTAAACACATTTTATAAATAGAACTTTTATCAGAACAATTGGACCCAAAAGGTTTGTAACCTGGCCAAATAAAGAAAATCTGGATAGCTTAACATGTGCAGGCTTTAAGATATTTACAGGTATGTAAAAGTGATGCTTGATAAATTATCTTTAGGTTTAGAAATGTCACTCTTTATTTTTGTATCTTACCACCTGGAAGTTTTGGCCTGGTTGTGAAGCAGCGTCCAGCAAGCCACCTGCTTCCAACAGGCCTCTGGTGGCTTGTTGGCTTCCATTCATACATTTTGGAAATATAACACGTCAGCTTTGACCTGTACACCTGCGTTTCAGGCGATGCACATAATTAACCCGGAGAACATTTATTAGCCTCAAAGGTGCTGTTTATGTCACCAATAATTATACGCTAAGTGTACATGTGCACTCTAGAATTCCCTGTCACACTGACATCTTTTAGACACACTCTTACTCATCAGGCAGATATCTTTAAGAAATTGAGTTGTTTTTAGAAAACATGTCTATGACAATTTTTTGCTGGGAAAAACTAAATAAAAAAGTTGAATACAGAGATATCAAATGCTTGTATCAGGTAAATAAATCAGCCAATAACACACTTAAATGGTGTTATATTTAAATTTGTCTCACTAAAGCATGAATCTTAAGCCTTTTATTAAGTGTACAGAACTCTAAATTTTGGCTAAATTAAATATCGGTCTGTCTCTAAATTAAAACAAACATAGGAGATGTTTGTAGACCAATTTAATGTCAAAAAGTTTGGTTTTATCTACTTATATATCTATGTTTAAAAATTTACTGAAGTTTTTGTTTATAATGTTCAAAGTAAGAACATATTTGAGAAAAACAAAGAAAAAAGATGATTGTGAATTTTTTTATGGTTTTAGTGTTTCTCATATAAAATTTGGTCTATTTCCAAAAGACAATTGATGAAAGCAATATATGTATGTGTCTGACAGTACATGAGACCACAATGTGAGTGCCAGAATCAAAAGTCTATGTAAATGTGCATTTAGGGCTTCTGCATTCCAAACTCGTGTTTACGCGTAGCTACCGCAGGTCTCTATGACTGTTTTCAGGCTCTACGCAGAAACACCAATTCTTGCATATATTGGAATAGAGTTGTGAAAGAAGGAAGATTTGCCAGATTTTTACCTCTTCAATATTTTGCACCAACTATAGGATGCAGACATGAGCTGGTAAGCAGTAGAAAAAGATATAGAAGAAGCTCCTCCCTGCTTCTCCAGTGTGAACACCATGGGCTAAATGCACATTCAAAAGGCAGCGTTTACTCTGTTCTTGAACTTCCGTCACATATCCAGTGTGTCTGCGGCTTTACATCCACATGTCAATAGAGGAGCAGCAACTCTAGTGTTCAGCAAATTGTTCAAGCGTCTGTAGTGGTGAATTCTGAAGTATAAATGTTTTGTATTTTACATTTCTGGGCTTCTCATAATGTAGAGTGTTTGTAGACCATGTGGAGCTCTTGATGGGACAGCAGGTCCATCTGTGGATGTCCTGCAGAGCGGTAGTGATGTTCTGATTATCCTGTTTGTAGCCTTTACCTCACTTTACAGACACTTCCAGTCATTTTCCCCTGAGTTCCCATAAAAAGCTTGGATGCAGCTGGTTACCATGCCCTGAACTCCGCAGCTGTAAAGGTTTGAGAGGATTCATGGGGATGTTCCAGATTTGAAGAAGAGATGCAGTCTGGGAACTCAGTGGTGTGGAGTGGCTGGCTTCCCTTTGACCCCAGAGAATTGAGACATGAAGGGGAGGACGTTTGAGAAAATGAAGTAGAGATATGAAACATGCGGTCACACCACTCAATGGGTTCAGGAGACAGAAGAGTTCGTGTGCAGTTACATGGACAGACTGAGAATCTTGTTGATACAATGAAGACAGTTGTTTAAGATCAAATGTCTTATTTTCATATTCAACTCTTTTTGTATTAACATGTTGTGGTGACTAGAATTTTTTCTTAAAACAAGAACTCTTGGTAAGACCACTTTTATTACTCCAGTGGTAGATTTTTTTCTCATTTAAAGAAATTCTGGCTATAGGAAAAGACTTTTTGACTTATTTTGTGAGGAGTGTTTTTGCAGTAGTGGGTCTACAAAGACTTGAGCCTAAGAGAGATAAGGCTCCATGAGGAAGACTTAAAACATATATTTTTGTGGATGCTGTCAGAAAGAAGTCTGGGATTACACCTGGAATAACATATTCACACACTACTCATCTGGAAATGACCCGCTTCTGAACCGGGTGAAACATGCAGAAAGTTACTAAAAGAAGAGCAGAGTTTAAAGATTGGCACATTTTTTAGACTCTTTCTACATCGAAATGTGAAAGAAATTAGAAGAAAATACATTTACAGTTTTGTTTTTTCTATCAAATTCTTTCCCTTCTGCCTTTATGTTTTCAACAACTCATTCAAACTTCATTCAAACACTGCAAACTATTTGATCCTTGCAAAGATTTTTAATTTACTATGTTTGCTCTACACCTTTGCAAGTTTTTTTCTCAAAATTTGCAATTTTTTAGTGTCTCATAAAGAAATGATCCATAAATGGTTTTTAATTAAATTTAACATTTTTATATTTAAGTTGAATGTAATTAGACTGGCAATCATTGTTATAGTTTTGGAAACAAAAATGTAGATTTATATTCTAAGAATTAGTGTTAAGTTTAGGATTTGATGTGGATTTATTAAGTTGGCCAACTTTTATTAAGATTGTAATCTTGTTTTGTTCATGTGATATTTTGAAATAAGTCATTTCCACTTATCACGCATTTTTTTTATCACTCTAATCAAAATGTACTATGATCAGATACATAAAAAATAAACAAAGTGTGACCCATTTACTTTGAATTAGCAAAAAAAAAAAAAAGATCAGGCTGTAAAATTGAAGTATATGTCAACAAATATTAGCTTACGTTTCCTGTTTTGAATGTTTGTGTAGAACCTTCTAGATGTTAATAAAAGATTCCTTTGCAAATAAAAATGACTTGCCACATGGACAGATAATTTTACTACTTTCATACTTAAATATCCACTCTAATGAATATGGTGTTTTTAACATGTTCTTGTAGCATTTTCTCACGATGGAGAACATTTATAAAATATTTTAAAATTAAAACTGTCTTTCTGAGTATTTCTTTATTAAAATGATGTTGGATCAGGAGCAGATGAAAAACGTGTCAAAGTCTCCATATCTGCTCCAATTCTAAATCCTCCACTTGCAGATGAATAGGTCCATTATCGTCTTCATTTTCCCCGTCTGAGCTGCCATCCAGCTCAAAACTGTAACGCTGGATGTATCTGAGATTGTTTGCTGTTTTTTGATCCACTAATGTTAGCTTAGAGTTGTGAGGTGCCATAAGCTAGTGGGAGAGAGTGTAAACAAAGGGTTGATGGGAAATGAGCTAAACTAACTTCCTGTTGGCATGACCGCCCACAATTCAGAGGTGAATTTCTAATGAGCTTCTCCTGAAACTATGTCTTACACCAGCTTCACACCGGACGTGGAAGCGCCTCAAAGCAGCGTGCGCGTGGAGTGTGAGCAGTATCCGTTTCACTTCCAGTCCACTGTGTTCATAGACACCCAAAATGAGCCCCCCCTCACTCTGTCGTCGGCCCATTGATGTGTGTGTCTGTTTGTTTTGTGTGTGTTTAAAGTATTTTATTCTGTTTAGTTAGAAAACATGATCACATTTGTCAATCGTGGTATTTTATTGTGAAAAATTGGCTATATTTTGAAAATTGATTGATTGATTGATTGGTTTATTTCAAGCATAAATTATGAAAAAAGTAACCAAACAGCTAACTAAACTCACGGAACAGATGAGTGAAGTAAAGAAACTACGGTCCATTATTACAGAAAGAGACAAAACCATCTGTGATTTGGAGAAGAAAATTGAGGATCTTGATCGTAACTCCAGAATGGAAGATGTGATCATTACTCGTCTTGTTGCTAAGCCCCGCTCTGAGCCCCGCTCTTAAAAATACAGCAGAAAACACACAAATATTTCAAACTTATTACAGAAATAATTAAATGGATTGATTAGAAAATAGAAAACAAATAAACAAAACTGTCACAGTTGGTTCATTTATTTTCTGAATTATTGACTAAAGTCAATAGAGTTTGATTGATTGCTTGAAAGAAGTGGGAAGAAGCAAATTTATATAATCCTAACCCTACTTAGCTGCTTAATTTTACAGTTTTGCATAGTTATGTAATCTGGTTTTGATCAGATCAAATGCAAGTTTTTTTTTTTTTTCTTTTCAAGTAACACAGTGAAGTGCTTGTTGATTATTGATTAATCTCATAAAACATTCTTTCATGATTTCAGTAAACAGTTACATTAACCATACATCATGTAACAGATATATAAATTACTCTTTGATTATCATCAAAACACAATTTCATTTTAATGCACAAAAATAATCATACATTGAAATCAAGTTTTCTTCTTCTACGACTATTTCCAGCATTTTAAACAGTTCTGCACAAGTCAAAATGATTTATTCCAATTAACTGTGTGGCACATGGACACGTTTGTTACAGTCGGATAACGTTTTTCAGAGCCATGAGCACGGTTCTATTTTAATCTGATCTTTGATCCGATTGAGGACATTTTGCACTTGTAAACACAGCAATGACACAGGTTTTTCTTTAGTTTTGCCTAAAAACTTTGGTTAAAATTAATTATTAAGATCACTGGGAACAATTTTACTAAAGAAAAACATATAGTTGGTGTGGGACTTTAGGATTTCCTGTTTTAGGTTACCTTTTGCAGTGTAGACTATTTTAATCTGAATATCCTGTTTTTGCATAAATCTCTAAATTAGATCTCATTACACACAATTTAGATTTCATGTAAGGCTATAAAACACTGAAACCTCCATGTCAGTTTGTGTACAGACTTCTTTCCATTTGCACCATGAATATAAATGGATGTTGATACCTCATTTAAACCTCTCAGTCTCAAGTGAAAACTCAAAATGCTCCATCACTCATTGCTCAGTTCCATCAATCATCTCTCCTCGTCTCTGCTTTGACAACAAAGTGGATCTTTCTTTGAAGCAAAACAATTAACCCGGCTCTGTCACAGGAACGGCTGCTGAGTACCTCAGTTCCTGTGAAAGTGAGCCAAGTTTTTGATGCGTTTCTCACTGCTGTCCCCGACACTGCCTCAGCCGTCTCATGGTGATGCTGGCTGGCTATCGCTGTTGGCCAGTCGTCCTGCTGTTTGAGATGTGCTCCCTGTGCTTCAGTCTGCAGGGAAAGTGTGACAGGCTTATCTCCCTTGATGCTCACTCACCTGAAAAAGTGGAGAAAAAAAAAGCTGAAGGGCTTTGCAGCTCCTCCAGATGCCTTCCTGCAGAACTGAAACTCACACATGAAAAATGTTCATTTCAAGAATCATTTAAAGTTTGCACAGTAAAAGGTTAATTACGATTAACTAAACCAAACTGTAGATTTGTCTAAAATACCATGGTCTAGGTCTGAATCCTTATTTTAATTGTGAATGCATAAATCTACAAAAATCTCCTCATTCATCACTGTTAATTTTCTGTAAGTTGGATTTTCCCTTTTTTTTATTTCCCTGTCTTATCTGAAGGTATTTTTGCGTTTGCCTGCAGCAAATCAGAGAAATGTAATAAAGAAAGCCGTCTGCAACCCTCCAGGGAGCTTTCTATCTGTGTAACGGACAGCAAACAAATGTTCTTGAGGCTGCTAGATAGCAAGAATAGTGTTAATTACTTCTGCCCATGATAGATTAATCTACCCTCCTTTAAACACCTTATATGTTAGCCGTTCTTAATCGATGCAGTGTTGAATTGGATCCTGGTCTGCCAAACCGGAGCCTTCTTCCAGCAGGGTCCTTCTGGAAGACTTTGGTTGGGAGGATCTGGTAAAAGTAAAATCTGCACGTGTTTCTCTGCTTTTCATGAGTTAATGAGACAAATGGCCAAATTAAAAAGGAATTAATTAAAGCAGAGCTTCATTATTAGTCTATTAGCAGTGATCTGTGTAAAACCTTGTCAGTCTGTGTGGATGTGTGTGGAGGTGAGCAGCTTTAATGTGTCAACAAACATCGGATCAGGCAAGCGAAACATCAAGTACATGTCTGAGGTGTGTGACTGCGCCGCACCAATCAGCAACCATTATCTGCTTTCTTTTATAAGAGAGCTATAATGATATTTGACATAAATGTCATACATTTTATACGTTCTCATTATGCAGGAACAGACAGACGCCATCCCCCTAAAGTGAAAAGATGATTGAGAATGAACTTATAGAACTGGAGGGAAGCACTAAGGTACAGGAATGAAGAGGAAGTAGGTTTGGAGACTTGGACCACCAGAAATCTGCAGAATTTAGGTCAACACACGAGTGCTAAAACATACAGGTCTTCAAACAACCACAAGAGGCTGGTTCTATTCTTCTTTTGATCATTTTCTATGGAGTAAAATCATCCGATTTGAGTGTAATTCTTGATTTGTAACTTGTCTTTGACTGTTTGTGTGTAACTAGGGATTTGTATTTCCGCAATTCCTGATTTGTAACTCATGCAATACATTTTTTGTGTAAGTCTGTGTACTTGCAATAGTGCATTTACAAGTACAAAATGACAAAATGCGAAATAATACAAATTACACACACAGATTAAAATGACAAAAACTTGAATCTGACTACCCACATTAATCTTTAAAAAGTACGCACTAATCGACTGATACACACACACAAGACTGCATGTATGCACTAATCTGATGTGAGACTCCTTCAGGTCTCCTATTCATGTGTAAGTGATGTGTTTAAATGCTGCTAGAATGCAGGTCGTCAGAGTTTTTTAATCAGCCACTTATTTAACGCATATTTAGACTTTTTAATATTAATTATTGCGGATATCTGTTAAAAAAAAGTAGGACATTTTTCACTACATATTATTTACAATCTAAGTTCAAAGCAGAAAGCCCAAGAGAAGTGATGACCCAGCATTCTAGCAGTCTCTGGAATGCTGGTAAAAAGTCACTGTAGTTAAAATCAAAATGAAGTAATTCAAGCTGACAAAAATCATGACCTGCAGGTTCTCCAGGTGTTTCTCAAAAGATGCTGGTATTTTAATTTGTGAATTAGGGCACCCATTACACAAATCGGCAGAACTTTATCGAAATTCTAGAAATATTGAAAAAACACAATGTCGCAATAACACGGTTTCCATTCAATACTAATTATGCAAAGAAACACAAATCAACTCAAATGATAAGTCATTCGTAACCAAGAGATGGATGGGAACAAGTATTGTTTTAAGTTGATTCACAAATAGGGACCATTTAGATGACGTGACAGCAGTGCCGGGCATGTGCAGGGCGCGTGCCGCGCATCCAGACCATTAGCAGCCTCTATTTACGTCAATGAGCCAGACAGACGCATGTGCGAAGCCTGTTTAGCTGTATTAAAACACTAGCGCTCATCATCATCTATCAAAGGAGACGTCGGCGTCTTATTCAGACCATGGAGCGGCTAGCAGTTAAAGCGATTTTGAGAAACCTTGGTTGGGGATTTTAAACAATTCTGCATGACATGCTCATCCTTTAATGAGCTGTGACACTGTGGGACCTCTTGTGATGCCCGTGGTGCAGAACCCAAGGCAGCCGGTTCCTACCAAGAGGTGCATTTATCTGGATGTCTTTCAGTTGCACTTTTGTGAAATATGTCAATTTCTATACACGTAAAATAAATGCAAGATTTTCTAAAATTGTGCTGTTTCCATTAAGCAAATTTATTGTCAAAAATCCAATTTGTGCAATTTCATAGATAATGGAAAAATAAGTTTCTACCAATATCTGAGCTATCCAGCCGTCTATTTGTGAGCCAAATAGCTGCTAGGACGAGGAAAAAGAAGATGTACATAAATCTATTTGTCTGTAACAGGATGCATTGGAATGGAGCCATCAGGGAGCTTGTGGCCTGCTAGCTTTAACGTTACAACTAGCTTTTTTAAATGCAATTTTTTAGTCTGCTTCTGATTCTTTATGCTTCGGAGACCGCAGAAGGTGATAAACAGCCCAGAAAATCATCGGTTGCTCTCTCCCCACCATGGCCTCCATCCCGCTGCCTCACCAGAGCCAGAAACATCCTACAGGATCACAGCCACCCTGGTCATCACCTCTTCAAACTGCTGCCTTCCGGCGGACGGTCCAGGGCCGTACCAGCCAGGACAAACATACTGAGAGGTAGCTTCTTCCCAAAACCTGTGACTGCACTAAATTTCCAACCAGAAACCTCTGAACATTCCTACGACTAATGCACATCCGCCTGTTTCTGGTCACTTTATTTCCTCACCTTATTTCTCGCACATGATTAATCCTTTTTTAAAGTAAGGTGTTTTTCTTTTCTTTTTCTTTTTTTTATGTGTGTTGTAAAACTCTGGCTACATTGAAGTGAGCTGTACCAAAATTCCATTGTAAAATATACAATGGCAATAATGGCATTCAATTCAATTCAATTCACAATGATTTAAATAAAGACATTTCCATTTCAAAACTCAAATTTTTGCTTCATTTTCTCAATATATGTCTTCCATCATTTTTAAAACATGTTAAAAAGCACAACTGTCATTGGAGTGGGTCTTTGAAGTACATAAATAGTAAAAAACAAAAGTAAAACTGAAGAAATGTTGTATTCGGAGGAAAATCTTGAAAATGTGCTGCGGAATTTTTTTCAGTAGACATTACTGAGTTTGTACTTTGTAGGATAAACCTGGTCAGTGTCACTTCTTTACTTGGAGCTTTGCAGCCTTCAGTGGATGAAACAGTTCAGCACACGGGGGGGGGGTACCTACACTCCAGCTTCCTTATGTGTGAACCAAGTGAAGAGACATCTGAGATCCTCACTCCATGAAAGAAAAAAAAGTTCTCATTCCCTTCTTTTTCAAAAATCTTTTTGTGGTGAGTATCTGTGTTTCTCTGTGTTTTTTCATAAGTACGTGATTGGAGTGTTTTGCTGCTGTGGATGCAGGTGCAGGTGAATATTTCAGGACAGTTACACAAACACAAAGTCTTTCATTAGCATCTTGTCCCTCAGGTTTCCATGGAAACAAGCTTAGTGGCTTCACACGTGTGGATGTGTTAGAGAGACGAAGGTCTGTCTTCTCACTCGGGGTGATTGAGAAAGAGAGAGACGATTGACAGCATATGGCAGCGGCAGAATGTGCACGAGTGTGTCTACTGTCTGCATATGGCGGCTCGTGTGCTCTCAAGCGCTGCTGGCGTGCACGAGCGCGTGTCGAGTGTGTGCAGGGGTTGACCGCTCACTGGCATTTGCATGTGTGCATGGATCTGCATATTGAATTTAGCTGGAGCAAACCTACAAAGTGCAGCAGAGTGTTTGTGTTTGTTTTCACGGGCACACATGCATATTTGCATAAGCATGCAGACATGTGGCTGTTTGTCATCACTTCTCTGTGTGTGTGTTTGTGTGAGAGCCAAAGTGTCTCAGCGGCGTCGCATTTTTGGAGTGTTTGGGTGTGGAGAAGATGTTTGAGTCTGCATCAGTTGCATCTGGAAGCGTGTGCTGACGGAGATATGCGCTGGCAGCAGATAAGCAAAAACACAAATGCAAAGTGGTCTTCATTGAAGCTGAGCATCTGGTGATCATGTTTCTCATCACACAAAAGCACGCACACACACTTTCATCTGTCTTTCTCCATGGCATTGAATCATCATCCGTCAGCAAAGAGCTGCTTCACTATCTCAGCCCGCAGAAGCAAATCGCTCTCCTGTGGCATTTCAGCACCTAAAAAGAGGAGTTTCATTTGACCACTTTGACATACACATAGATAACTTTGCCCATTAGAAAAAAAGTAAAAAAATAAAAGCTGTAAGTGGCGTTGGATGACCCGCAGCCGCCACCACCGCCTCCCTACCCCCTTTTTACTCATCTTTCCTGGCTGAGTTGGTACTTCAAGCCCCTCTCACCCGCAATGACAAATTCATGGAAAAAACACTTTCTGTTAGTTTTATCTCCATAGCAACCATTTACATTTTTGGTCACCGTGGGGTTACAAACCGATCTATGTCATTTTTATAAGAATCGTCAAAAGTATGCTTTTGGATTTCCTTAGCAACAGAGGTTTTTTGTTGACCACGCCTACATTCCCTAAGTGCTCATATTGTATGTTATATCTCTTTGTTCAGCTCTTGAGCCACTGATTCATGCATTACATTTTAACAGTCAGGTAATAAAAGGGGCGAGCAACAGGGCTACTCCACTTTTGCGAGCTCGCCACTCAAAGCCCATTCCAAATCTACAACTTTTAATTCAAACATTTTTCCCCAAGAAGCTTCCAAATAATGCTTGAGGAGTTCGGAGACAACAGAGATGTTTAAATTGGTAGCTTGTAAAGGCAAAATTATTAGAAAATTCAAGATGGCGCCCTCTTCCTGAGGTCAAAGGTCAAGGAATCTTCTGTGGTTGTTGTAGACTTAAGATGGTGGAGTGTCTGCTAAAATTGTAAAGATGGCTAGAAATAAAGTTTTATTTTTCCTTAAGGTGGGAACATGTGAAAATTGCCAAATTTCACACTTTGCTCCAACATGGAGAGGCACCCAGCAGCAGGTACAGGCCGGATGGATGTTTGCAGAGAGCGCCGTCATGGTGGATGGACATCTACTGAATATTGGAAGTTTGTTTTGTTCAAAGCGGAAATGTTTTTTTTCGACAGTTGACTTTGAATACTAATCTCGATAATAATAATTCAAAAATGTGCCCAAATTTAATTTTTGTTTTGACTTTTCCCCTCTGCTGGACAGTGAGCTTTCAAATTCACAGTCATAGAAACACAGCAAAAGTGTCTGTCATACAAAACACAGACCCCAGAGTGAGAGGGAACTCACTCCCAGAATCTCAGAACGATCATGTGACCCATGACATTTAGACGTGTATCCCATGCCTTTGTAGAACTCTTCACAAAGGGCCTCTCACATTTGTCGCACGTATCGCATTCGGTGTGAATGCCGCATTACACTTTGGGTATCCGACACCTTAGAACACATTTGTCAAATCAAGGCCCAGGGGCCGAGTCTGGCCCTCTGGGTAATTCGATCCGGCCCTCTAAATCATTTTATTTTATTGTTATTAGAGCTGTCAGGCGATTAAAATTCTTAATCGCGATTAATCGCATTTTGTCCAGAGTTAACTCGCGATTAATCGCAAATTTACATGTGGCCTTTTTTTAAGGAAAAAAAATGTGTGGTTCGTGGAATTTAGTAGTTCTACATTAATTATGAAAACAAGAATGACAAAATTAATAGTTTTCATCAGAAATACTTTATTTTGTAACATTGTATTGAGATAAACTTTCTTAACAATAAAAGGCTGTAACATAAAATGCCTAACAAAAGCCCAAGTGCAAGTGAAGGGCATTTTAAATTCAAAACTTCAATCAACGTTCAGTAAAATAAAATAAAAAACATCAAAAATAACATTTCCATAACACTTTCATGTTCATTTTTTGTCAGGACCAAATCTTTTCCTCCTCTGCTGAACTACAGTAATAAATGAAATAGAGATTTATCATTTCCAATTAACTTTTGTTTTTTAAAACATTAAAGACTGAGAAAAGCGGGATACTCTGTGGATAGTTTGACAGTCTGTTACTGCCGCCGCGTTCTCTGGCTGCAGCTCGATGCAGCGACGTGTCCAGCGGAGCTCACGCCATGAATATGCCGGCAGACAGACCGCTATGCTGGGGCTGGATCACGCTTAAACCTCCAGAACATTTAAAATGTCCCCCGGTGCGCTTGCTGTTCAGGACGTCGGGGGTCCGCAGCTCTCGGCGCCGGACGCGAGCCGGTACCACTAGACGTGGTACTGGACGCGAACCGGAGCCGGGTTAGGGTGCAGGAGCTCTCCAGGTCCTAGCGCCGGTCGGTTTTAGCTAGCAGCTCGGTGGTTGGAGACCCGTCCGTGATCTAGTGAGAGCAGCCGGTGAGTTGGAGGGCGGGACGCCCGCGCGCGGTATGGAAAGGCACGTATGAGAAAGTCCGCGATTAATGCGTCAAAAAAATTGTCGGCGTCAAGCACACGTCAGATTAATGCGTTTTTAACGCGACAAATCTGGCAGCCCAATTGTTATTAATGACACAATGTTATCTTGCACTCATTTCTAACTTTTATAATTTTGACAAAAAATATTTTTATGGAGAGTAAAGTATTGAAAGTTATTCAAGGTTTAAGTTGATTTATTCCGGAATAATATTCCTGCATTTTTATTATTCATCATTATGTTAAAAACTTGCGGTTTTAAAGTTTTAAAAATTGGCGTTTTGCTAGCTTTTTGGACTATCTTGGCATTTACTAAGATTTTTTTACAGGCTATTATGGAGTTAGCTAATATTTCAGTTACATGCTAGCTGTTTTGGCTAATCTAGTGGGTTTTTTTTCAGCTTTTAAGCCGTTTTGTCATTTAGCCATTTTATTTTTAGGTACATACTAGCTATTTTGACTAACCTAAGTTTTTCTTTCTTTTTTTTTTTTTTTTTTAGTTTTTTAGACTAATTTGTCATTCAGCAAATATTAACTGGCTATCAGTTTCAGTGTTTTTAGCTATCAATTTCAGCATCTTCAACAGCCAAATTCAGCTTACAGCATTCACACTAGCATTATTGCTGGTAATGCCACATATCCAGTTCACAATTATGTTAAAACGTTACATTTGTAATTTTTAAAAAATGTAGTTTTAGAGTGTTTAATAAATGTTTATCTTGGTCGGCCCATGACCTCAGATGTGTTTTGGATTTGCCCCATGTGCGATTGAGTTTGGCACCCCTGCCTTAGAAGAATAAATAAATACAGTTTACATAAAAATGTATAAAAAGAAAAGTACAACTAAAGTTAACAATAATAATATAAATAACAACAGCAAAAAAAACAAAAAAAACAACAAAAAAAAAACTCCTTTGGCAAGAACACAACCTCCGTTGGACATCCATTAATCAGCTATTTTGCCTGGAGCTAGGTACTCTTGTCAACATGGTCAACAAGCTGGACGACCTGTGGCCATCCCATAATAATTTTAAAAGTTCTTTGGTTATATTAATGGATTTAAAAAAAAATGGCACCATAAGAGACTTGGGCCCCATTCCTTTTTTGACAGTGTCTGCGGCTGAGATGTCATCATTTTTGGCCAAAATTGCCCAAAATGTATTTTTACCGAGTAATAGATGTGTGCAAAATTTGGTGAGTTTTGAGTATGTGATGGAGGCAAATTTTCTCTCAGAGCTTCAGTAAGAAAGACGAATTTGAAAAACAATCTGGTCCTTGCCGTCCAGAACAGCTACAGGACATAAAAACAGAGGCCAATGAGGCCTGAGGGCAAGTCCAGGGACTTCGACATGAGTGCCAATTTACAGCAGCTCTGATCTGGCTTGCATTATTTATTCATGTCCAGTTCTCCAACATAAATGCACTTATGCTTTTTTAGTTTCAAAGTCTTTTCAAGTTTTGACATCCTCTTGACGCTTTTTTGTGTTTGCTTTCTTACAGCCTGAACCCTTGTGCCACTTGCTGCGTCGTCTGAAGTCGGGATGAATTTCTCGTCAGCGCTCTGATCTTCGTTACATCATCGCGGTTTCTTCGAGACACGCCTGCGCAGGCACGGCGGGTAATCACCCAAACCAGCAGGATCTCTGCGGAAGTGAGGAGAGCCTCAGAAACGCTGTCTCCCATAGATGTTCAGATGAAAAAAACACACCAACAAACAGATAGCGAGAGTAGAATCAGTCTAACAATAACGCAGGAGAAATGCAGAGCGGTTTGAACGTCTGCTTTTGATTCTGTGTCAGCTCTCAATGCAATTAGCCATGAATTCGAGATACAAGTTCAGCTCTGCTTTAGGTTTCTCTTCATGAAAATGAAAGACGAGACAGAAAAACCCAAAGTTCAGTTCATTCTATATTTCATTATACTTCAGTGTTGGTTTTCCATGGAGGATTTTAAAAGTGAAATCCCCTTCAACCCTTTTTGTATTCATATTTTTTTCTGCATATTTGTGCACAAAATGTTAATTTGTGCACAACTTTGTCTTTATGAATACATTTCTTCTTGACAGCTATCTTACCCGGTACAAATGCGCCCTTTTAAAAGATTTAATCAGGTTCACCTAACTGGAACAAACTATATTGAAAACTCTTAAAAATGTTTTATACTCCCTCTAATTCTGGTGTCTATCCCATTGACTGTATATAAGAACTGGACCAAATGACCCCTCCCCCCTAGTGTTCCAAACAGGAAGTACTCGCTGGTCACAAAAATCTCATAGACTTCTATTGAGAAATAGAGTTCTACTCAGTCATTCTGTTTGTCAGAATACGTGTTCCTGCTCAGATACCTTTTCTTTAACACGTTCTTACAAATCCTACTTTTTGTTTTTTTAACGATACATTTTCTGTAACACAAGTTATTCAAGTCATAAACTGACCAATCAGATTTCTCCAAAAAATAGGTGACCTGGTGTCGAACGTTTGATTGACAGGTTCTCCTGATCTCACTTTCAGTGGAAGGGGTGTGGCCTTAAAACATGCTCACTACTGATTGGAGAGAGTGGTTGCCGTGGAAACGTTGACTTAGTCAAACCCAGACCTTCCTGAGGACGTCTGATTCCAACATGGCAATGGACATATCGTGATAAAATGGAGACTAAACTAACTTTGAACAGGAAGTAAATCCTTTTCTAAGGGTGATGCCACACTCGCTCTGTCCAGTTCTCCTCTACAGTCAATGTTTTACCCTACAAACACACTGACCTTGATGTGGTCCAGAAAGTTATTCTGCTTTTATGTGATTTTGTAAGATTTTGTTGTTCTTCTGACGTTCCGGTTCTTATCATTTTTCCAATCATTCCGACACCACATCAATACAACATTTGTCTGTTTATATTTTCCTTGAGGGACATCAACCCAGTTGTGTCAATGCCACTACAATGAGAACAAAAATTAAAATTTTGAAATAAAAAACATCCAAAATGTTCTGTTTTAAAATGCATGTATGGGTTTTTAAAATCAAAAAGAAAGCATGTTTTTGTCCAGGTTCTGTATTCTCTTATGGGGTGGATCACCAAATGCATCTGCTCCCCGTCTGGCCCTTCTGTTACATTTCAGAACCTTTTTGGCCAATGAATCAAAGAGTTTGCCCACCCCTGCTATGGATAAATTGTACAAGTCTGCTGCATTTGTAGGTCACTAACTTTTATTGGAAAAAGCTGCAGATGAATTCAAACCGTGCTTTAATGTCATAAATGGCCTTATTGTGTCAAATGGTCTGGAAGTATTTAAGTGGCAGCCATTATAAATGCCATTCAAATTCTTTAAATTGCTCAGTCAAGCAGATCTAATGTTTGTTTATATTCTGTTTTCTTTTTGGTTCTTTTGTTAAAACATAATAATAATTTTATCCCCACAATTTCTTGCAGAATGTTTACGAAAATCTCAATTGCTTTCATGCTGTTTTTCAAAGGCAGTGAAGTGAAAGAGCAGAAGAATAAAGTCAAAATAACAAGCTGTGTTTTTAAGTTATAATAAGTTAGCATCCCAAAGATTATTAGAAGAAATAGGCAATAGCATCAACTATGTCCATGTATTGATCCAGAACAGCGAACAAAATGTAAAAAATGGGTCTTTTGGGTTAAATGTAATGATTAAATAAACTTGTTCAGTGACTTATTGAGTCTAAGGAGGTCAAAGAAGAGGAGCTGGAAAAATCTGTGCGCTCATTCTGTCTGGCCGTGCTGTTTTACCTCCTTTTTCTCTCCAACCATTAGTCTTTTCTCCTTTTTCTCCTCTCTTCATCTGTGTCCATGTGTCACTTTCTCTCAGCTTGACTTTTCTGCACGTTTCACTTTTTTGTCTCCGTTTTCTTTACTTTATCTTCGTGACTCACTTTTTCCTTCTGTCTGTCTCTCCGCGTCTGACTCACCGGCTCTCTATTTTAATCTCCATCTGTGACTTCTTTCCTGCTTTCTTTTTCTGTCTCTGTGTTTAAATCCCTGTTTCTGATTTTTCTGTCTCCACTTCGGTTTTTTAATGGTTTTCCGTGTTTCTCCCTCCCACTCGGAGCGCCAGCTCCTTCTGCTGACCCTTTGACTTGACAAACATCTCCCCGGTTGATACCTTTCCCTCCGTCTGTACTCAGTCATGTCAAAAATGGGTACAAATCACCTCCCGTCTCTGCCGTCTGCCATCACTCTCCTCCTGATTGACTCCCTTTCTGCACACACACACAAACAAACAAACACTCCTCCAAAAGCACTCTCACCACGCATATATGTCTGAATTAGCCTCGGGTGCCTGTGGCGACTTCCATCTTAATAAGTGTGTTGTTTATGAGCCTATAAGCAAAATGTTGCCTGCACAGCTCATTACTGCTGAGTGAGGGGGGAAACTCCCAGGAGGCGCACACACATGCTCTGTTCTCCACGCACAATCATATTTCTCTACGGCTTGGTTGGAACATTCAAAATCAATAGCTTTATTATTCAAGATGCACCATTTCAAATTCTCTGACATTAATAGAAACTACTTTTGAGACTTTTTTATTTGTACAAATCTGGAAAACTTTTAATAGCAATTAACAGCTTTGAAAAGAGAAGCTGAAACATTCCAGACGGATGGTCATGTTGGTATTTTTTGACTCATCCTAAAAGGGAATTTGTAGCAGTGTAAATTATAGTAATGAAGATAAGGAATTGAATAAAGAAATTAAAATGGTAAGAAGAAAAACATAGCAGACTGCCTTTGTTAAGCTTCTTTATAGTTTTTTTTTACAAGACACGAACAACATTGTGGTAATGAATGATCCATTAGGAGAAAACCATTGACAGTAAATAAGAGCTGGACCATAGACATATATTATTTCACTGGACATAGTGAGGTGTTGACATCATCCATATAAAATGCAGTACCTACGGCCAATCAGATAAAGACATCACCGTGGTTTCCTGATTGTGTGCTGCCATTCTGAAACCCGTCGACAGTGATTGGTCCGAGTCAGTCTGAGTCATGTTTTTAGAGGAACTACTGTCACCAATAGTGAGTGAGCTTGTTGGAAGTCCACACCAGAGAAGCTGTCAATCAAATGTTCGAGGTGGAGCCAGCTGGTTTTACACATGATTTTACTGAGGCATCAGTTTAAAACATGAATGACTAGGGATACAGAAAACATTTCATTTAATTAAATTGCGATTAAAAAGAAGACGCTAAGAAGAAGATATCAGAGAAAGAATGGTTGTTCTGGCAAATAAAATGAGTAATAACCGTCTATTTCTCAATATTAGTCTATAAGATTTTGACCTTCTTGGAACCAGCAGGTACTTCCTGTTTGGAACACAAGGGGGGAGGGGTTGATATGTCTAGTGAATATACAGTCAGTGAACTGGACCAATTAACTGTGACGTCCCCTTTAGATGGCTTACTTCTGGCGCCAACAAAATTCAAGTCAATTCACTTGCCATGTTGGGGCCAGACATTGTCACTAAGCAGTGATTGGTCTAAGTCGATTCAAGTCAACATTTCTTTTGTAACCACTCTCACCAATCAGGAGTGAGCTTTTAGGGGGCCACACCCCTCCTGAAAGCAGACTTGGAAAAATCTGGCAATCGTACCTCTTGAATGTTTGGCATTAAGAACATATATTAAGGCATTTGATTGGCCAGTTAGTTTGTAATTTAACACTAGAATCCCTGGAA
>NC_050528.1:16269513-16280714 GCF_002922805.2 Oryzias melastigma
ATGAACTTGCACTACAAAAAAAAAGTTAGGATTATCAAGATTAAATGAAGGTATTAGAGCTAGAACGGTTACTCTGAGAAATGGAATGAATGAGTAATAGCTGTTTATTTCTTAATGGAAGTCTATGAAATTTTGGCTTCTTGGGACAAACAGGTACAGTACTTCCTGTTGGGAATGATGGAAGGAGGGGTCACTTACCATAACTGATAACAAAATATACATTACAGGACTATTTAGTGCCCTGGGTTTTAAAAGCAATTCAGACACCATTCTCTCTACTGTAGTTTTTTTAACAGTAAATATGACGTCACCAATGTCACAAAGTAAAACCTATTAAACACAAGAATTTGACTGACTATGTATGACAGCCCTGATTTGATGATGAACTTAGAGATGTTTTTACAAATTAATTGTCATTACATCTTGTCACAAATACTGTTCAAACACAATGCATCGTGGTCTATATTCACCATTCGCAGAGACTTTTGGGTAATTTCAGGGGCACTGGATTTGGGAATTGTAGCTTCAGGCAGACTGCAACATGGAAAATGCACTTTGTAGTGAATAGTGAAGGAATTCAGTTCAGTTCAGTTCAAAGCATTTACTTCAGACATTGAAGAAAAGTATGTAGAGCAACAAATCAGAAAATCATAGAAACAACAAAAGTCTGAAAGGGAGTGAGAAGAAGAAAAAAATCTTCAATTCCCACCCCTGTACATTATATCAATATATTCCTATGCCCAGTACACCCAAAGTTAAAGTTCAGTGCCCTGGCCAAAAGTATATAATATTACAAATGTACATGTAAACACATGCAAGTCGTTATTCCACAAACACCCACATGAATAACACAATCTCATTTTATAGTCATACATATTTACAAATGCTAATGTTTTGTTTTGTATTTGTACATATTTATCAATAATCATATTTCTGTATTTATACTTAAACTCTTATGTTTGGACATTGTTTCAAGCATTTACTGTTTCTGTTCGACAGTTTCACTCCACATATGAAACACAAAACCTTTTTTTATTTGTTTGTGCTTTATGCTGGAAAAAATATTGTTTTCCCTAAGATTGTATTTTTCCTCCTTTCTTAATGAATAATCTTTGGATATTGGTAGGTAATAAATTGTTTTTTGCCTTAAATATTATTTGAACTGTACAATACTCCACTAGATCATAAAATTGGAATAATTTTGATTGTATAGTTTGTTTGTGTGCTCCAGGTAACCTGCTTTGTGATTTATTCGTATGGCTCTCTTCTGAAGAATTGAAAGTGAATGTAACGCTGTGTTATAGTTATTTCCCCAAACCTCTACACAGTAAGAAAAATATAGTAAGACCAGTGAACAGAGTACAAAATGTGAAGTGATTTGTGGTCCAGAACCAAGTTTTGCTTTATTTAACACAGAGATACTTCTGGACAGTTTAGTTCATAAATAACGAATATGAGCTTTCCAGGTCAGTTTTTCATCTATCATAACCCCAAGAAATTTATTTTTATAAATTCTGTCAAGTTTCACCCCAATGTTTATATTTTTTCCACTATAATTACCAAATAACATAATTTTGTTTTACTTAAATTTAGCGAAAGTTTATTTATATCAAACCACATCTTCAATTCAATTCAATTCAATTTTATTTATATAGCCCAAAA
The DNA here is from genome assembly GCF_002922805.2 of Oryzias melastigma. Taxonomy (NCBI): domain Eukaryota; kingdom Metazoa; phylum Chordata; class Actinopteri; order Beloniformes; family Adrianichthyidae; genus Oryzias; species Oryzias melastigma. Next base: position 16,271,176 of record NC_050528.1, read on the forward strand.
TCACAAAATAATTTGCGTCATTGGGCTTCAAAATATGAACAATAGCTAAAAACTAAGACTAAATAAACTGGTTATCCCTGCCCTTAGACCCTCCCTCCCGGTAAGGAAAAACTCCTAAAAAACCTGAGTCAGGAAAAAAGAAGAAACCTTAGGGATTCCCACATGAAGGAGAGATCCTATCCCAGGACGGACAGGCGATACCAGAACAGTTAAAGAAAAATTAGCTTCTACAACTACGAATCTAAGAGTTCATTCAGATAAAGCTGAGGGACGAGTGATGATGAAGTCCATAGTCAAGATGAAGCAGAAGTGCAGTCCACGACCAGGAGGGAGATGACCCAGCAGGAATCACTCTCACTCAGAGATGCAGGATGGTGTCGGGGGCGTGGTCCACGGCCAAGAGTGGGAGCGTGGGCGATCCACCGGGCATCTGAAATCTCTCCCGCTCCCCAGAGGAGAGTGGGAAAGAAGAACAACATGTGAATGGAACTGCACCAACAAAAGCATGGAGAACTAAATACAATAAATAATAAAGAGTAGAAGAGAGGAGAAGTAAATGAGAATAGAGAACAGAACCCCAGAGCTGATCTGAAAAATAATGATAGAAAATCTAAATTTATATTTAAACACATCAATATTATTTTATTAATCTAGCCTCACAAGGACCACATGAGAGGAAATATTCTCTGATTACTAGCTAGCCTGGCAGAACGCCTGTCCAAAGAGGAATGTTTTAAGGCTAGTTTTGAAGGTAGAAACTGTGCTGGCCTCTCTGACATGAGCTGGGAGCTTATTCCATAGAACAGGGGCTTGATGGCTGAAGGTTCTACCTCCAACTGTACTTTTAGAAATTCTAGGAACTACAAGCAGTCCAGCATTTTGTGAACGAAGTGTTCTGACTGGTTGGTAAGGAACTATGAGATCTCTAATATAGGATGGGGCCACACCATTCAGAGCCTTATATGTTAACAGGAGGATTTTGAACTTGATCCTGGATTCAACTGGTAGCCAGTGGAGAGAAGCTAACACAGGAGTGATGTGTTCTCTTCTACTAGTTCCTGCTAACAATCTTGCTGCTGCAAGTTTTTCCATCTCCGTCTTAACAATTTCTATGAGTTGCTGGAAATCATCTCCATCACAAAAAACATTTGTACCATCAGCAAATAAAACTAATTTTAATAAACCTTAAATAAATCATTAATATACATGATAAATAATATCTGTCCCAAAACCGGCCCATGAGGGACACCACAATATCCAAACTTTGGGAATAAGCACTTCCAACCTTCACAAACTGTTTTCTGTTGCTTAAATAGCTTTTTATCCAGTCTAACACAATCCCCCTAATGCCATATTGTTCCAATTTATTTATTGATATGCAGTGATTCATTGTATCAAAAGCTTTTTTTAGATGGATAAATATTCCAACTACATGTTTTTTGTTATCAATTGCATTGGTTATATTTTCTATCACATTCAAAAAGGCCAGTGACGTTGATCGATTTGACCTGAACCCATATTATCCTTCATTCTGTATCTTGTACTCAGACAGACCTGTTGTTTGTCCAGCTCTAATTAGTTCAATGGAGGATACCAGCAGCAGAAACACATTAGATACATCAGATCTCAATATAAAGTTGGATATCTATAAAAATAACGACAGGCCAGTGTCTTAGGAAAAGGATGAAAGTATTTTAATGGAAATAAAAGTTTTCGTCCTACAGAGGCTCAGTTGTGTAGACACCATCAAATCAGAGTGAAATGAAGATGTGGCAGGCTAGTCCATTTTTTACAAAACTTAATTTCTGCAACTCAAAATGCTTTTCAGTTTCTTGTGTGGCCCCCACCAGCTGGTATGCATGCTTGACAACGTGGCGGCATGCTCCTAATGAGACGACGGATGGTGTCTTGTGGCATTTCCTCCCAGATCTGTGTGAGGGCATCCCTGAGCTGTTGTACAGTCTGAGGAGCAACCTGGCGGTGCCTAATAGACCCAAACATAATGTCCCAGAGATGTTCTATTGGGTTTAAGTCAGGGGATGGTGAAGGCCATTCAATTGTTTCAATTCCTTCATCCTCCAGGTACTGCCTGCATACTCTTGACACGTGAGGCCGGGCATTGTCGTGGATTAGGAGGAAACCAGGACCTACTGCACCAGCATAGGGTCTGACAATGGGTTCAAGGATTTCATCTGGATACCTTATGGCAGTCAGAGCACCATTTCCTAGGCAGTAGAGGTCTGTGCGTCCCTCCATGGATATGCCTCCCCAGACCATCACTGACCCACCACCAAACCTGTCATGTTGAACCACGTTGCAGGCAGCATAACGTTCTCCTTGTCTCCAGTGGCAGTCACATTTTTTTTACACGCCGCAGCTGAGGTTTTCCATTTGTTCATGTTTATGATCCAATCGATTCATTTGTGAATGCCACATTCATCATTCATTCATTTTCCTGACCGCTTCGTCCCTTTCGGGGTCGCGGAGGTGCCGGAGCCTAGGCCGGCTGCTGATGGGCGAAGGTGGGGTACACCCTGGACAGGTCGCCAGTCTGTCTCAGGGCCTCAATCACACACCCAGTCACTCTCACATTTACACCTAGGGGCAATTTAGAGTCACCAAATAACCTACAAAGCATGTTTTTGGAGGGTGGGAGGAAGCTGGAGTCCCCGGTGAAAACCCACGCATGCACGGGGAGAACATGCAAACTCCACACAGAAAGGTCCCAAATCGAACCAGGGCCTTCTCGCTGTGAGGCAAGAGCGCTAACCACTGCGCCACCGTGCAGCCCGGAGAACACCACATCTTTAATGAGTTTGAGTATAATTGAGTATGAGTAGTATGTCATTTTGTTTTGATCGCTGCACAGATTTTCTTGTGCACTGAGAATGTGCGAGAAGTGCTCGATTGCACAAGAACGCAGGTAATATTGCCCCGGTTTACCGGTCAGCTGTACTGCCTCCATCTGCATTTATGACCACGGCAACAATTTACTGAAAAAATTTGCAGTAGCAACTGATTAGACTCTGCTGATCCCTCCCCACCGCGTGGTGTCAGTTTTATTTGTGACCATAGTTTTAGCGTTAGCCCAATTGAGCAGTAGACATAGTGCCATGTGCCTCCAAAAATCCCTTTAACACTAGAAAACACAACCAGAATCAACCCAAAAAAAGTCCATCAGATTATAAGGCGCACTGTCATTTTTAGAAATAGCTAAGGCTTTTAACTGTGCCTTATGGCATGGAGAATACTGTAATATGTTGCATGATGGTGAAAATCTGCTTTTCTCTGCTGATCCATGTTGATCACGTAATCATAGAATCACGTTATGCTGAAAAGCTTGCATCATCTGTGACTTCTCAGGTGTTTAAGGGTTTAGGAGGGAAAAGAAAAGGTAACATGTACAACTTCTATTTTTATTTCGTTATTTTATAATAATTATTACTGTTAACTATTATTTGTGTCCTATGATGTTTATGCCAACAGTATAGGCTTGACTTTAACTTAAGGTGACGAATAAAGATGCTGATGTATGAAAGAAGCAAAATGCTCAAACTGTTTATATATAAAAAAAAATGAAAACAAGTCTGACAAACTTTTAAAGAATTTAAAGAAATTCAGAAAATTAGAAGTTTTACAGCATACCAACAGCAGGAGAATATAAAAATAAAGCTAAAAAGGCTGTCAACCTATTTTTTTTTACGTTTGTTTATGCACAGACTGAAACCACTGCCATCCTAATAATGTTGACTGGATGCAGTCTTTATCTAAACTCCCAGGAGACTCCAATAATTACTTTCCATGTAAAAGACACATGCTGAATTTTGTTTTCCTCTATAATTTTGCTGTAATTGAATTTGGTGCCCCTGAGAGCCTCAAAAAGCAAACACACCTAAACGAGTGGAGGAATCTAAAATATCTCTCTCAGTGTTTATTCATTACATTTTTATCATGAGGCGACTTATCTGAATGCAGCCCGTGTCAGTCTGGATCACAGCGGATTGACTGACGCTGCCAAAAACCAAAATAATTGACTTTAAAATAACCCAGGCAGACAGGAGTGAGAGTGCACACTTAGACAGTAACAAACACGCGTGTATGGACAAAATCACATTCAAGCACATGTACTCTTTTGGTGAAGGACTACAAAGAGCTTCTGTATTTGCTTGTTGAGCTTTCATTAAGCTTGACGGAGGTGCGAGGGGTTCGTTTGATCACTGTCTTTTCCACGTCCCAATTACTCCAGTTAGCTGCCAACAACAGTGGAATGGGAGGCAAAGGCAGCCTTGAAGTGCATAAACCCTCCTCTTCCATTCACTTTAAATTAAGGCTGCTGAGCTTAATGGAGATTTTAGACCAACACATCTCTGACTTTGGGATGGAGAGAGCCTGAGAGAAGCAGCCCTTCACTGGACTTTACATGAAAGGGAAGGGATTTTTATTTTTAACTTGACTTGTCTAGAGTTGGATCTAAAATGACTTGAGTGCACAGCTTTAACAAATCCAAAGGATTGTCTCAGTGCAATGAAGCTAAGATAAGAAGTTATGATACTTTTTCTTCTCTGTTTGGAACATTTGCCTTGTCTGTATCTTATGTTTGTTCTAAGGTGTTTTTCTCCCACTATTTTTTTTTAGCACTCTTGCAAAAATGACAGCTAATAGAGGTCTTGATACTTGTATGTGCAAGGGTGTAGATCCAAATGTAACTTAATTAAATGCAGAATGGCAGAATGTACGGACAGCCATGACTTTTTGGTGTTGTTTTGATATATTGATGCTTTTTTAGAATGTATTTTCATAAATGACTTTGTTTATATGTGAATAATGAATATATGTTAACTATGTAAATGTATAAACAAAAAATATAGGACGTTTAGGCATGGAAAATAATGCAAATTTTCTTCTACACACTCCATTTTTGAGCATTTTATCCCTTTCTGTTTATTATATTTAACTATTTTATGTGTATTTGAATGTAAAATGAAATCAATCCATCAAAACTGGAACCTACATGGTTTACTAATAAGTCATTTTCAAAATGATATAAAAAAAAAAGAGGAAAGAGAAAACCATAAAAAAAGACAATTTCTCCTCTAAATTCTGGAGTAAAACATACTTTACACTGCAATAGTCAAACGTGGTGGTGGTAGAGTGATAATGTGGGGTTCTCTCAGCTTTAGGTAAAATTTAGAATATGGAGCAATAATTACTAAGCTGTACCAGGAATTCTGAAGGCATATGTCTAAAAAGAACCCTTGTGAAGAATGATCACACACTCTTGAAAGTCTGAGGGGTCAAACACATAAAGCTGGTCTGATCAAAGTCAGGACAGAAATGTATTTGTCTGAAAAGGTTTTCTTTGTCAATGATGTGCATTCATTCATCTAGCCGCTCACCTCTTTCAGGGTCGCGGGGGTGGCCGAGCCTAATTCTGGATACTGATGGGCGAAGCCAGGATACACCTGTCTGTCGCAGCAAACATGTACAACCTGACTGAATTTAAACATTTGAAACAGTTCTTTCCAAAATACATGAAACACTCTTATTGTCACAAACAGGCAGACAGCTGGTTCCACGTGCAGCAGGTTTATTAACAGAGCTAAAAGTCCACAGAGTAAGCAGGGTCAGACAGGCAGAGGTCATACACGGGCATGGGATCATCCGAGACGAGAGAGAAGAGGAGTCAGAGTCCAGGCGAGGATCGGGGCAGGCAATCAGAGTAAGCAGGGTCAGAGACAGAAGGTCAGAGACAGAAGGTCAGAGACAGGAGGTCAGGTCCAGGAATAAACGCTCAGTGTTGCACACAGGGTGGCACAAACAATACTTTACAGTGGGTGACAGTGTGGAGCCAGACTACTTACTGATTAGGTGATGAGATGATGGGAAACAGCTGACGATGATGAGGCCAGGTGAAGGCAGGTGGTGAGGTCAAAACTCAGGTGAGCGCTCTCTCTGGTGGCTGGAGAGGGTAGTAGCAGGTTCTTCCATGACACCTATTTACATCTTGACAGGCTACAATTAAGGATTTAATTGAGACATTTCTTAAGAATGTATATAAAAACCTCCTTCAAAGTGAGAGAGGTATTCTCTTCAAAGACCCATTATGATGAAAATTGTTTTTTGTGTTTATTTGTAAAAAGATAATGAAGTGGGTGGGCCAGAAGCTCCCTGCTTTGGAAAAAGATAGAAAAAATGGGGCAGTATTGCTCCGTGCCAACCTCTGAGTTGTGGGCAGCCCTTAGAAATTGACTCACGTTTTTTGATTCAGGTGGGTAAAAGAAAGATCTGGGGTTCCTTTCCAATTTTGCATTCATGCCGGATGTCAAGTTTTGATGTTAATTCGATGTCATGCAGCAAAATTTGGGTATTGGGCAAGGAGCAGTGAGGTTGCACGTCAACCAATCAAGGACTCAGCTTTGGGCATGTGACGTTTTCAGTGACTTGATCAAAGGGTAGCAAAAAAAATTCAATATGGATGCCTGATGCAAGGATTTTCGTCCTGAACTTCCATCCATTTTTCTAACCCCGCTGGTGCAGTGGGGTGACAAGTTGCCAAAGACTGTCCTGACTACTGTTAGGCGAAGACGGGATACACCCTGGACAGGTTGCCAGCCTGTCACAGACCCTGGAACTGGAGTGATCAACTCCCCCTATTTAGCTTGCTACCTGTTGGACAGCGTAGCGAGCTAGAAAGCGCCACTGCTCGGGCTTTGGCAGAGATAGTGGGGTCACAGCTCAGGTTTCCTGTCCCTGGGCAGCGGAGCTCGCCATGTTGGGCCCACTGGCAGTTGGCTGCCTGGCAGACAGAGAGCCATCATAGCGGGCATGATTGCTTTAGTTCCGTGGGCTTATGATGTTTTTATTTTCACCAAGATAATAATTAAAAGATCCTCAAGTTTCATTTTTTTTTTTTTACCCTCGCGGGTTATTGTTCAAACTGGGCAACAGACAGATGGAAGTAATATTTAAATGACATCAACCCAGGTATAGTTATCGCTAAAAAAGTTAAGTACGCCGCACTGGGAGAGACTCTGACTGATCTGCTGAACCCAGACATGGTGACGTGCTTTCCACTGCCTCTGTAGAGCTCTCCAAAACTTATAAACCAATAAGCCACTAAACCATTATATACATATATATATATATAATATATATATATATAACTGTTTTTTATCCATTCATATTCTTAAATCCATCCAGGACCGGGTCACAGGGGCAGCAGTCTCAGCAAAGATACCCAGACTTCCCTTTCCCTGGTCACTTCCTCCAGCTCCTCTGGGGGGACCCCGAGGTGTTCCCAGGCCAGCCGAGAAACATAGTCTCTCCAGCGTGTCCTGGGTCTTCCCAGGGGCCTCCATCCAGTGGGACATGCCCGTAGTATTATTATTTATCTGATTTCAAATACAGTCATGCAGTGGATAATTAATTTTCTTGGCTAACAGATCCTGAGCTTGTAGCTTCTTCTTGGCAAAACACATCTGATCCAGGTAACCTGGATGATGAGCATCAGTGAGCACATTAGTATATTAAAAAGATGTTAAATGAACATCTTTATAACTCAAAGGAATTATTTTCCAATCTCCAAAGGAAATATTTTTAAGGTGTAATGCTACAGCGCGATCGCCACCTAGTGGCCAAACTGAAACGTCCTCCAGGAGAAGCAGGACAATGTTTACATGTTAATGATCTGAACATTTTAGTTAGAACTTCTCCTTTAGAGAATCCATGTAACACTGTATGATATTAACAATCTCAGTATTTCACTGATAGATTTTACAGTATGCGAACTGGATCAGATTAATATGAATATATTCAGAACATAAATTGATTTTTAATGTATTTTTAAACAAATGTGTATAAATGTGTAAACTCAAAATTGAATTGAATTGAAGAATCAAAAGAGTTGAAAAAACAAAAACAAAAAACGGAATTGAATCCACCCAGGCTATTGTAAATTGAATTTAATTGCTTCTAGAAATTATAATGTATACTCAGCCCTACTTAAAGTTAAACAATAACATTGACTATGACAAAAACTGAATGACAATCACATGGAGATTAATTACACTATATTCTAAAAATAGTTTAAAAAAAAGGACGTAATTATGACATAAATATGAATACAAAAGTCAAGGAAGAGGTCAAATAGTGAGCAGACAAAGAATTATTTGAAATGATAGAATTTAAGAAATCCTGAAAATCAATAAACTAAAACAGCAGTGGTGATTTTTCTATATAATGAATCAGCTTTGAAGAAATAAAAGGTTGAAAAGACTATTTCTTCACAAAAATCTCAACTAAAATCAGTGAAATTCCAGGAACCTGGAGATTCCCTTTTCACAAATTTTGAATTCTGCACCGTTCAAAAACAGATACGTTTCTGCTGCACAGACAATTGCAAGCAACACACAGGCAATAATGAGGAGTATGTACAGTCATGTTTCATTATGTAACCACATAGAAGCTGGATATAGTGCGTAGATGAGGTGGGGGAGGTCAGGTGTGTGCTGCTACTGACCTCATTGACTGCTCTAATCACACACATGGCTGTGTCTGTGTGTCTCCGGCCCGAGGCCACGCCAGAGTGTCACGATGTGAAGTGACATGAGCTTTCACACTGAGAGGAACAGTCCAAATTCTTTTACTCAAATTACTAATGCCTCATCTGTGCGTCTGTCCCATGATGCATTGCTGCAAAGCACATAACCAGACTTGTGCTGACCCTCTTCCGTTATGCCTCTTACCACTCTTTCTTGTTGCTTATTGGAAAAAGTAAAGGTGGACGCCTAATTAGTTTAAGTTTTATTAAATATTCTACATCTCTGGGGGCATTTTAGTCCGAGTGGATTGCTGTTGAAAAAATAATTCAAACAATAACAAATTATTAACTGTCTGTTCCTTTCATGGAATCTGGCAACACATCTGTCACAACATTTTCCCCTGCATCTGTGTATTTGACTTTTTCTCCTTTGCTGCCCCAGGGTAAACCCTTCAAATTGTCGTGCTGTTGAAAGGTGCTACACAAATAAACTTGTCCGGTATAGCTTTGCCTTCTGGCTGTTTTTCCCACATCTTTCTGAGTATATTTAAAAAAGAAAATTCAAATAATATTTAGGGGACTTGGCCAAAAAATAATATAAATATATTGAAATACTCAGTTCTTAGTGTTGCTGCCATATTTTTTTAAGACCAATTATAATTCTGACGGGTTTTCTTAAGCAAGTCACTTTCCATTACATAGCAATCTTGTTTTCTATTCGGAAGTAACAAATCAGAACTTTGAATTTTTTTTTCAAAAATGATACATTTAGAGTTATTGGAAGTTCATCTATAAATTTATTAATTGATTTATATGTTTTCATCTGGGCAAACAAGCTGAAATTCCTTAGTCTTTATGATATAACGACAACTTTATTTAAATAGCTCTCCCCCTGAGTACATTCCATCACCATCCACCTCAGCGAAACATAAACACTCACCTGAGCACAGGTGTCAGCTCACCTTGGCACTAACCGTTTGTGTGACAGAATGAAAGTCTT
>NC_050528.1:16280799-16281194 GCF_002922805.2 Oryzias melastigma
ATCACCAAGATCAATGCAAAGCGTGGATGCAATGGTGGAAAGCACGCCGCCACTGGACTCTAGAGAAGTGGAGACATCTTCTCTGAAGGGATGAATAGCTTTTCCATCTGGAAGTCTGAAGGACCAGTCGGGTTCAAAGGTTAAAGGAGACCGGTATATTTCAGACTGCATTGTGCCAAGTGTGAAATTTGGTGGAGGAGGAATGATGGTGTGGGCTTGTTTTTCAGGCCCCTTAGTTCCAGAGAAAGGAACTATGAATGCCTCAGGATTCCAAATAATTTTGGACAATTCCATGCTCATGTAAGAACAGTTTGGAGAGGCCCTTCCTCTTCTAACATGACTGTCCACCAGTGGACAAAGCAAGGCCCATAAAGACATGGGGGACAGAGTCTGGT
>NC_050528.1:16281224-16298996 GCF_002922805.2 Oryzias melastigma
CATCCTCTTCTCCCCCTCCCCCACCCTCTTCCTTTTTTCCGTCCGGTCCAACAACAAAGAAAAATAAATAAATTAATAAATAAAACAAAACATAATCAGAATAAATAAAGTTTAGTATGAAATACAACAGGGGTTTATACTCAATAAATCCCTGTTGTGTGTTGGGATGAATTACAGCAGAGACTGAGAGCCAAACTTTCTCCAACAACATCAGTGTGTGACCTGAACAATGTACTTTTGGAAGAATGATCCAAAATTCATAGAAACACACTCCTCAAGCTTGTGGACAGCATTCACAGAAGAGTTGAGGCTGTAATACCTGCAAAAGGTGGACCGACATCATATTGAACTCTATGGGTTAGGAATGGGATGGTACTTCAGTTCATATGGGAGTCAGGGCATGAAAGCCAATACTTTTGGTAATATGGTGTATGTGCTGTAGTTTTCCAATAGTGTTCCCTCGCTATAGCATAGTTCACCTTTTGCATGTCTCGCAGTTTCACAGATTTCATCAGGGGAGTTTTAAATGCTTTTTTTGCATCCTGATTGGCTATTGACTTTGGCAATCAATATTCTCTGTGTCATGTTTCGTTCAGTTTGTTAAATGTAACTTTCCATTGGGATCAGATCTTCATTTCCATTTTATAATGCTGGACTTATTTTTTTATGAAGGTTTGAACTTCGAGAGTGACACTGAGTAGCTTCTGTTTTGTTTTTGTATTTTTAAGCTAGTAGTAGCTCAACTAGGGTTTATAAGGTTGATGAACTTTGTCAATAAAGCAACGAACACTGACGGAGGCACATTGTCCATGTATTTGTGAGGTATTTGTGGCTGAGCTATTGTAGCCCTTCTGCACAACCCATGTACATTATAACAACTCAGGTAATATCACAAGGTCCTTTTGCAGTAAAGCTATGCCATATAGCAGCAACACTAGTAAACAGCTTAAGCATTTAAAAATTAAACTTTGAAACATTACCATGAAAACAGTCAGCAAACCTTAAAGTCCTATAGAGCTCCTGATGTCTGTCAGAGGAGATGACTGCTGGAGAGGAAAGAACAGGTGACATGTATAAAACTTTAAGTCACATCATAAACATGTGCATTTGACCAATGTATAGAAGGTCAAGTTGACTCTTTCCTCTGCTTGTAGTGTACTGAAGATATGAGAGAACACAGTTTTTCCCCCCTAAAACGTTATCATTTAGGAGTGAACACGATAGAATATATCAAAATAGGAATGATACACTTCAGAAGGTAGAACCAATTATCCTAACAGACCAATATTTGGATTTTTGGTGTAGAATGTGGGAAAAGTATCAGTATCTAATTAAAGAACCATGACTTAATTACATAAATTCAAAAAATGGTTGAATTAGTGAAGTGTTGTTCTGATTTTCAGACTCAATTCTAGAAAATTCCCATACCTACTAGTCAATTTCATCATTGAGCCCATAAAGAAATGAAAAATGCAGTAGAAAAAAAGAGAAAGACTTCTGAATTTTGTATATTACAAGTACAGCCCACATTTTTACTTTTTTATAATTAATGATTTAGCTTTTCAGAGAAAAGAAATATGAATTCCAACAGCTGCAATGAGGACTTGGATTCCCCGCTGTGCTTTCTTCATATTTTCACCCCTTTCTTTGAATGTATTCTGCTCTGCATTGCTGCTGGTGGGAGAGAAGGTTTTGATGTTGGCAACAGAGCCAGATCAAAGTCCAGCGCGAAACCGCCGCGTGCCCACGCCTGCATGTCTATGTGGGGCAAGGCAGCTGCGGTGGTGGGGGTCGGGGGAAGGGAGGCTCCCCACCCCCCTCAGCGCCTGACCTCCCTGGCACCCCGCCCCAGGAACCAGCCTCACATACACAAACGCTCAACAGAGATGAGATCACTCTTGATGAGATCATCATGGCGGTGGGTTTCCCATTGTATCCTCGTGTTCTATATAATAATATGAAAAATTATGTTTTGAAAGTGTCATATTAATTCATGTTCACATGATTGTCCCAAATAATGATACTGATCATCCCCTCCCCCCTCACATTCCAAATAGAAAGTACCTGCTGGTCCAAAAGAGCCAATATCCTATAGACTTCTATTGAAAAATAAACATTCTGTTTGACAGAATATCTCATTTTTAGACCAATAACTGCTTGCTAATAATATCTGGTCCCAGAATGGCGAAATCTGGTGATATCCGTACCACGCAAAAATGGCGACTGAATTGATTTCATTTCGTTGGAACCCGAGATAACAGCCTTATTTTTGTCCACCTCTATTCATGTGAGTGGTACGATCACAAGATTGTTGGTCAAAGGCTTTAGGGACAGTAACACCGTAGGGTGCGTTTTAGATTCCCTTAAAGTGAACCAGAGATTATTTTCAAAGCGAATGGTCTGGGACCAGAAACTGCTCTCTAAGCCATGTTTGATTCGTTTTCAATCGAATCGAGCTTCGCTCTGAGTTTCTTCAGTCTGAGTAACTCAGTTCTCAGAGTCGAACAACTAAACCAAAATGACCACCGTAGCCAGGTATTTCCAGATGTAAACAGAGAAGGAAGATTGCAACCATGACAATAAGACACACTAATTCTTTTTAAAGTGGTTGGATGAATGCAGGCTTATATGAAAATCTTTTCGAGCAACTTTTTTTGTGACCAATGGCATTAAACTCTTGTAACCTATCTACAACCATGCTAAGCAAGGCGTGCCAACCCCGACCTGTATATATTTGTGTTCTGTTGCCTGTCCTATCTTGTTAGGGTTGTACTGAAATGCATTTCATATATGTTGAGGCCATAGCCCGTATATTGTTTTGTCTGTACTTTTGTAGGCCTAAACCTTTAACAATATGTAAATGGGCTTATGACTAATGAAAAAAAATTGATACACTTACCATATGCTTGACAACTGTACCTTCAATTTTTATCACATCCCTTGAGATTGGTGAATGAGCCTCAAGGGAACTACAAGACACACCTGGAGTCCCTTTAAGATGTAGCTGCTTCCACGAGGTCGGACAAGCAAAAACTCACAGTTCCTGCACGAGTCCATGTGACAAGGGCTCAACAAGACATGCAATGATCTGATTCTAAGTTTCCTTTTTTTACTAAATATAAACAAACAGGGAGGTTGGGCCAAAGAAATGAACAAAATCAGACCTAACTATTCCAATAAAACAAGAGTCAAAAGTCTCCTCAAGTTCCCTTAAAAAAACAGAGATCAAAACACACAATAAGTGGGACCAACCAGCTTATCTAGTGTATATTGCAGAGATTAACCAATGTGTGAATGCACAAGGTACCCTGTCTTACCTCCCACATACGTCATCATACAGGAGACTTTACTTTTTACAGGCATGGACACAACAACAAAAAAGGGGTTATGAAGAAAGTGTTAATCTGTATCTCTTCAGGGGCTTTATAGATCCAGGAGGCAGACTGTGAGGCCTGATTGGTTAGCTTAGCAGGCCTCCACCTGTTAGATCCATCTCTAACAGAACATGCAGAGGAGAAATGATCCATGAGATAAGACATGAGATAAGACAATAGGCACTCTACAGTGCCTATTGTCTTATGAATTGGAGGTACAAGTGGTAGAAAAAAAGCATGTTTTTGGGTGTTATTCTCCCCATTAATGAAAACTGGTAGTCAAACATTAGCAATGTTGCCTAAAAGGGTCACCTAAAAACTAAGAGAATGTATACAAAGCACAACCATTCTTTTAAACTATCAAGTTACACAGACTTTTGGCATACTGGTGATACTATCGTCCAGTCATTAGAAAGGTGCAAACACTGACTGGCTCCTTAGTGACCATGCACAAACACTGGATGCACAAGGTGGGCAGGTGAAACGTAAGCACACAAAGAATGACCACAAAAACCCTCATTGTCTAATTTCTTTATTTCAAACAGCCAGATTACAAGCAAGGAATGTGCAAGTTAACTTGAATATAACCAACAAGCTCCTTGTGCAGTACTGGGGGTTTGTTGAAAAAAAAAAGTACAATATGCCTTCATCTAACTTACTTCCAACCTACTTACCCTTACATGTTGCTTAAAGTGTTTACTACAACCTTGGGAACCACAGTAAAAACTGCATGAACATTTTCAAGGTACAGTCTCACCAAGCGGTCTACCATCTTCAAGTAGACCGCTACTTGCGTGCCCTGCAGATTTTCTCATTTTTCCTCTACAGGCACCCCATATCCACCCATTAAGAGGAAATCCGACTAAGCTTTAAGTTCTTTGTTTTCCAGTGTGGTTTTTGTATGCATACTGCAAATAAAATGAACCGAACTAAACTAAATGCATACGACCGAATAACTACAACGTGAACCCCAGTGACTGCCTAGTTGTTGGTCATCAATAGGTGGTTTCTGGGTATGCCTTTGAATCTTTTTACAATTTGATTTAAAAATGTGTGGTTATAATCAATATTTATTTACATATAACTGAGAAAGAGGGAATACACAGAAAATACTTTTTTTTGACGTAGAAGTGTGATTTAGAAAATGAACCATATTGAGGCTGGAAATAATTGAACATGTTTGTGTTTGTTTTTTAATTTTTAGCTTTAATTTTGCTTCTTTTGGCAGAGATTCTCAAACTGATTATTCCTGATGGGTTTCTAAAAATCTGTTTAACCCTTTAATTTCGGAGCTTCAATAATTATGTTCTTTCATTTACTGCAACTTTTCAACCATTAACATGATTAATGTAATTCCAGCACATTCTGAAGGAGAAAAGTGGAGCAAGATGTAGTATGTTAAAGATTTTGTGTTTAAGTGTCACCAGCGACACCTCAGTTGATAAAGGGCTAAGGTAGAATTGCTCGTTTAGTTGGATTGGATTTTGAATTGGTTTATTTCAATAAGGAGAGAACCCGAACTGAAAGTTTTTTGAGAAGTTGTTTGTGAAGCATGAATAAGTCTTTTGGCGGTTGGGCTCTGGGCTTCAGAACTTTTGCTTGCTGATCAACGCTTTGGGCCAAGAAAAAGAGATCCCCCAAAAATTTTAGGAAAGACTTGCCTCAGGTGATCTTTCCTAAAGGAGATACAAATTAAAAAGAAGACATGTTATGAGGAATGATCAAGTACAGGAAGTTTGGTTGCTGCTGAATGCACCCGATTGGGCTTAGCGCTGCAATGTGATACTTGCTGCTGAATCCAACACGACAGCAGCCAGCCGGTAGTATCAGCAGCAGCCCGGAAACCGGCGCAATGTCCAGAATGCGGAAGAAAACAACTCTACAGTATTTAAAGGCAGAAGTTTGAGAAAGAGAGAGCTTCAGCTATTGGGTCCCAATGCATACCAATTGATGACGTTGAGAGTGACGATGAACACCTGTATGCATGAGGGAAATAATAATAACATCTTCTTCTCCATCTTTTCCTTTGGGCTTTTCCCTTCAGGGGTCGCCACAGCGAATCAGTTTCCTCCATCTAAGCCTGTCTTCAGCATCCTCCACTCTAACACCAGCCACCTTCATGTCTTCATTCACTGCATCCATAAACCTCCTCTTTGGTCTTCCTCTAGACCTCTTTCCTGGCAGCTCTAGACTCAGCATCCTTCTACCAATATATTCACTGTCTCTCCTCTGAACATGTCCAAACCATCTCAGTCTGGCCTCTCTGACTTTATCTCCAAAACCTCTAACATGTGCTGTCCCTCTGATGTATTCATTCCTGATCCTATCCATCCTGGTCACTCCCAAAGAGAACCTCAGCATCTTCATCTCTGCTACCTCCAGCTCTGCTTCCTGTCTTTTCTTCAGTCCCACTGTTTCTAGTCCAAACAACATGGCTGGTCTCACCACAGTCTTGTACACCTTTCCTTTCATTTGTGCTGAAACTCTTCTGTCACACATCACACCTGACACTTTTCTCCACCCATTCCAACCTGCTTGCACTCTCCTCTTCACTTCTTTTCCACACTCTCCATTACTCTGTACTGTTGACCCTAAATACTTAAACTCCTCCCCCTTCTTTATCTCTTCTCCCTGTAACCTCACTCTTCCACTCTGGTTCCTCTCATTCACACACATGTACTCTGTCTTACTGCGGCTAACCTTCATTCCTCTCCTTTCCAGGGCAAACCTCCACCTCTCTAACTCCACCTCCACCTGTTCCCTGCTCTCACTACAAATCACAATATCATCTGCAAACATCATAGTCCATGGTGATTCCTGTCTAACCTCATCCGTCAGTCTGTCCATCACCATTGCAAACAGGAAGGGGCTCAGAGCTGATCCCTGATGTAATCCCACCTCCACCTTGAACTCCTCTGTCACCCCTACAGCACACCTCACCACTGTCTTACAGCCCTCATACATGTCCTGCACTGCTCGGACATACTTCTCTGTCACTCCAGACTTCCTCATACAATACCATAGTTCCTCTCTGGGCACTCTGTCATAAGCTTTCTCCAGATCTACAAAGACACAGTGGAGCTCTCTCTGACCTTCTCTGTACTTCTCTATCAACATCCTCAAAGCAAATGTTGCATCTGTAGTGCTCTTTCTTGGCATGAAACCATACTGCTGCTCACAAATGTTCACTTCTGCTCTTAGTCTGGCTTCCACTACTCTTTCCCACACCTTCATTGTATGGCTCATCAGCTTTATTCCTCTGTAGTTACCACAACTCTGCACATCTCCCTTATTCTTAAAAATGGGCACCATCACACTTCTCCTCCATTCCTCAGGCATCTTCTCACCACCTAAGATCCTGTTGAACAACCCGGTCAAAAACTCCACTGCCATCTCTCCTAGACACTTCCATACCTCCACAGGTATATCATCAGGACCAAGAGCCTTTCCACTCTTCATCCTCTTCAAAGCCCCTCTCACTTCACCTTTACTAATCTTTCTTACTTCCTGCTCCACAACCGTCACCTCTTCTACTCTTTGTTCTCTCTCATTCTCTTCATTCATCAACTCTTCAAAGTATTCTTTCCATCTTTCCATTACACCACTGACACCTGTCACCACATTACCATTCCTATCCTTGATCACCCTAACCTGCTGCATGTCCTTCCCATCTCGATCTCTCTGCCTTGCTAGTCTGTACAGGTCAGTCTCTCCCTCCTTACTACCCAACCTAGCGTACAAGTCATCATAAGCTCTTTGTTTGGCCTTTGACACCTCTACTTTCACCTTACGCTGCATCTCCCTGTACTCCTGTCTACTCTCCTCAGTCCTCTCAGTGTCCCACTTCTTCTTAGCTAGTCTCTTACTCCGTATACACTCCTGCACCTCCTCATTCCACCACCAAGTCTCCTTATCAACTCTCTTTCCTGATGACACACCAAGTACACTCCTACCTGTCTCCCTGATCACATTAGCTGTAGTTATCCAATCATCTGGGAGTACCTCCTGACCACCCAGAGCCTGTTTTAACTGTTTCAACTGTTTCTTAAAATAATAATAATATCTTCCTTATTGAAGTTGCGCTAAGCTTCACTTCAAACAATGGAAAAAGAAAAACACTAAAGAAGACTTGTCCTACTGCTCGTTAACTCAAATTTCTAATTAGCCAATCACATGGCACCAATTCAAAGCATTAAGACATGGTCCAGATGATCTGCTGTAGTTCAAACCGAGCATCAGAATGGAGAAAATTTAAGTGACTTTGAATGTGGTGTGGTTTTTAATCCCAGATAGGCTGGTCTGAGTATGTCAGAAAATACTGGAATTTTCCCCACAACTTTCTCAAGGGAAGAGAATGGTCAGAAAAAGAGAAAATATCCAGTGAGCGCCAGTTCTGTTGGTGGAAATATCTTATTGATATCAGAGGTCAAAGGAGAGTGAACAGACTGGTTCCCGCTGCTAGAAAGACAACAGTAACTCAAAGAACTGGTTACAGCTGAGGTCTGAGAAGAACATCTCTGAACACACAACACATCCAACCTTTGAGCATATGGGCTACACCAGGGGTCCCCAAACTTTTCTTGTGAGGGCCACGGAACAGTTTTGTTCTCTGATTCAACAAAGGTAACTGATAACAAAAGAAATGAAAAAAATCACAGGGTGTGTCTAAACGTAAAGATTTCTGGTTTTCCAGAAAGTCAAATGTAAAGAATTATTAATAACATTTTCTGAGATTTTTACAGAAAAAAGTCAGAAAATAAAATAAATAATCCCTTTAATGAAATAGTCTAATGAAAGTCTAACTCTCTTGTCTTCTGCTGCTGCTAGACATATGTATATACATATATGTATATATATATAGTTATGTACGTTACATTTTCACCAGAGAAGTGTTCCCTTGTTTACATTCTAAAAGTAACCCGTGAAGGTTAAATTTGCGACTACGGATGTAAAACTCATTACTACACACTTTATCCACTTTTCTCAGATGAACATTTTCACACTTTTCTCTCTTATTTAAGCTCTCAAAGTTCAAAACTTGAATGGAAAATAAGTCCCGTTTTATATAGTGAAAGCAAATGTCAGATTGCAATTGAGCTGCATGTATCTGATAGTGGCAGAGACTGCAGAAGGCTGGAATAAAGAGTATCATTTTGTGAGGGTCTTGATTGGATGGCCAGACTGGAAGAAAACAAAAAAAAAAATATGGGTCTCTGATATTGTTTAGGGGCCGGGCCATATCTGGAGGCGGGCCGGATCTGGCCTGTGGGCCATAGTTTGGGGACCCCTGGGCAACAGCAGCTGAAGACCACATCGGGTATCACTCGTGCCAGTAAGAACAGGGAACCGCGGTTACAATTCACACAGACCCATCAAAACTTGACAATAGAAGATGCAAAAATGTTGCGTAGTTTGATTTCTCCATTTCTGTTGTAACATTCAGATGGTAAGGTCAGAATTGGGTTTCAACAACATGAAAGCATTGATTCCTCCTTCCTTGTATCAATATTTCAGGTTGGTGGTGGTGGTTTAATGATGTGGGGGGGATTTTTTTTCGCACACTTTGTACCATTTATCATGGTTACAACACC
The DNA here is from genome assembly GCF_002922805.2 of Oryzias melastigma. Lineage (NCBI taxonomy): Eukaryota > Metazoa > Chordata > Actinopteri > Beloniformes > Adrianichthyidae > Oryzias > Oryzias melastigma. The sequence goes on from NC_050528.1 coordinate 16,290,190, forward strand.
ACAGCCTCCCTGAGTATTGTTGCTGACCATGTTCATCCCTTTATGATCACAGTGTACCATCTTCTGATGCTACTTCCAGCAAGATAACGCTGGTGTAACAGTATGTTTTGCATGTTTTTACTAGCCTAGTTATAGCGGGTGATGTGCTTCATCCCTTGCCTGGACCTAGGACCTTGGCAGTCTTTATTTGCGGGCTTGCTTTGTTTTTTTTTTGTTTGTTTTTTTTTTGTTAGTTAGGTCTTATCTCCCAGCCTTAGCAGGGAGCTACTGACTCCGACGGTCAACGTGGCTGGGTCAGTCTCTCTGATTCATGTTTGGCTAAGCTTCCAATCCATATATTTTGGAGTTTTATTTTGAAACAGAACGATAACTTCTTTTTGCTTCACAGGACACAGTTTATTTTCTTTTCTCTTTGTCCATATACTGTTCCTCATGATCTTTATGTCCAGTTCCATATGTTATGGCCCATTTTTGGTCTTCCCTCTTTAGACTGAGGCTGGTGTGCTTACATTGGGGCTGTAACACATACTGTATAAATGCAATGTGTCTGTGATTACAGTTTTAGCTGTAACTGTTTAGAAAATAAAAAAACAACTTTAGAGCTTTTCTTTATGCATGTTTCTTTTGGATTTTGTTTCTTAAAAATCTCTCTTTTTACACTACAGTGAAATTGCACATAGGAAAGCATTGCCATACTCTGTACAGTGTTCTTCTTCCGTCTTTCATTTTCTCCTTCTCATGACTGCACCCATGACCATAATAAACATCCGAAGCAACCTGCACACATGCGGGTCACTTACAGTTCCCATGAGCTGAAGTTACTCTTCCTCTGTCAGCACAGTAACTTCCCTCAAAGGCGACATAACTTATTTAATTAAAGACATAAATTTCATCCCTTTTTATGACAGAACTACGAGGCTTTCCAGTATTTGACTGTGGCGATGGAGAGAAAGAAATAAGCAGGAAAGCCTTGGCAAATCAGCAGCAGAATCCTCCAGGAATCACATCCTCAGAGTGCCACCATTTACATATTGCTTTGATGAGAGAATATATTTATTTTGTTTATATTTGCTGCAGTGGGAAAAACAGGTTTTGTTCCTACTCTTTATTCTTTAGCTTTTGAGTTGCAAGCCCGGGATAAAAAAAAATATTTTCTGTTTAAGCTGTAGAAAACTTCCTATAAAAACAAGCTGGTAATGTGTTGTGACATTTAGAGACATTTATTAATTTATTTATTCACTTGAGGGAACTCGTTGGTTTTTGATATGGTCTTGAATTGGAGTAAACCAGTGGTCTTCAACCTTTTTAGGCCATGGACCGGTTTGATGTTAGACAACATTTTCACGGACCGGTCTGAAGGTATCCATTTTTTATTTTAAGCCTCCAGTTTCCCTTAACTTTTGAGGGTACAATTCATCTCTGTAAACTATCTGAAGCTGCTTTAAGCTTTATTTGTTCAGGAGTAAAAACATCTGGTTTTTGTCTATTAAATGCAGTCTTATTTTATTTTGAAGTTGAAAGTTTCGTCTTTTGTTTCTTCACTAAGTCCTTTGTTTATAAAGAAACTTTCCAAATATGTTTGGGTTTTTTGTTAACCTTGTGGTGCAGCCGTTTTAAGAAAGTAGCGGATGGATTTTTTTAACAGATGATTCAGCGACTTGACCCGCATTTAGAATGAGTCAGATCCGATGTGGTGTGGAGAATCAAGACGTTTTCCAAACTAAAACTTCCTTCAGAATCAGATTAGAAATAAAAGAGAAAATTCTTAGGGCCATGTTTTTAATTTTTTAATGATTATTTATTTATTTGTTTATGCAACACAAATGCAGAAGACCAAGACTTAAGAACAAAACTTAAAAGGAATGACAAAAAAAAGTAAACCCTACTTCAGTAGTTTTTATTTTTAATGAAGAGCCTGAAAAAACAAAGGTGAATGGATAGAAATCAGAAGGGCAGGCTGTCCTGGTCCAAGAATAGGATCCTTATGTCTTAATTTCCTTTGGGAGAAAAAATACTAAAGATGAAAAAAAAACTATAATTATAATAAAAAAATCTAAATGTTTTTGTCAGTTTTTAGTTGAAGGACAAAAAGCAAAAACTTTCCAGACCTGCTTGACGATTATTGAGAAGTGAATTTTCGAATACTATAATAATATCCATCCAGGTTTACCCTGAACAGGTCATGAGTTGGCTGCAGGGGCTCACACTGCATCCATTCAGGTCCACCCTCTCCAGTATCGCTTCTATCTGTTCTGTTGGCTTCAAATTTTAGCTGGATCTGGAGCACTTCTCTGTGAATTTGACGGAATTGCCGACCTAAACCAGAAATCATGCGAGTGTAAACTGCAACTGTTACATTTTTCAAAATAAAACCGTTTTTTTTTTTTTTTTATGTACTCACTATGTTTTCCCTGTGTTTCTAAACATTACGTCATTTACGCTGACACCGGGTCACAAAGTGTGTGGTAGAGCTTCATTTCAGTCATTTGACACCATGGACGACGAGAGGCTGATCACAGAGGTCCAGAGTCTTGCGAGGTAGCAGAGCCAGTGCTGCAGCAGGACAGCTGCCATCCACCACCAGTGTGGAGGCCCGGGTCCGGCGGTAGCATGGCTGTTTTCCCGGCCGGTCTGCATTTGTACCACTGCTTACAGCGTCTGTTTAGCGGCTGAGTGTGGGAGGACGAACTTACTCGTGATTAAGCAGTGCTCTGGCAGTGTAGTCTCAGTGGAATGGACTCCAGCGTCTGTATCTCTGCAGTTCCACAAACATGCATAAAGTTAGCACGTCTAAGCGCGTGTGACAGATTTTCCAAATTTTTTACCCGTGATATGGCCATGAAAGCCCGTGGGACCGGGCCTTGAGTCATTGGTCCAACGGCCACACCGGAGCTGGACTGGATGAAGGTGAGGCCAAGGTAAGTCAATTCACCATAAGCTGAAAAACTAAAGCCTTGTTTAAATTAAGCAGTAAGGTATTTTTTCCTTCATAAAATGGATGGATTGAGCCGGACCAATACTGACCATTTTTAATCCCTCGCTGGTTGTAGGTTCATAGAAAAAATGAGTGGACCGGTCGGGGCGGAGTTTCTGTTGATTGGTGGAAGGTAATCATAACAAAAGAACCCAAAGAAAGCAGCTGAATTCCTCTTTGCAATCTACAATCTTCTCTCAAATGACACCTAAATGCTGTGTATATACAAAATATCGAAAGCCCAGCGGAAAAAAACGAGCTGCTGGATGACCTCCATTGATGTTGATTGCTTTGCTTTTTCCATTGTTGCACTAGTGTGACGCAAAGCTACACAATCTGTCTAAGTAGTCTGTTTACACCCCGCAGGCGCTATGGTAGTCCAACCTTTAGTGGAAACGCTCACCCGAATAGACTGAACCATTTTAAACCGTACTGGATCATACCGGACGGTACCGCTCAGTGGAAACAAGGTTCAAGTGATGCCGCCTTTGACAACAACATCTATGAAGACTGTTCTTGAGCTGGAAGGAATCCATCGTTTTATTTTACTACTTCCATCATGACCTTCAGTCAGGTTCTTACCTCCTTTGTTTGTTTGTTTTTTTTAATCTTTTTGCTCCCTCACATTCTTATTTATTATTGTCTTTACATGTTGTTCGTGTGTGGTTCTCAGAGCTGTAACATCTCTGTGACCCTTCAGACTGACACATGACTGTCTGTTCATGATTAATCCTGATGCTTTTTGAACAGATGCATTCAAACGCTCACGGAAAAACACAAATGGCGATGATGAAACCTAAACTTGTCATTCTTCATAGAATCCAAACACAGTTTTTTTTGTTTTCTCTACAACACATAGATGTGACTGACAATTCTGTTTGACTTTGTTCTTTATTGTTCTCGCTAAACAAATATTTATCTGATATCCCGCAGAGATTTAGAGCAAATGACAAAAACTCCCTAATCAAAAGCTTAAATTTAAGTCAGGTAAGTCAACAATCTGAACAAATGTTTCCTCTTTTTGTTTTTTCCCTGCAGTTTTATTTCAGCTCGATGACAACCAAGTCTTTCATTAATTCTGCCAAGTTGGACAAAAACTCCCGGCTCCGCCTCGTCATTTTTTACCCGGATAAATTTGCTTCTAACGAGTAAACATTTATTTGCATATTTGACACTAACGGCCAATCTGTTATTCCTTAATGGCCTCATTTCTCTAACTGGATGAGTGTGTGAAACTAATTAATTATCAATTACCTGCTAATGGCTGGATATTCACAAGCCCAAAGCCTATTAGCTTCCAAAAAATACTTATTAGGAGGCCCTGATTGCTAATTAACTTATCATTACCATGTTTGTCATCTGATAATTGCAACATGTTGGCTTTCTTTTCTCACACAGCATCGATTATTCATGGAGTCGGCTGGTGACAGGGAGATGAATGCAAAGAATATCAACTGTAACAAGAAAATAAAACTGACTTTAAAGATGTTTTATGCATTTTGATTGAACTCAGTCTCTACTTTAGCTTCTTTAGTGCTGTAGTTAACCATTTTATACACAACAATAAAATGCACACAAGAGGGGGAGAGAATATAAACAAGAATAAGGTTAACACAATTCTTTCATCCAGAAAAACAAACAACAAAACAAACATAAGGCATCAACAAACTAGTTAAGGGTTAGCCTTTTTTAATCTAAACAGAACAACAACAATAAATAGATAAATAAATAAATAAAACAGTGTAGAGTAAATTGTTTTTATTAAACGCTTTCAAACTTTTTTAAAAAATGTTGAACTGATCATAAATTGATCATAGGAACATTTTCTACTACAACCATTTTTCAAAAAATATTGGCGTTTGGCCCAAAAAAATGTTAAATGTCCAAGACTTTTGCTATTCTAAAATAAACTTTTCAGGCATTTTCCACGCCTGTACTTAAAAATAAGATGGCGCTTTGAACAGGTTAGAACAGCGTTTTGGACCCACGGTTTGTACGTGATAAAACTGCATCAGCAGAACTGAAGATAAAACGAGATTTGGAACAAATGACAAATCTTGGTCATTACGTTGTTCTCCAGATGGTTTCTCATTTTCCCAGAACAACATCCAAACCTCCATCTCTGCTCCTGGTTCCTCCAGAGTAGGAGAGTACCTGGATCACAGAGCAGGAGTTGTGTTCATCTACAGCGTCTCAAACAGGATGACTTTCCTCTACAGAGTCCAGACCACATTCACTCCATGCTGGATTTGAGTTTCATGCCTTTTACACTCTTGAACTATGTGATATAGGGCTGCATTTAGTAATAGTTAGAAGATACAAGTGTGTGAAGATGTGATGAATTTGTAAGCTCTTCAATTTCACTCTGGTTTCTTCTGCCAAGACCAGGTTGTGTTTTTAAAGACAATTTTTGGCTCATTTTAACTTTTCTAAAACATGACCCACAATTATTGTTCTAAGACTTTTTTGTTATAAATAATGCTCCGTATCCCACTATTTCTACATTCTTTTCCACATCTTTTCCATGTAGTTGTGCTATTAATGATTGTTTTATTGCTTTACTAGTTCAAAATGTGCATTGCTTTTTTAAGCAATTAATCAACACCTGTCAAAAGAGTGATCCTGAGCATGAGGCCGTGACTGCGTGTGGGTGTCTGCAAATTTTGAGGTGCATACAGTGGCCTCTCTGAAGAAACGTAAAGTGTCATATGCATCAGGCTCTGATGCAGTTCACATACTGTAAAATGTGTTAGTGAAATTAGTGAGATTGTTAATAAGCATGCAGTAGTGCTGGGCAATATGGAAAAAAAGATTTATCACGATATAAAATATTTATATCACGATAACAATATATATATCACAATATACGAAAATAAAGTTTATTTTCATCTATTAGTCTTTAGCCTACCTGCCATGCCGAAACTGTTAGGACAATGACCTTAAGGAACAGCTAAGACTTCAGAAATACAGTGTTAGCGGGGTTAGGGACCGGAGACCTCCACGGATACAGAGAAGCCCCTCGTCGCTGTCTCACCCCCAAGGCCAAAGAATGTCCGTTACCAATTCATACTCGTCAAAAACACTTCTGATCATGCCGTGTAAACATTTATTAAAGAACATCAGAGTACATTTAAAATGCTGCTGCAGTTACTTATCCAGTGATGAATCTTCCTGGCTGTTTATTTATCAGTAAACTATATTGAAACAGTAACAATAAAAACATTTAATTTATAACCTACATTGTTGTTTGAAGGGTTTTCTTAATAGACCAATAAGAAGAAAGCCAGTGCAGCCCTCTGGCTCCGCCCCAATTGTGTAAAGTCATTTTTCACTGGCGCTCAGAAGGATGCTCTGCGAGCAGAGCCAGAAGTTCTGCAAGCACACATACTAAAATGTTGCACGTGCTCACTGAGATTCTGCTAGCGTGCACGCATTGCTCGTGCCCGAGGGATCAGCTCATGCACACAGAAGCCAACAGTGCATGGAGATGTGTTATTTCTGCGTGGGCGGGGGTGCTCCACTCAGCTCCATGAGCCACGCCCCCTCAGAGGAGAGTTTGAAAACAGAGATTTCAGATCAACATGAAAAATGTCTTTTTATGACATTTAAGTTGTGGGATTTTGATTAAAACGTCATAATTATAATTTAAACACTACTGAGAATGTTTTTTAAATAAAAAAATAAGTCATAGGGGGATTTTAAATAACAATAACTCACCACACGAAAGGACTACAAAGTTTGCTTTTCTTTTCAACATCCTTATATTTTTTATGTTTATGACTGAGCTGTTGTTATGTTTGACACCCCTGCTGCACACTGTAGGGACCTCCACGCCTGAAAGGATTAATGTCAACAATACATCAATTCAACTTGTATTTTAAACTTATTTAATATTATTTATGAATTTTTTTAACTTAAATTTTTTTAAGAAACAATTCTTTGTATTAAATTGCAAGAGATTGGAATAAATACATTTCAACAACAGACAGGATGATCAATCTACTTTTTAAAAGAGGACTTTTAAAAAAACTTTTCTCTGAATATAATTTGATACATTCTGTAAACAGAACGTGTTCATCGATATCAGGATTTAAATTTGGTCTTTTTGCTCTGAGTTGTTAGTTTGCCTTTTATTTATCCTCCAAACTTTATCTAAACACCTGTGTCTATCTAAAGTAAATACATAGTAAAGATAAATAATTTTCAGACAAGTGTGACCCTGACAGCAGTGCACCTAACACAACCTGCATGCTTTAAAAAAACACTGAAACTTTTATGCCTGCCTCCCTAGGGTGAATTTAGAGAACTTTGGAGTCGAACTCTTCAAATGGAGCATCCCATAAAATGCAGGCGCTGAAAGGACGCACCCAAACCTGCAAACACCCTGACACCGTTCTGATCAAAGAGCCCGACTTTTGAAAGTGCATAATCAAATAAAAGGAATTATTCATACAAAATGACACCAGGGTTCCAACGTCTCCCAGCTCTGGATGCTGCTTTTGAATTTCCAAATGAAGAGTTGTCATCTTCTGTGCAGCCTGTTCGGTGCTTTTAATCACCATATTGATCCTTCTCCGTGGAAATGTGGAACACACAGTTAGTGGGGAAAAAAGGAAAAAACACATAATTTCAATTCTAGAGTTTAACATGTAATGTCATTAAAAAATGAAAAATCACCCGGTTTTTGTAAGTTCTCAATTTTAGATGAACCAAAAGACAAAAAAACATTGGTGCAAAAGAACTTGAAATTTTTTTCAAATTAAAAAGTAAAAATAAAAGTATAACGATGGAAGTGCAAACTCATCAATTTGAAAGTATACTTTTTTTTTTTTTAAAGAGAAACAAAAAATAAATTATAACTGTGTCCATATTTCCTTTTTGTCACGATCAAAAAATACATTTTTTTTTTCAGCATAATGACAAAAATCACAAATAAGTATATATCTGGCAGGAAATGTTATGTTAAATTTGTGTAAAAGGAACAGACAAAATAAAGTTGTTGCTTCCTAAAAGTGCTTTTATTTGGGTCAAATTGGCTTCACGAAATACCAATAGAAGAAATATTTCACAATATTAGAATAAAAAAAAGTCTATTTTTTTGTTGCGGAGTGTATTCTACAGCCTGTCGAACAAAGAAAAAGCAGAAAATTAGAATGTGTAGATTGAAACGTAAACTGTACTTACTACCACTTTTGTGTCAAGGTAACATTGAAAATAGGGGTGTAACAAATCACAAAATGTGTGGTTTGGATTGGTCACGGTTTTAGGATAACTGTTCGGATTATTTTTTGGATCAGTAAAAAGAAAAAAAGCAACAGGAGAAAAACCACAGAACCGCAGTACATATACACCATGGCTAATTAATGATTGTGGCTTATCCGTGATCCGTTACACCCCTAATTGAAAACGACTACATTTATCAAGATGGTGTGAAAGCTTTTCTTTAACTTACATTTTATAATTGTGATTATGGAAATTTCCTTTAATAAAAAAAGGCTGTTGTTGTTTCACATTCTTGTGGCACTTTTCTGATGATAGAGGACATAAAGAAAATTCATATTAAAACTTTGTTTTTTAGTATATTCGTATATAAATCATTGGGAATCAGGAGCAGACCAAAAAAAAGGTTGTTAATTGTTACGTAAAATCTACACTGTTAAAAGTTAAACATTGGATCAATTAACGAAAGTTCTGTAATTTGTTAGATTTAAAATTATTAGTATCAATTTAAAAATTTGAGTTGATGTTCAACTCAACTCTTTGATATAAATTAGTAATTTTAAATTTAAGCGGGCACTCCCCAGTTTTTATATTCCATCATCCACCACAGTAG
>NC_050528.1:16299057-16306604 GCF_002922805.2 Oryzias melastigma
GCAGGACTAAATATCGCGATATATCGCAATATCGATATTTTGGCACACCCCTACTTGACATGGTAAATATACTTATATAGATCTTTTCCTCTAAAGGTGCTTTCACAATGAATGCAGTTCACGCGGTGGAGGCGGCCGGTTTCAATGTAAAGTTAATGGTACAGATGCAAATTGAGACTATCTAAAGTCCCGCGGCACAATTTCAGTGACAGGTGCGGCTGAAGGTCGAAGGTCTTCCAGCAGCTCGATTTAAGCAATGAGGAGCGAATTTGGCGGCACAGCCAAAATTTTAAACACTGAAGTTTGACTGGTCATTGCGTGGCCTCTGCCGACTCAGGAGGAGGACATAGCTGAGTGATTCCTGACAGGCTCGGGCTTCTTCAAGGCATTAAAAAAAAGGAAAAAGGTCCCCTCATCTTATTTTTTCCCCCCTCGGGTTAATACTACAGTGAGCATTCAAGCTCAGCCACAGAGACACAGAAACACAGCAAAAGCAGCTGTCATACAGACACAGCCCCCTGTACCAGGAAAATCTTTTAATGATATTCATAAACTGAAGTCATGATTACTGATGTTTGTGTAGAAGTTTTCACGATAAATAAACCAAATTTATTTTTCAACATCATCTGTGTCTTCCATACATTCTTAGTGGATAACCACAGACATCGTTCCTTATAGCGATCATCCTAAATGCATTAGCTGGTAGCTCCTCCCACACTCGGCCACGGTGTCAAATTCAGGAACACATTTTTTTGAAAGGTGACGACCAGCGAATTCGTCGCGTGATGAGAGAGAGGCAGGGGACGTGAATTTGTCCCGATTTGGCCATCAAAAACGCACCTTTTAACACATTTTAAAGGTAGCATGTATATTACTGCATCTTGTGTTGTCCCAAAACAGTTGTATAAAGCAGCGTTTTATCGTGTATAAACTGCCCATCAAAAGCAGCGTTCTAGCGCGTTCAAAACCGCCTGTCAAAAGTTGCGTTTTGTTGTATCATGTACATGCGCTGAATATGTCGTTTTGCTTGAATAAACTGGCTATGGCCGAGTGCGTTTCAAACCCCTCTCATGGCTGATCAGTCAAGAAAGTCGCAGGTTTGCTCTTTTTTTCTCATGCGGGAGTTGTGGGTTCGATCCCAAGGCAATACACTAGCAACAGTATTATCTTGATTGTAGTTAGTGTTTCTTTTTTGCTCTTCCTCTTCTTCTTTTTTGTTTCACAAGTATTTCTGACATCAATAAACTTTTACAAACATTAAAGCATCCTTTCTTCGTCGCAGACAATTATAAATCTATTTTTGTTTTCAATAAATTACCAAAAGAACATCCTTTCACAACAAAACAACTGTTACAAGAAATAGTTGATTCCTGCTTGAATATTGAGAGAAAATAATGGATGAACAAATCTTTCCTGATAATCTGATATCTATGTCTAGCACCATGGGGAAGGTTGTTTTTGTTAAGAGACACACAGGCCTTTGTCATTGTCACAGACGGGTGGTTTATATACACTAAAATGCAGCTTTGTACGTCTGTTTTAGGACAACACAAGACGCGATAATGTACGTGCTACTTTTAAAACGTGCGTTGAAAGTGGTGTTTTTCATGGCCAATACGTTGTTTTTTACAGCGCTTTTCCTGGCGATTATTGACCCCTGTGGCTTGCCATAACCGCATCTCCCATGAAAATGTGCTGATTTAAACTTAAAACTTTATCCAAAAAATTAATTGGTAACTGCGGCTTACTGAAAACAAAATGGTACTTTCAATAACTTAACTAAAGCAATTACAGTCACTTTACTTGAATAACTTCTGATAAAGAAAAAATACCTTAACAAAGTTAGGAAAGAAGATGTTAAAAAGAAAGGAGCAAGAATTATTACTCTGACTAATAGAATGACTGTAATAGCTGTTAGTTTCTCAATAGAAGTCTTTGGGATTTTGACTTCTTGGAGCCCAAAGGTACTTCCTGTTTGGAACGAGAGGGGAAGGGGTTGAGCTGTCCATTGTTTTTACAGTCAAGCTCAACATAAGGCTTAAAATGCTTCATGGGAAGAAGGCATTTGGAGGGAAGTTGAATAATTCCAATGTAGAGAATGGAGCGTTTGTGGAAGCCTGAAAAACACAACATGCAGATGTGGTGAAATGAGGGAGACATCATTTCCTGTGCTGTTAAACCTGTCAGGGAGGCATGAAACACGTCTGATTTGTTTGGGGAATTACTTTTATGTTTTCCACAGTTTTTATCACCAAATACTCTCCTCACAAATATATGCCTGTAATATTCACAGCTCGCACCGTGTGAATACTTCTGTGCTTCCCATCATTTTTACGAGCACATTTAAATGCTGTAAACATGAAAACATACAAATCTCTGATCTGTGCATGAAGCAGGTCAGATGAATCTGGCAGCAGTTTGGTGAAAACTGCTTTTTTATATCTTGGCTGTGACAATAGATGACAAATGTAGGAGTTGTAAACCTTTTAGATTAAAATCGTAACTTCAAAGGTCAGATTTGTTTCCCTGTCACTTTGTTGTGTGTCTCTCTAGTGCCGATGCTGTTGTTCTGCAGCAAATGTTGTCTTTGCAGATGATGCAGAAGAGGTTTTATTCATGAAAAAAAGATATCTGTCACTCAGCTGATTCAGTCATCCTGGCTTCCTGTCACAGTTTCAACAGGGAATTCCAAAGCTTAGAGAAACATAGACCTTCTCTATTCACTCACCACTGCCGCACAACTGTTATGTGCCTTTATGTTATGTTTTGGTATGTAACTGCCCCATAACTGCCCTTCCACTGTCATTATAGCCACTTTTAGTAGGGGTGAGTATTGGCAAGAGTCTGGTGATATGATGCGTATCACAATACATGTCTCGTCAAACGATACATATATGGTATCACGATGCACAAAAATAACGTATTTGTTGTTTTGTGTTTCAAAGGTAATATATGATCATTTACATGGATATAGATTACACTAAAACACTTGAGGAAATCATGATATGGCTCCTTTTAAACTGTGTTTCTAAATATTTCTATATTGAAATCGTCATGAATCAGGATCAGATGAAAACATGTAGTTTCAAAAATATCATAGTTGTTGCATAATTGATTTATTAATCATGATTTATTAAGTGATATGTTATGTTTTATTACCTGATTGCTTGAAATAAACCATTTCATTAATTCATTCATAATAACTACAATCTATCCATCTACTAGTAGACAAACAGATCCATGAACATCTTTGTTTTGTGTTTGGCTGGATAGATTCAATATTGCTCGCCAACTTTTTTGCACTCCTAATGTTAGTTTGGGGTTGTGAGAAGGTGTAGGCCAACGGAGCAGCTAAACGGTGAGCTTTCAGCAACGGCGATGGGAAGGGGGAGCGGGATAGCTTCTTACCAACAGTCCTGCTTACAACTAAAGAACTCTGCCACTCTACAGAAACTATGTCCTTGAAAACATCTCAGGTTTAATGATTTTGGCCAGAAATTGCATAATTATAGTTATACGACCACAGTTTTACAGTATCAAAAGATGATTAACGCCGGACTTTAAATTAACTTTATGTTATACATGTTTTAAAACTTTATTTGTCATTTTATTGTCTCAAAGGATGCTACAAAACAAAAGTGAAAGATTACAAAGTGTGTAATTTAGTTATAACCTTTTAGGCCTTGTTACAAATGATCAAAGCTTCCTCTTTCTGTTATTAGGGTTACTTAATAAACATAAAAGCAGCAATCTGTAAAAGTGCAAACCAATTTTGAAAAACCAAAAAAATTGAAAGTTCAAATGAAAGTTGAGCTCTTCTGACAAATGTCCTACCTAAAAGTAACTCACACAAGCCAGAGTGTTCCTTGAGGTGAACTCTTTTTCTGTTGCATTCAAAGTTTTCATCAGTTTCACACACTTGTCAGTCATCTTGACGTGCTCGGATCTTGCCTTAGGCTGAAGGAAGCGACATCTCTGGAGCCTCAGCAGGCATTTAGGAAGCCGACTCAGATGATGTGCCATAACAAAACACATCCCCATGTTTGCGGTATTTGTTTTCACTCTGCTTTTATGTCCTGCTTCCTACAGGAAATGTATACTCAAAGGATGAGACTTTTCCTTTAAACTAAAAAACCTCTAGCATCAACAGGAAAGGTTTTGTTTTTATCCTTATTCGTCTAATAGATGCGTGAAAACATGGTGCCATTAAAACGGCGTGCAGTCGGTTAGCAGATGCTACCGCTTGCATCGATCCTAACAAGTAACTAAATCTACCTGTCAAAACAAGCGCTGGGCTAATATATCTTAGCGAGCGCACGTACAGCAACCGTTATGAGCTAGCAGGGAAGGAGCGTTTGGGGGCAACAAGCCTGTTGTTTAGCCGACATGTCGCATGAATCAGGCCCATTGTATGATGGCCTTCTCTGCCGCCGACGCGTCGTAAACACCAAGGTCAGCCGCGACCCTGGATGGAGACATAAATGGGTCATATATATTGTAACAAGGCCGTGGTGGTCAGCGCAAACACAACCCTGAATGCAGCCTTGTTGCCCCCCCTCCCCCCTCCCCCTCACAAGACTCAATCTCCCAAACTTCTTTATTGCTGGTCTCTATGGCAACAGCCAGCTCCATGGATTGTCTTCTTTAATAGCTAATAGGCAGCTTGGTTCTATTGAAACAGGAAAGGAGAGGCCAACAGCCTCGCTTCATGATGTTTTTATGGATCACCAAGCAGCTGATTTTTTTTTTTCTTCAGTGGGGGTTTTTGATTTACTGCTATGTTCTCCAAACACCCCCCCAACCACCACCACCTCGCCCCTAATCCTCCTCAGATCTCAGGCCGGGCCGGCCCACCAGTTCCCCTGGGGCGGAGAAACAAAGATAATAATTGGCTCCAGTTTATCGCTGACTGCATTTTGCTCTTCCCATATTTGATCTATTCTTCGGTGGCGAGCGGCGGCCGCCCGAGGAGGATTGTTCTCCAGCGCAGCCGATGAGGTCATCCATAAAATGTTCTTCCAGGGCTCAGGGACATTCGGAGCCGGGCGGGAAGATTTATCAGGTGTGAGAGGAGAGGCTGCCGCGGAGGAAGAGAGACAGTGATGGCTCGTCGGGCATTATTCTGCTCTCATAACATTAATGTGATCCAATTTGTCAAGTGGGTCTTCCTCGTGCCACGGCCAGCCAATTATCTGTGCGATTTCATTTGAAGCACCTAACTACTGACAGCATCGTCCACATTGGAGAGGTTTCCTCCGCTTTCTTTGTTCACCTTAAAAACTATTCAGCCTTTTTCTATTTTCTGCTAAAGGACACACTCCAATGAAAATCCTGTTTTGGTCTTTTTAACATGTTCTTGGAGCATTTTTCTCATGAGGGATTACATATATAAATGAGTTTAAGATTAAAACTGTGTTTCTGAGTATTTCTTTATTCAGATGGGGATGAATCAGGAGCAAATATAAAAATAAAACATGTATGGAACAGATGGCTCCAATACTGCTTGGTTGTGACAGGGTGTAAGCTAGCAGAAGCGACTGTAAACAAAGGTATGAAGGGATATTAGCTGAGGCTTACTTCCATGCCCACAACTCAGAACTCCACAACTCCTGCCACTCTGCAGAAACTATTCCCAGAAAATTACAGTTTTTAAAATTCTGTCTAAAAATAGCATAATCGTGATTTAAAGACAACTGAGAACACTTTGATCAAAAGAGGATTGTAGTGGGACTTTAAACTTCTGATTTGGGAAAACACAATATTTGCTGTGGATTTATTTTGTTAGTGCCTCAAAGTAGTTCTTATATCGATAATATGTTGCAAAAGTGAATCTTGTTTCTTTAAGAAATAATAAACTTAAGTCATTTTAGAGTCAAACGATTCATAATCATTTTATTTTTAGATTATTTAGATTTTTATTTCAAAATAATAATTTAGGAATCAGGATTAAAAAGTTTTTATGGGCTTCTGCATGTTTTCATAGAAACGTTGACACATTGGATGGAAACCCAATCTAAAATCTAAGATCATTTTTCAGCTTAATAATATTTAAGTTTTTACGAAATAAGATATTTATTAAACCTGTTGATGGAATCCTTCCCAACATTTTGCAATATTTATACATTTTTATGAGATAGCCTACAGATAATAGCATCTTTGGGATTTGCTAAGTTTTTGCTCACAATAGCAGCTGGGTTTACATGGACACAAGAAAAAAATTCTCTTCATGTAAATGCCATTCCGATCCAAAATTTCTTCCGATTAAGACAGGTGGGTTATAGCAATTGTTGATCCTGGAGGTTCAGCTAAACGCACATTCTGATCATGTGTCATTACTGCGCTGGATTTTACGTCATGCATAGAGGGTATAGCAGTCTTTGGAACACGAACAGAACCGACCGGCTGATCTCCACAAGAGAAACATTTCTCTGAGATCAGGTGGATTCATAGCTTTCATGTCTGTGGGCGGAGGGTCGGGGGGTGGGGGGTGCTTTGTTAAGGTGTGAACTTCGGACCGCAGTCCGTCCGGCTGCTCTGCATGAGAGAACTGCTGGATTCAGGAAAACCGTGTCTTCCGGGAGAACTGTCTGTATGAGCGGCTTCAGGACGGTATGTTGCGGTGGAGGAGGCTTTTTCCACATGTAATTGCAGCTATTGTTACATCTAAGATCCAAAAATATTGAGACGAGTGTTCAGGGAAAAAAAACTCCTTATTTACCCAGTGTTTCAATTTTAATTAACATATTTTTAACAAGGTAAAACTGTCTTATAATAAATTATCAATACATTTTGCATTTTTTCGATACAACAAGTAGTCAGTTTTAAAATGAACACCAGTAGATGAGTTATTCTCACCGTAAAGTTTTAAAAATACGTAAAACTTTTTCCCGCCAAAAGTGTTTGTCAGATTCCATGGAAGCAGCCATTCTGAAATGAGCAGAAATGGTCCTTCTACTGCCTCCTAGTGCAAGAATGATGAACTGCAGGACAGGAAACATTGACCAAGGTATTTAAAATAAGGAGTTTGGATCATATTAGTGATACATGGTCTCAGAAATGCCAGAATAAAATGTGATGCCAATATTTAGATTAAGCAGAATCAAGATTTTTTTTATTATTTTTTTTTTAGTTTAAGTCTATTTTGGATTCCTTGAGGGTCACCGTGGGCTTAATTTGGCCCATGTGTGAGGTGATGTGGTTGGCTTTCATGAACACGCGTGAAGGAAAATGGGTCATTTTGAAGAACTCTGATTTAACCTTTATATTTAACATCATGCCTGCTGGTGATGCTGTCGTCATTTGTTAGCAAGGTTTTTAGAAAGTGTTCAGTAACACAAACCACATTTGCTTGTAGGGAATTACAATTCTCATAAAACAAACACCAATGTTAGTTTTTAGATTTTTCCAAAACTTGTTGTTCCAAAAGAGAAATGGATTGAATTTCTTGGTCACAGCTATGTTAAAAACAGTCATGTGCTTACAGTCAACTCTTGACAGAAGAAAAACATGGGCTGAAGCAAGAGGCCTTAAATCAAGACGTTGTCTGT
>NC_050528.1:16306673-16314997 GCF_002922805.2 Oryzias melastigma
TCCATGGTACAACCCACAACTCAAAGTCAAATTACTAATGAGCAACTCAAATTATGTCCTCAAAAAATGATTTAAAGAAATCATAATAAAAAGTCCACTTGGATCGATTAAAACAGATCAAAAGACTGTTGAAGTGAGATATTTTAAAGTCCTGTGGACTCTGTTGGAGTGGGCAGGGGAGGCTGATGAATTTTACACCTTAATTGGCTTGATTTGCTTTCTCACACGGCGCTCTCAGGAGGAAACCAGCAGAAAAATCACTCATCTTTCAACAGCTGCTTGTTTGGAAGTGTTCACACCGAAGAAAACTGCTCCGGAGTTTGTTTATATGTTTGGCCTTAACCAGTTAATAGATGAGCTTTCACATAAAAAACAAAACAAAAAAAAGTTTTCATTATTCAGCCTACCTCAAAGTGAAACACCCCAGACTCTTTAAAGACTAACTCCAATAAAAATGTTATTTTTAGTGGTTTTAACAAGTTTTTGTGGCATTTTTCTGATAATGGAGGATATATTTATCCTCTTGTGGACCAGACCATTCATAACTCTCTAGTCTCCATTTTGTCTCCACAAGAATTCAGATCCCCATGTTTCACCCAAATGCATAAGATATCAGTGGAAAAGTCACGATGTTCAGTTTTAAGTTCATCAGAACTTAGCAGAGTACTTCAAATGAGTCAAATGACCTAATCCAAAAACTGACAGAGGATTCAAACCTGTCGAACTCATTTTGGTTCAGGGGTCACATTCAACCTGTCTGATCTCAAGAGGGCCGGACCAGTATCTTAAAAAGCAGAAGAACCCGCGGTCCACTTGTTATCTGTAGCTGTGTTTTTGTTTTGTCCATTTTTCTGGAAAGCTTGGCACTCCACGTCAGTCTTTCTTCTTTTTGAAAATGGGATTTTGGTAATTGTGATTCTGTTGGAAAAAGGTCATATTTATTATGAAGAAAATAAGCTGGAACAAAACATCCGTGTAAACATGCAAGAAATCTGCCCCCTCTATTCCAGTTTTCTCTTCATCTGAGCTGGCATCTGGCTCAGAACTGTACGGCTGGATAGCTCCTATATTCTTTGTCATCATTGTTGTACCGGTAGTGTTAGATTGAGGTTGTGAGGGGCTGTAAGCTAGTGGCAGAGAGTGTAAACAGAGATATCTCGGCAGTGGGAACCAACACCAACAGCTTCAGCCCTATCTGAGAGGCATGTTTCTAATAAACTCCCGCTGCACTGCAGAAACTGTGTTTGAGAAATGACACAGGTTTTTCTATTTTGACTAAAAACTGCATAATCATAATAAAAAGACTACTGGGAATGCTTTGAAAATAAATCGAGAGATGATGGAAGTGGGACTTTAACCCTCACTGCCAACGATGAAGTCCTGAAGCAGGAACGTCATGGAGTGAGCTTTGGACAACCCTTTGATTGGCTTATTGCACAAAACAAATGAATAGTGAAGCCTTGCATTGTGAGACGCTAGGTTTCTGTTATGTTCTTTACTGTGCTTTCATGCCTGTAAGAAAATATGTAAAAGAGACCTAAAATGGAATAAACAGCAGGCAGTAACACATGAATACATTTGGAAAAAAGAAAACAAATTGCTGTTTTCTGAGAACATAAATGTTTTGTGAAGCTCTGATAAGAGTGATGGAGAGTTTCATAGCCGTCTTTCAGTGATAAAAGCTGATATGATCCGGAAAAGCAATACGATCCCAACTGTTTTCATGCTGTCTTGTTTGTTTTCCCTCATACTTTATTGTTGTGGATGTTTCATGCTGCTTTTAGGCAATAATTCAGGATGAATGCAAACTGGCTGTGAGGATGAGATAAATAGAGAGGGATGAGTTGAATGGAGGGGAAGGGGAACTGGGTGGGAGCGCGAAGGATGCAAGGGGAAAGATGGAGGAAGATGGACTGTGTGACGGAGTGGAAAAAGATAGATGAGGATGGACAGAAGCAGGAGGTGGAGAGAGGTGTTGGTGGTGTTTAATTACTCATCCAGGCAGACGTGTCAACTTTTTAGAGGATTTATGCAGTCTGCTTGAGAAATCAGACATTTCCTGGGTCATTTGCAAGTTTGATGAAGAGTTGGGAAGACACCGCAAGGAAAAACTGACCTTTTAGGGAAAAAAAAACATCTTTGTTGACCCATTATTGATGGCTCAGAAGGATTCTGAGGACTTCTGTGACAAACTTTTAATTTAGCCCAAACATGCCTGAGAAAAGACTGCCCACGGCATAGTGGTTCGTGCTCACAGTTTAAAGAGCCTGGTTCTATCTGTGGGAAGTTCTCATGGGTTTTTTTCCAGGAACTCCTTCCACCTTCAAAAACATGTTTCATAGGTTAAAATGTAAAAGTTCTAAAAATTCAACTGGACAAAGTTTCTGGCTTGAAGACGTTTTGCCTTTCATATGACATTAATGTCAGTTCTGTCCGACTGGACAAACCTATAAGTTTATATCCCCCCACTGGAGTTTCAGTCCTTTCATGGCCGACAATGTCCCTCATGTCACAGGCTAAGTGATGAATCTAAAATGTCTCGAGGTGTGCATGTGAGTGTGTGACCTGTCCAGGGTGTACCGGCCTTAGTTGGGATAGGCTCCAGCAACCCAATGACCCCAAAAGAGATTCAAAAAAATGCATAGATGTCTGAGAAAAAGATGCAACATTTGCACTGATAAGTGCAGAATGATTCTTGAAAGTATGGTTGCTAAGGTTACGTAACAGACCCGAGAGCTTTGTAACTTTCTTAAGCAGCAAGCCTGGTGTGAACATAGCTAACAAGTTCATCATTGATGGGCCATAAGCAGAGGGACAGAAACTTATGTTTCTACTTGGACACCTGGTCCCCCTGAAGCAAAATTTGACGGTTCAGATCCAGACAGAAACCCCGTCAAACTGGGCAGCGTGGTCCCACTGCGTGTTTCACCTGAAACGTTCATGCCTTTGTGATGCGTTCAGGGACTGCCCTTCGGCTGCACACCCACATGAACCAAACATGCAAGATGGATAGCTTCATTTTTTTCATGAAAAGTTCTGTTTATTATTCTACATAGATCTCTACTTAGAAGTAACAGGAATTCCAGAGTATACAAACGGAATTTGAAAATCTGTTGTTTTCCTAAACAGATCTGAGCACAATCAAAAAGACAACATTTGTAAAAATCATTATTAACAGAAGTTCTTGAAAACACAGCAAAGGTCCATTCTGCTTGACGTCTGATACTGGAAATCTTTTTTCTTGTTAATAAACATGAAATTATTCAGATCTCATACTGATTTCAGTCATTAAACCAGTTAGACATTTCACCTTTTAATTTTGACTTATTGTTAGAAATGACTTTTTACTTTACTTTCTGATCTAAGTAGATCATGGCGGATAGACGATGGCTGCAGGAGTCCAGCATGAACTTTCCCTGTGAAGAGCGAGCCAGTAACCAGCTAGTTTACAGCTCCCATCAGCCGCTGCCCCACAGAGACGGCAGTATTGACTGTGGAAGCAGCAGAGCCATGAAGATTTTAACTGCACAGGTGGGGAGGTATAAACACAGGTGTCCTCTTTGTAATCAGCAAAAGTCGTGAGCAAGATGTCTCTCTGTAGAGCACATAAAAAGATGATTAAAAATGGGCTCTTCTACTGATTCATGCTGTGAGGACCACTGGGCTATTCCCCAGGTTTGTGCGTGTGTGTGTATGTGCACATTTGTGTTACAGGATCTCTAGAGACTGAACTGATTGGAACTGGATGTAGCTTACCAATGTTTCATGTGATACTGTGGACTCTGTCTCTGCTTTTTGTAAGCCATTAGATTTCATTTTTAGAAAATGCTTTGATTTTTTTTTTGTTCAGATAGATTGGACTTTTAGAGTTCCGTATTTTTTGTAGTATAAGATACACTTAAAAGCTTTAATTTTTTTTTCAAAAATGATAGTGCGACTCATAATCCGGAGCTCCTTATATATGGATTAATCGTGATTGTGCTCACTGATGTCAAAACTATATTGACAGGTACACAACACTCTGTCAAAATGTACTTCTGTTTTTGTACAAGTTACAAACAAAGTTGGGTGTTATTGTAAATATTCTAATAAGATTCTTTATTTTCTATTCAGAAGAGGAAGCAAAACCTCTGGAGGAACAGGAACCTCCAGGAAAAAGAGAAGTTTTGGACCGACGGAGATAAAAAGCAGCTAGGTATCTCATTGCTTATTGTTGGACCTTCCCACACAAGTTCTGTGAAGATTTTACCACAAATGTCTAAAGTTTGTTCCTGTTGCACTTTACTACCTGTCGTTTTGAAAAAGAGGATTGTCTTGGTGGCAAACCAAATGTTCTGGAGGTCAAGAGTCTGTCACATAGGGTAATGAGTCTGAAGCTGGAAGTTGAAGGTGTGATGTTGAATGTTGTCAGGGGTTGTGCCCCCTAGGTAGGATGTGAGCCTGGGAAGAAGGAGAAATTCTGGAGGGAGATGGATGAAGTTATTCAGATTATCCCTGGAGGGGAGACAGTGATGATGGGAGCAGACTTTAACAGACATGTGGATTAAGGAAACAGAGGTGAGGAACTGGACAGGGAGGCAGAAGGACAGATGGAGGTGGACTTTACTATAACTATGGAAATATCAGTGGTGAAAACATTTTTCCAGAAAAGAAAGAAAGATTTGGAAAAATAAGAGTTGAAGGAGGAGAACACGAGTTGATTGCGTCTTGTTCAGGTGTAATCTGTAAGAGATCGGCTGAGGAGAGTTTCTAGAAAGGATTGGATGGTGGTGTGAGGATGACTGCTGGTGTGGAAGATGAATTTTGATTTGATTTGAAATGCATGTCCAGTACAATCATCAGAGGTTTACAGCCGTACAAAAACACGCCAGACATAGGATAACTAGGAATCAAATACAGATTGCTTGAGAGGGAGTGGGAGGAAGCAAACTTATACAATCCCACCCTGGCAAGAGGACCAATTGGTGGAAGCTGAAAGAGTTAGCGTGCTGTACAAAGTGAAGGTGGAGGTGTCAAAGGTCAAACAAAAGGTGGCTTGTATGACACGTTAGACAGAAAGGAGAAAAAGATCTGCACAGATTGTCAAATCAGAGAAACAGAGATGGGAGGAAGTAAAGCTGGCTAGAGTGATCGAGGACGGGAATGGAGATGTGCTAACAGGTTCCACAGGTGTGATGGAAAGATGGAAGGAGAACGTTGAAGAGAAAATGAATGAAGGGAATGTTAGGGATCACAGGAACATGACGTCGTACAAAGTTACGGATGAATAGAACTGAAGAGGCAAAAGGTGAAGTTAGTCGTAGAAGTTAGACTGAGGTCGGAAGTAAAGATCAACTTTATGGTTTCAAACAGAAACAAAACTTCAGATGCAAAGTTTAGTAACTGCGATTTTTCAGAGATAGCTGAGGAAAATGGTGACAATGGCTAAGTTGGAATATATATTAGAATAATATGACCCCTGCTATTTGACAGGCCTCCTGAAACTTTCAAAGAAGGAATCATTTTGCCTGTTTTACGGACAGCATCTCCTTTTAACTTGTCGAGAAATTTCCAGACAAAAATTAAAAAATGAAAGTTTTTTTTCTTTAAAACTGACCTTCTGCAACAGTTTTAGTCAAGGTAAGTAAATATAAAATAGTCTCACAACTTTAACGACAACCTTTTGGAAAAGCTGTCCTAGAAAATTACTATTTTCGTGTGAGTTTAAGACAGTAACTTGTGCACAAGATGCATTTCTTTTGCTTACAGAGTGTATAACCCTATACACACACACACACAAAAACAATAAATATCTTCGGTTGCAGGCTGCACTGTGGATTAGTGGTTAGCACTCTTTCACAGCGAGATGGTTTGAATCCCGTCTGGGAACTTTCTGTGTGGAGTTTGTATGTTCTCCTCGTGGCTTGCTTTTGAGAACTCAGAATTCCTCACACAATCTGAAGACACGCTTCATCTACACGTTCTCATTCCAAATGAATGATATACTAACACAAGGTTAAGGACCCCTACATGTCACTTTTTGACATTTTGGGTGTCCCCAAGTCGTCGCTTTTTGACATGCTGACTGTTCCAATGAAATCAGGGGTCTGGTCGTTTGTCTAACGTGGTACCGGCCTCGTCCTGAGGTTTTCTTTAAAGTTAGGGTTAGGGTATTGGTGTGATTCACATCTTAGTACCAGTTTGGGGAAACCCAAAACATAATTTTTTGATGCAGAGGGGTCCTTAACCAAACATCAGTATGTGACGAGTTGGGAGTGAGAATGTGTTGGCTTCAGAGGTTTAATTGCCTAAATTGCCCCTAGGCGCTCTTGTTGGTCTGTGCATGTGATTGTGTTGCCCTGCAACAGGCTGGCAACCTTTTTAGGATGTACCCCATCTTTACCCAACAGTAGCTGTGATAGGACCCAGCATCCCTGTGACTCCAAAAGGCTTTAGCGGGCTCCGAAGATGGATAAACGAACATTTTTTGGCTCTTTAATCCCAAAATTTGAGAAAAATCCAATATATTCAAGCTTTGTTGTGCTAATATGCAAAAAAATTTGAATCTGCAGCTGCTGACTAAATTTTTTCTTTTTTTTTTTATTTGCTTTATTGACTGTTTGTAATCATGGCAAATTTTTTGATGAATTTATTCTTATTTGTTCCATTTTAATGATGCACTGATCAGAAAGAACTTTGTAATTTTTGTTGTGATGTCAGTAAAGTATCTGTCCAAGCTTCAACACCTGTCCAGAAAAACACAAATAATTGGATTGTGTTTCAAAAAAGTAAGACTTTTCTGAAGGTTTCTGTTATTCGTAGAGAGCAAAAGGATTCTTGTGCTTACAAGTTGCTGATCAAGATTTAAAGAGTCAGTTTTTTTCAGGACTGTCAACAACTTTTAACAACTCTAGCAATTAAAAAGAAACTACTTGCACCTAATTATAGTTTTGTATTCTTTAAAAAATTTCACAGGAATAGTAAACTTTTGTGTTTTTATTCATTCTGTGTCCAACTGACTGTGGAGACGGCGTCATCTGCAGCAGAATGATCGCTGAACTGTAACAAATCAGATTTACTGAAAATAGAAACCTGCTTACTTCTATTTGTTAAGCTAAAAATAAAAAAAACAATGTTTTAAATGTGAGCTCCGTGCACGGATTTCCTTTTTAGAGATAAGTGTAGCCACATTAAGCTGTCTGTAAAGACCCCCCCCCCCCCTTTTTTTCGTTTCCTGGAGCACACAGGAGAAGTCACGGTCTGTTTCCACACCCATGTTTTTATTCATTCAAAAGATTTCTCTCATTCAGTGAATTCCAGTCTGTTTATAACCACAATCTTTTGTTTTGGTCTGTTCCTCTTTGTGTGCAGAAGGAGGGGGAGTCTTTTC
This sequence comes from Oryzias melastigma, assembly GCF_002922805.2. Classification (NCBI taxonomy): domain Eukaryota; kingdom Metazoa; phylum Chordata; class Actinopteri; order Beloniformes; family Adrianichthyidae; genus Oryzias; species Oryzias melastigma. Next base: position 16,314,043 of record NC_050528.1, read on the forward strand.
AACCTTGACCGATTGCCTCCGTTTGGCTTCTCACTTATGAATAGATAAGAATAGATAACATTCTTCACAGCTACTGAATACTTGTGAGTAACAGATTGTGTGTGGTCTTCTTGTCACACATAATTTGTGAATAAGCTGAGGAGAAAGTATAGCAGAAAGGATGGCAGCATATGGAAATAAATCAAAGTGATGGCATATATGTTTTTTTTTTCCAATGGGATACTGTTGTTGGGAAACTGTAATCACACAAATGCTCTAACCTTGCTGGTGTCAGATATACAGTTCTGGATTGTCCTGCCCTTGTTCAGCCCGCCTCCCTGGGGGGCTTCATCCATCATCGTCCATCAGCATCCCAACTCTTCATCTGTCCGTCACTTTTATTCAGCAAATATTAAAGGAAACATCTTTGCCAACACCCTGCTTCTCTGAGAGGACAGAAATGAGACAAAACTGAAGATACAGTAGGCTTGGTGATTCATGGTGAGGCCAAAAGAGTTGAAGGGGTAGAACCTCATTGGTTATAAAAGTTTCTTGCAAAAGTTTTCAAGAACGATGAGAAGAAAATTGTGTTGAGTTTACCTATTGGTCAACACATTCTCATTCCCAACTCGTCACATATTAACGTTTGGTTAAGGACCCCTCGGCATCACCGTTTGATGTTTTGGGTGTCCCGAACTTGTTGTTTTTTGACATGCTGGCTGTTCTTGAAATCAAGGGTCCGCAACCTTCAGGATGTGGTACCAGAGACGGACTGGTCGATACATGTACCCAAACACTAACCCGGCACTGGACGCAAACTGGTACTAGGTTAAGGTACCAGCGTTCTCCATGTCCCAGTCCTCCCAGTTGCTCCTCTGGCTGGGCTGGGGCCTGCATTCTCTATATTCCTGTGCCTTCCCGCACTCTGGGCATCTGGACTTCAGTAAGCTTTTTTGTGGCCGGCTCCGCCAGGGTA
>NC_050528.1:16315289-16325204 GCF_002922805.2 Oryzias melastigma
CTCTCCTATTTAGAACGAGCGTAACTAAATCGGTGGATAGTTTACATGCAAGCACATCTACTTGTATTATAGTCCAGAATTTTTTCTTGAACCTGCTTTTGGAATTTTTAAAATCCGTGCAGTACAAGCTAGGACATTTTTCGGCCGAAAATTGCAGTTCACAAAACCACTCGTCAGCTTTAAAAAAAGAGTTAGTTGTCGTCTAATTCCTCCACTAGTCGATTACTGTTGATTTATTCTACATCTCCTGTAATTTTCATGAGAAAAAGAACAATTAGCAGATACTGTTTTTTGATTCGCAAGCCTCCGTGTTGAAGAATTGAATGCTGGAACGGGAGGTCACGTGACCAAATCTAGCAAGCTGATTGGCTGCAAGCAATGTGTACAGGCATACAGGAGCAGATTTCTGTATGAATATGCGTGTTTGAGATCCCCAGGCGCTGCGCAGATCACCTAGATTGCGGTGCCTGTTGGTTAGTTTCTTGCACTGACGTAAAATGTGCGCCGTCACGAAGTATCTCGAGCCAGCGCAGCCACAAAATAGGTACTGCGCTGGCTGCATGCCGCCTTGATGAATACTAAGCAATGCATTGTGGGAAACTGTGTCCACACAGTTCTTGTAGTTCGGTGTGAAATAACTAGTGCTAAATTAAGGAATCCGTGTATTTTTTAACTCCTTCTGGAAGGTAGTGAATCACTGATGAAAAAATAAACAAGATTTCAAATAATCTGTGGTTATATTTGTTATTGTTGTCTCTAAAACTTAACTTTAATTTAATTTTATTTATTTATTTGGGACAGTGCATGAATCCCGCGGCTATTTTATCAACAGTTTTACTCTAAAATATGTTAAGAAATAATATAAAAGACACAACAGCACAAATCATACAAGGAGGAGTGGCATATTAACTTTCAGACGAATGTTAAGGACAACCCCCAACTCCTTGATCTCGTACAGTCTCGTCGTTCACCTTCATCTCAGGCGCCTTTCTCCGCCCCCTCCAGCAGCAGCTTAGTCTCGCCGACGATGCAGGTGAGGCGCTGGGGATCTCAGACACGCCTACTATTTGATAATATTGACATTAATATTGATTTAATACTAAATTTGTAATAATGAGAAATGAGAAAGTTACGACAATTTAAAGACTCTAATCTTTGTTTCTGGTCACAAAAATTTCACTGTTTTGCTGTTTATTTAGGAATACAATTAGACCCTACTTTTGATCACCTAACGTGCCATAACTTTCGTATTCTTTGAGCTATCTTAATGATCTTTATACCGTTAGAATGGTCTCTTTCAGCCCTTTTCAGTGATATAAATATCAGAGCAATCAACCTTTTGTCACATACCTACACCAAGATAGGCTAGTTGGGCTGCGTGTGCCGTCCACATAGGCAGGCGGGGGAGGGAGCACCCTGCATAACGATGCTAAAAAAAAAATAAATAAATAAAACATCGCTCAAAGTCTAGAGCATTTAGCTTAACGTTATATAGGCCCTCTGAAAATTTGGATGATTTGGTTGATTTAGGAGCAGTTGACGTTTGCTCTGGTTACTGTTGTAATGTCCCTTCATCCGATATTTTAAATCGAATTTTTAGATTAGTAATTTAGCGTTAATTTGGTTACAGTGTCGGTTAATTTTGAATCGTAGTTTGTCTCCTTGAAGCTAGCAATCTGTGTTTTGTAAATATGGGCTATATAAAAATGAATATGTACAAATGCAAAGACACATTATTTCATATAATTTTTTTAATTATTTTTACTAATGAATAATAATTAAAGGCAGATCATGAATCAGCACCATATATTGTAAGGTGTGTTGTGCGGTGCTTCAAATTTTTGTTCCATGTGCCCTTTTTTTAACTTTGAGCACCTGCTCCTCCAAATGTCTCTGCACGGCCCTGGGAGGGACTACTGATTATTCATTTTTGAGCACCGTATTTTTCTCCGTGACCAGATTCTTTTACTGTGATCTGCTCCATATAGGGATAATACTGTTAAGAAAACCAACACTGTTCATTCATTTTCTAAACTCACTTTATCCCTCTCAAGTTCATCAGGGATACTGGAGCCTATCCCAGCCACTGTTGGGTGAAGGGTACACCCTGCAGTGTGTCAGTCCATCAAAGGGCATAAAAACACAAACTAGTGTATAATGGAGGAAAAGAACAGAGCTTCTCACAAAACAATGTATGAACAGATTTGAATTTTCTTATGATTGGCGAGTGAATTCTGTTCACCAAGATGACTCAGTAATTTTTGCTTTGCATTTCTACATTAAATATGCTCCAAAATGAAGCTGTTTGTAGCTAATATGCACCTGTTAATAATCACTAGAAGTCCAGTTATTGTGTTATTAAAGTCAATATTTAGCATGTTTGAAAAAAAAATGAGTCTGAGCTAATAGTTGGTGCACAATAATCAATGGCGACTGTGATGTTTGTGCAGGTTTAACCCGCCATCTTACCCAGTCAATAATCCCCAGCTCCTGCGAAAATCTGTCCTCAGTCTGAATCAATCTGTCCTTGTGTCTGTGTTGTGCAAAACCAGATGGATGCGAAGCTGGGTGGGGGTGGCGAGGATGCTCAACAAACAGTCCTTGAGCGCCGTCCCAGAAGCAGCAACAGACTACACACAGGAAGGAAGGAGGACACTCCTTGACAGGAAGCCCCACAATAAAAGAAACATTGGGTGTGTTTTCTCTGTGCAGAAGCTGGACGGGAGCCAAATTAAATATTTGAAAAGGGAAGAACAATAACAACACCTTGCAAGGGTTCAGAGTGAAATCCCACCAGGGCTCCTGGGAATTGGCGCAGACACTGGTCCAAATCCTTTGTGCTGGAATGTGCATCCGTGTGGCTCGCAGCCGTGACTCTTGTTGCAAAGTGAGTGTCAGGTTTCAGCAGTCAGTCCTGCTTGTTAGCTGCATATCTTCACACGTAAACACTTGGTCATCTGCATACGCTCGTGCCAGAACCTTCAGCATGCATGTGTGAGGATGTGGTCCTCAAATGCACAATGACAAGCAGGAGTGTGGTCATGGTCTGCTGGACACAAACATCCAAACATGCTGAAGCACACACAGGGATGAGCACGGCCTCCACACATCCACTCCCTTTAATCACAGACCATTTGAAGCCTGCGTCGCGTCTTTTCTTTGACCTGATGTGTTCCACAGAAAGTAAGTAAATACTCAGACTGACTCTCTCATTGATTTGCTGAATTGTTCATGATTATGCTTCAAGGTTGTCCATGTATTGTAACACAAAACATTTTAAAGATTTGTTTAATCATAGCACCATGCACAAAAGTAATCTTGCAAAACACACATTTACACAGGAAAGACTTACATCTCTGTATCGAAATATTTACAGACTTTGCATTTTTTAATTTGCTTTTGTTTAAAATAATTTTAATTTAGCAGAAAAAAACTGTTTTGAAGAAAAGAAAACTTACGTAATTTTAAAAAATACATGGGGTTATACTGTATTGAAATCAGAAGCAACTTAAAATGAAATCAATTATGTGTTGAAGTCTAGAAAACTTATAAAGGATGGGGTTTTGGCAGTTCAACACATGGTGTAACCATCTCTGAATGAAGAGGGTTAGACCACAGGATTTAACAGTCACAAGGAAACTGGACAGAAAAATGAAAAGTTTCAGGAGAAAGAACACATGACAGACACTTCTGGAGAATCCAGACCACTTTGGGTCAAAAATGGCAATCACAAAACTAGAAGAGCTTAAAAAACAAAAACAAAACATCTTTACAATATTCAAACAGGGTAGCTATAGAATGATGGGCCGAATTCTTCCCTTCTCCCTTCCCCTCAATTTGAAGGGGAGGTTTAAGGTGTAAACTTGTCCAGGAAATCTTCTTCTTCTTCTTTTCCTTTCGGCTTTTCCCTTCAGGGGTCGCCACAGCGAATCAGTTTCCTCCAACTTTTCCAGGAAATGTATTTTTAAAATATATATAACCTTTATTTATACAGGTTGGTCGATTGAGAACGATTTCTCATTTACAACGACGACCTGATAACGTATCAGCAGTAAAAATAGAACAACAGGGTAAAAAGTTACATACAGATTAAAATATATAAACTTCTTTCAACAATATTTTAAATGTTTACAATAAAAAGTCTACAAGAGGCACCAAGTTAATAATTACAATAAAGACCCATTAATTGGTTTATTTTTTCAGCTTCAAAACTTTGATGATGTTTTATATTCAATATACTGTATTTTCCGCACTATAAGGTGCACTTGAAGGCCTTCATTTATTTAAAAAAGAAACAATAATTCACCTTATGTTTTGGAGCGTCTGCAACGTTATCAGACTGTGTTTTTTTTTTTCTATGTTATTAAATCAAATTGAGGGCTGGCATAGTCACAGTAACTTATGTTTTAGTGAGATCAGTCTGTTTGTTTACATGTTGCAAGCAAAGTTAGGAGTTACACATTGGCCTATCGTGAATATTCTAATGTGGCTAAAGCTTCTAATGTGGCTAAAGCTTCTAATGTGGCTAACGTTTTACGCATTAGCGACATTCAGGGTGTCAGACTCAACTGCACACTGGGGCCAAAATCCAAAACACACCTTACAAACAGGATAAACATTTATTTAACACACCAATACAAAATTCTAAACTTTAAAAATGTAACGGGAAGATTTTTCAAAATAAATCAACTTAAATCTTAAATAACTTTCAATATTTTACTCTCTGTAAAAATATATTTTTCCAAATTATACAAGTTGGCAATAAACTAAAAGTGAAAAGAAAAAAACACTCAAATACTTTTATGTCATTTTATGTGAAAAATTTGACTTTTGCTCTTCATGAAATATACCCTGTTAAAATGATCTAAGTATGAACATCCTGCCGAACAAAACTGACAAAGCCTGGAAATAAAAATGAAATGTGTGATTCACTGCTCTGTGTTTTGTTGTCTGGCTGTTTTACTCTTAGTTTTTTTATTGGGTTATGTTTATTTTTTTCTACATCACGAGTGAGAGGGAGGGAGAGGATGATGACACCCTTGTGATGTAAAATGCTGTGTGTTCCAAATGGAAAGTCAGAGATCATTAGAGGTGATCTCTCAGCCTCCATAATCGATGTGTCAATATGTGACCAGCTCAAGATAACAGCCGTTAATAACAATAATATGATCTAGAGGGCAGGATCCGACCCCCGGGCCTTAACTTTGACACATGATGTGGAGTGTTGCAAACAAGGTCTAGAGTTACTCTGGGTTCTGCTGCAAAAACTGATCCAAGCACACAACTCAATCTGTTTTTCTTTAGAAAAGAAAATTCTATGTCAAGTGGTGTTTCTACCAAAGATTTTCAATTTGGTCTCATCTGACCACATGACTTTCTCCATCCTCTGGATCATCCAGATGGTCTCTGGAACACTTCTGATGGTTCTGGACATGTTCTGTCTTAAGCAGGGGAACCTTTGGAGCTCTGGAAGATTTAAATCCATGATGGCAAAGGGTGTTACCATAGTAACATTTGCTTCTGTGGTCCCAGCTCTCTTTAGGTCATTGATCAGTTCCCATGTTTTCTCGTCGGTCTTAAGACCATTCAGTCCACCAGTTGAGATCTTTAAAGGAGCTCCAGGTGGAGCGAGATCGTCAGCGATCTTGTATTTCTTGTATTTTTTTTAACTTGCCCTGTCCAACAGCTGAGCAAATAGATAAGAGCTGAAGGCCTCCTGTGTTCTGTGTTGGACATATTTTACTGTTAGAGCATGGGGTTATGGGTCTTCTGACACACAAGGTGTATATTTGAATAAACCCTTTCTGTTATTTAGACCAAATTTTATTTATATTGATTATATTTGTATATTTTTTTGTTGGGCCAGATGGAAAAAAGAATAGGGAAGAAGAGAGAGATGTTAGAGAGGGGTGTAAGAGCACAAAAGACAGGGGAAAACGGGACGTTAAGGAGTTTATAAGATGAACACATGGGGGGAGTAAGAATCGTAAAGCAACAAGCAACAACTACGCCGGGCAATTATGTCAGGCACCCTGACCAGGGCCACCAGGACCACCACAGGGGCCCCCAATGCCAGAGAGCAGGGAGAGACAGGAGCACACGTAGTGAGAGCTCCAGGTCTGCCAAAAGAATAGCCCCTGCCGTGCCAGGGGGCCCAGCCCCAGAGAGCTCCCTTGGCCCCAGATGAGCAGCCCACCACCATCCAGGAGTTTTGAATTCTGGTCACCCAAAGTAGACCCACACTCCAGGGAACTACCTGCCCGCCCAAGGCAGGGATCACCCTCCCCGCCCAGGAGGGGGATGCCCAAGAGAAGGGGATTACCCAAAAAAGGTTGTAAACATGGTCCAACCAGGCTCACCCACTGTTGGAATTTTGGAGAGAAGCAGGACTCAAGGGCAAGGACCAGAATCCACACCGAGACATGGACACCCCCACACTCAGATGGAATGTGATCCTCAGCTCTGGGTCTTGCCAGAGAACCCAGGAATCCCTCTTCTGTATTTCTTTTATTTTATAATATTTTCTCAAACAGTTGATTTTGTCTCATCTTGTAGATTGGTTAATTTCAGTGTTCTTAAAGTCTAAAGTCTCTATGGTGTTTTTCGACAGCTCTTTGGTCTTGGTCATGATGGAGAGGTTACAGACTGACTTTGTAACCCTTGTGCTATCCTGGGTATGTTGATGTTGGGAGTGGAGTCATCCGGATCCCACAAGGCAGTGCGCTAAACTTTGTTTTTATTAATGATTTTTGATAAACAGACATTTTCTGCCCCATTATGCAAATACATTCTTTAAAAATCATAGTTTGATTTCCTGAATGGTACATCCTGTCGCACAGTTGAAGTTTATTTATGATGAACATTACAGACCAAGCTCAGCTTTTTAAGTAGGACAACTTGCAAAATCTGTTTTTTTTACATGAGTAAAAATTCTGGAGCATCAACTTTAGCTGCATTTACACAGCAGGACGCTGATCTAAAACGAAGTGACTGCTGTGATTTCCAACATTTTCACAGAGCAGAACAGTTTCAATTTCTCCGTTTGGATCAGAGCTGCACCTTTAAAGCACAGACAGCCATTTGCCAAACTCCTGTTTATCTTTTGTGCGTGAAAAAGCCTGTGCCGTATGCATATGAAAAAAGATAGGGAGAACATTTGCATTTAAATTTGATGTTGGTTATGGAAGTTTTGGTGAAGAATCATCGGCTCTCAGAAATGCCAGCGATATTAGAAGGAGCCACACGGAGCGCTGCGGGGCTGAATGCTGACGAAGAGCGGCTGGAACATTAAACTATGGCACAGAAAAGAAATGGAGCAGCAAAAAGTCAGCTTGCTTTGCTGTTATATAATTAGTATGTCAAACATTGGGCCCAGAGGCCGAAAATAGTGCTCTTGCCTCGCTAGGGGACTCGTGTTAGGGAGGTCAAACGAGATGGGAGGAGGCATTTAAGACCCAATATAACAGTAGTGTAACAGTGCCAGTCAAGAATTTGTGGTGCAGGGCCGCCACACGCAGTGTGTAATCCCTGACACAGTTGGCAGTGCTTTGCTGACACGACATTCACAAAGTCAAGACCGAGGAAAAGTGCTGATGTGTTCGTCCGGCCTCCTCTTTACAGATGAAGTCCAAAAGCGCTCTGATGGCACCTTCGGTTCTCATTCACTGTAAAGGTTGAGTAATGATCCCTGCATTGAATCCACGGTTAAGACATGTTTGGAGTGAGAGAAAGGTAATCCTCTGCTTTAATCCTTTAACACCCAAGGTGTCGTCGATGACGCTTGGACACAAAATGTTTAACGTACTTTAACTTTTCAACATGATCAACATAATTCCAGTAGATTTCGTTGAGCCACTTTTCTCCTTCAAAGTCTACTGGAATTACATTGATCTCATTTGCTCTGTTATACTGTAGTCTTGGTTTTGTGTGAATTCCTAGAGTTTTTCACCAAGTCCAGTTGCCGTGAGTTTTTTGTTGTCCTTTTCCATTTTTGTGATCTGACCATACATGTAACGATTTAGTCAAGCCACCATTTAGTTGGATTCACAGTTTTAAAGTCACAATTTCGATTTTTATCTGATTTTTTTTTTCTCGACACAATGAATTAAAGTGTTTTAAGGCCAAGTATGTTTTCTTTTGCCCCTTACATCAAACTGTTTGTTTTCCTGATAACAGTAAAGGATTTAACACAAATAAACAATTCTACATAATACTGAAATAATCACAAATCCTTTAACACTGGGTTCATGTTCTGCTCCATGTGTGACTGACTACTCCACACCCACGCCTGCTCAGCGCACCCCCCTAGCCGCTGCGCACACACTCACCCATGCTCGCATGAAGAAACGAAGAAATGTCATCTGCTCTGCATTTTTCTGAATTTAGGCACAGGCCCAGACCAACCGATTTCGAAACAATGAAAATGCTGACAAGTTTGAAACGTTTTTTTACCGATTCGCAAAGAATCATTACATCCTTAGATCTGACCTGTTGGAGTTTTATTTATTTATTTGTTTATTTTTATTTTTGTCTGAACTTTTCTTTTGTGTTGTTGGATTTCTGGATTTTTTGGACGGCTCCTTCCTAATGAGTGGAGAGGACCTGTCTGTATGAAACGTGTCTTCAGGAGGATCTCATCCCTTTTTGGATTCTGTTCCCTATTCCCCCCCAGTGGATGGACCTTAAACACCATGTGTCTGGACTCATTTTCTCTTGATCAGTTTGTTTTTTTATCATTAACTCTACTTCTTCAACGTGGGGGGTGACAGCAGTTTACTTTGGACAGTGGAAATCCTTGTTTTTTTTCATTCAAAATCCTCACTAATTCCCTTTGTAAAACACCACTGGGAATGCTTTTTCAATGGATCGAAAGATGATCAGAGTGAGACTTTAACTGAATAGTTCTAAATATTTGCTGTAAATTTGATAAATGTCTAATTGGCCAGAGTGGTTGCCATAGAAACAGTGACTCAGACTGATTCTGACCAATCACTGATGTCGCCTGGCACCAACATGGCAGCACCTGTACCGTTAAAAAAACTGAATTGACTACATTTTGTTGGAGCATGAAGTAAATCATTTTCTATTTGGCGTCACATGTTCTCATATACAGTCAATGCTCCAAAGCAGGGACAACCAATGGTTGAACGGGTTTTTTTTGTCATGCCTTCACCTCAAGGAGGCGACATTTCAGGAGATCCAGACTTTCCCTTCTCATCTAACGTGTTTGCTTTGGATGAAGCTTTACTGACACTGCTGCTCACTTTTGTTAAGTAGGCAAGTACATTTTTATTTCTATAGCAGCTTCATCACAAAGTTCTTCTCAAAAGTGGATACAATCAAAACAAACACAGAAACAGGACATAAGAACAATAATCTCATTCAGAGGACAAGCTAAAACAAAGATTTAGTCACGGTAAAAAGTTTAAATCAACAAAAAGCTCTTCTGAATAAAAACATCTTGACTTGTATTTGAAACTCAGCGGAGTTTACCTGTCGTAATGACAATGGGAGGGCGTTTGGTTTGGAGTTCTGAAAGTTTCAAAGCTTCTTCCTCTATTTTGTGGTTTCTACGGTTGTTTGAAACCCTGGAGTCTCTGGCTGAAACCGTTTGACCAAAATTGGTGCAAGACCCTTAACTGGTAAAAGTAAACGTACTGTTCATGAGCTTGCTGTGTCAGACGATGCATTGTTCTGCTGTGTTCCTGCAGCTTCCCCCATGCGTGTTAGAGCATGCAGGTCTGAGCTGAATGCAGCTTTCAGGCTTACGGTGGAAGTGCTTGTGTTACTAAATAAACTGCATGTCAAAGAGACCCAGAAAATCGACTAGATATTGAGTTGAGTGATAGTCCAAGCAGGATTTTGGTATTTTTAAGCCCCTCCAGCTTGAGTTTTTTTTTTTTTTTTTTTTTTTTT
>NC_050528.1:16325247-16338323 GCF_002922805.2 Oryzias melastigma
TAAAAAAACATTTTAAAAAGCAAAATCCATTAACAGAAATTTAAAATGAAATGCTAAAAAATGAAAATAAAAGAAGAAAGTGGAAAAGGTCGAACGTTGGAACATTAATGATCATTGATGATTTGGTCAAAGTAAAGCCTGACATGTAGATACCTCCAGAAGTCTTTGTGACTCTACCCACATGTTTGTTTTAATGTATCAAAGGATTATTTCCCCGTCTGTAGCCCGGTACCCAGCGGCCCTCAGGACGGTACCGGTTCGGGGCCTGGAGGTGGGGGACCCCTGATTTAATGGGAACAGCCAGCACATCAAAAAATGATGAGTTGGGGACACCCAAAAAAGGAGGGTTCCTGAACCATACATCCAATTATGAGGAGTTGAGAGTGATATTGTGTTTCTTTCTGCGTTTAATTCTTTAACATTTCCTTTTTTTTGAGGAAATTTACTTTGTTTACAGAAACTTTTTTTTCATTAGATTTTTTTAAATGTTTACTTTGTTTTCTAAAATTGAATCTTGTGCTTTTTTTGCACTGCTTTTTAAAATATTGCTGTGATTGTTCAGAAGTTTTTGCGTTGCGTGGTTTGTTAGGGGGATTTGGACTTCAGGGTTACTGTAAACGGGTACTCACTGTTTGGAATGCCAGGGGAGGGGTCACTCAGTCCAGTTCTCTTATTTAGTCAATGGTTGGAACAGATTGTCAAGGTTAAAGGGCGACACCAAGGCCCAATCAGAATTCTTCCCTTCTCCCTTTCCCTTCATTTATCCGTCAAAACAGAGAGTTATGAAAAAATAGTGTCTCATATTTTGGACGTCACATTTGTCGATGACGTCAAAATAATTGCCGGTCCGCTAGTCCACAAAGTCCTCCCCTCGAGGAGGGTCAGAGTTAAAAAACATATTTGGACACAGTTACCGTTCAAATGGAGGGGAAGGGAGAAGGGAAGAATTCGGATTGGGCCCATGGTCATTGCATTGCTTACTCTGACCATGAAATCCCACCTTGAAGTCAGACTTCGGCCACCAAAACTGATTTAAAAAAAAAAAAATTATTCAGGATTTTTGGCCAACAAATAAAAATATATCTAGAATAAAATCCATGTAGGATTGATAACCAAGTGGGTCGAACACAAATGTCTTTGCATACATGCTATACTAAACAACAGGGGCCTGTTTTATTGTGCATTTTTGTGATTTTATTCAGAAATCTCAGCAGATTATCCAACATGTTACGGCTGAGACCAAATGTTTTGTTTTATTTGTTCCTTTGGAATGTGTGTCTGTTTCTGTTTGTTTGCTCTTCTACTGCGGTGGAAGTTTTTCTGTCTTTCCTCGTTTTTCCCTCCTGTTTGCAGATTGGTGCCCAAATTGTTTAGCAGCAGAGCATTCATTTTGTTTGGCTATTGTTAAAGACTCCTTGTATATAAGGTCCTTGTAAGTTGGTTATCCTGTAAATAAATTCACAGCTTGTTTTCAGCCTGGGTTTGTTTGAGAGTTTTTAATCGCTGGTATATTTATTCGTTCTCTTTTCTACCTTTATTTTACATCCTTTACCGGCCCCTAAACCAGAGTGTAACATAAATTGGGGGCTCATCCGGGGAGGGCACTGATAAAGTTTTCAACCATAACACAAGAATCGTTTTTATCTGCATTGATATATTGTTGTTTTTTTTGAAGAAAAATCTCTCAAGATTAAAACTCTAAATCACATTTCCTGAACTAATACACTGAAAAAAGTGAAACATTGGATCAATTAACAAAAGTTCTGTTTTTTATTACATTTAAAACTTGTAGTTTTCAACAAATTACAAAGTTGGGTTGGTGGTTTACTCAACTAAAACATTTGACTTGATAAAACTAATATTTTTAATTGTAAGAAATGTCTGTTAACTGATCCAATGTTTCCATTTTTTGTGTACATTGCAAAAACTGAATCTTAAGAAGGTAAAAAGACACTTGTTAAAAGACAAAAAGGTATTTTCTGTTTGTTTTGCTAGACAAATAAATCATGACTATGTTTAATGATCTTAATTTAAGGACATTTTTTAATATGTTCTCCTATTTTTTAATGTGTATTTTCCTAATCTCATGGTAGATTTTTTTGCCTATTTAAAAATTTTAAGCATTTCTGACGTATTTCTAGGGACTTTTTTGCAGAATGAGGATGTTTTCAGTGCCTCCCTGGTTTTCTTCCTGCGAACCCCCCCTTTTTATGTTCCTCCTTCCTTTCAGTGAGCGAACAAACAGCATTAAGAATGAATGAGGCGACGTCAGGCCGGATCATTGTTCCTGTAATCATCTGTCGAGAGCTGACATTGATAGAGTTGTTCTTTCTCTTGATTAGACATGACCCATTTCTTCTCCACCCCCCCAGCACAAACATACAGTATGAGTATATTAGACATAGATGAGAGGAAACCAGGAGCATCAACAGCTCTTACAGCCCCCCTCCCTCCATGACACTCATGCTCACCCACACAGTACACATCCACGCAGGCCAGATCGGACTGAACATGTGCTCCTTACCAACCCAAACACACACAAAAGGACACAAAGATAAGCCCCCGGCCCCCACGGTGATTTCACTCACTCACTCTGTGATGCAATTTCCTGCCCGTTGCAGAGCAGAAAAAAGCTGTCAGTCACAGCGTTTCATCCAAAGAGCCGGGGCGGAAATTAATTCAAACCAAGCTTGACCCCTTTGACAAGTCTCAAAGGCAGCAGTCAGACTGAGGACAGTCTGGAAATGGTCACCGCTGTGGGGGAGGCCCCACTGGCTCACTTTCTGACGAGTATCAATTCATCAGAATATTTCAGTGTAATACTAGAACGAGTTTGTTATGTGATTTTTGAGAGTCGTATTTAAAAAGACACCAATGCAATAAAGAAGTTTGATTTCTTTAACTGTCATTTTTAACTGAAGAAAAAGACAAATACATGTAACCCACTAGCTTCCGTCATTTGTGTCATTTAAGTAAAAAAACAAAAACATTTTTTCTCTCTTTGACCAGTTATTTTTACAGATGTAAAAAAACTGCAGATTGAAAAAGATCTTATTCATGATGTACAAGACATGTGAGCTCTCAGCAACAGGGAGGAAAGGGGGGCGGGGCTGCTCAGCACCAGTTCTGGGGTGAATCTCTTTTTTTTTATTTCCAATGAACTCCTGCTGCTCTGCAGAAACTAAGTCCTAGAAAACCATCCAAGTGTTTTGATTTTGTCTAAAAACGGCATAATCATAATTTAAAGACCACTGGGAATGATTTTAAAATATTTCATTAGATGATTGAAGTGGGGCTTTAAATCTGGTCCTCCCCAAAATACTGACACAGTGTAGGCACAGGGTCTTCTGAAGATTCCTCCATCCCTCTTTTATAGTCCTGTGCAGAGCCACAGGGATGCTGGAGCCTACCCCAGCAAATGAAAAGCAAAGACAGAGTATGCACCCTAGACAATTTGCCACTATCACTGGGCCAATAACCAGTGGATAATGTTTTGGGAATGCAGGAGGAGAGAAAACCATTGACTGTATAAGTAGGAATTGGACTGAGCAACCCCTCCGTTCTGGTGTTCCAAATAGGAAGTACCTGCAGGTTGCAAGAAGGTCAAAGTCCCACCATGCTCTGATGCATTCTTCTTAACACATTCTTTCTTTAATTTTTTTAATTGCCATTTATTCAAGATACAAAGTGACCAATCAGATGCCTCAGTAAGAGCATGCAGCTCCCCTGGCCCCACCTCAAACATTTGATTGACAGCGTCTCCCGCACTTGCTTTCAGTGTGGGGGGTGCGGACTTTGAAAAAAAACAGAACAAGCTCACTCATGATTGGCTACAGCAGTTCCTCTAAAAACCTGACTCAGACTAATCACTGGTGACGGGTTCAGTCATTTGCAATATGGCGGTAGAGGTATCAGGAAGTGACGGCCAAGGCTCTGGCCCAGGAGTGGGCAAACTATTTGACCACAAAGGGTTCTAAACTGAACAGAAGAGCTGGACCAGAACCAAATTTTGATAATCCACCTCATAAGAGAAATAAAAAAAAAAAACACTAAATGTAGACAAAACATGCATTAATTTTAATTAAAAATATGCATTTTACAACAGAACATTTTTTAGTTTTCATTTCAAAACTATGACTTTTGTTCTTATTTTAGTGCCAATTGCATCTATGGGTTGATGTCCATCAGGGAAAAATGAACAAAAGGATTCAGTGTGAACCAAGGCCAAAACAACAAACAAAACCCCAACTAACTCAACCCAGGGAGCTTACCTGCAAAAGGAACAGTAAAATAATGACAAACACTAACCTCCCTGGACTAACAGAAACAGGAGAAAACATTTACTAAAGAGAAAGGCGGTCCCCCCTATTGCTTCTCTTCAACTAAACAACACAGACACCAAAGAACAGAGTGGGACTAAACAGAATATCAAAGAAACTACAAAGTGCACACGAACTAAAACAGGCAGAGAAGAGCGCCGAGCTGCAGTGGCGACTGTTGCAGCCCAGCTCCCTTCTCCAAGGCTGAAGGGCCAAGTGGTGGTTTTAAAGGCTCCCTCCATCAGCTTTGGTCCAATGGGGAGCCACGCCCTCCAGGACCACACCTGAAAGAAATGAAGAGAAAAAGACACAAAGATCCAAAAACATACAGGAGTCCCACTCTGAGAGAAAAATACAGAACCAAAAAGAAAGAACAAAACCAAATACAAGCCGTAACAAGCAGGGAGGCCCTAATTCCCATTTTCAGAGTCTTTGCTGTGACTTGGACTGGAATTGAACTCACAACCTCCCAGTCTCAGGACGGACACTCCACCACAAGGCTGGCATGCATAGGCAAAACATGTAAACTCCACACATGAAAGTCCCAGCTGGGACTCGAACCAGGGACTTCTCACTGTGCTATCCAAGAGTGCTGACCACTACACCTTTGTTCTTTTTAAAAACTATATTATTTAAATAAGTCAGTTTGAGTTGTCCTGGAAGAAACATTCCTGCTAAATAATGGTCTGACTGGGTTCTATTTTTAAATGACTCTAATATTCAATCTTTATTCTGACAATAACAGTACACAATTGTATCATATTTATTCATATGTCCTCAAAATGAACTATTTTTGGCAAAATAGTTTAATTTTTGCTCAACAGAAGATTTTTTTTCAGCTTACATGAATGATCTCTGAAAACCATGTTTTTGTCATTCCTCACTCTAACCCATGATGTAGGCTGCTTCAGATGACTTTACATATGTTCAGAGGGATTTGTACCTCCATGGATGCACACGTACGCCCTCAGAGGATTAAAGAGCCTTTACGGTAACGCTGCTCATGTCTCAGACATCTGTGACACATATGGGTTAACCAAATGTCAAGTGGAGCTTCCACGCTCACTGCAGTGGGTGAGGGAGTCTTTCCTATCAGCTTTTTGTCTCGTCTGCGGTGAAATGTTCCACTGAAGAACATTTGAGCAGAGGTCATTTTTGTTGGCAGATGAAGGACTCTCCAGTGGAGGAGCTGGATCAAGGTCTGAAGGTGGATTTTATGCAAAGAAAGTTTGATTTTTTTTTAATGTCACTCTAACCTGACAGGACCCTGCAGTTACAGAGATTTTGTTCTCTTTGTGTCTTTATCTCTCGGCTGAATGTGTCCCTGCTTCAGGAGGAGTTATCAGAGCAGTAAAAAGTCTTCAGGATCAGCAGCGACTCGTCTTTGAATGATGATGAGAAACATTCCCTTGAAGAGCCTGATGTCGAGTTACAATAGGGCCAAACTTTCATCCCCCTGGACCCAACACACTGAATTTACTTGGTGCATCTGCGGTTTGTTTATAGAGATGATCTGTGAAATCTGGAAGACCCGGTTCTCTCTGGAGATCTTTTGTTACAAACTGAATCCCAGCTTGCTCGGGGAAGCAGAGTTACTAGGATACAGCAGCTGTTTAACAATTTGAACTAAATGAAAACTTAATAAATAAAGAAATGGTTAGGAGACTTCTGTGGTCCTGAAAAAGCTACGGAGGGAAGTGAGTCTAACCAGGAAGAGAAACATTTTCTGCAACAAAATAAATAATTCCACCTTCATTGAAGCTAGCTCCTTAACCAAAACTACTGTGGTTCTACACACTTTGAAAAAATCTCTCAATACAAACGCATAGTACCTCCTTTTTCCAGTTCCTTCTTTTGTTCTGTTTTTCAATATTTAATTTTAGTTTCTACGAACAGGTGGAGGCAGGGGGATCCAGAGCTGGATCTGGGCAGATAAAGACGGCAGCTGTTGGCTTAAAACAATGGTTGTGTCCAAATCCCCCCCCAATCACTATATAGTGCGTTCACTTTTTTAGAGTGCGTTCCGAATTTACTAATTCCAAAATTGAGTGCTCTAGAAATTTCCCAGAAGTCTTTGCGAAAATCTAGCGTTCATTGATTCTCACTAGATTAGCGAATATAGACCACAATGCATTGCGTTGAACAATTTCGAACAAAAAAATGTCTTTAAATGTAAATTTTTATAGCGTCATGGGTCAATTTGAAATCTAAGACTGAATGATTTGATATGAGAGACAGCTGAGTAATGACTGATGATGGGAAACGTAGTCTGGAAACCAGGAAGTGGTCCGTTCTCTGGAGTCGGTTCCCGCTGATGGCCAGAGGGGAAAACTGGACTGGTTCTTGACAATTTCTAGACATTTCTCTGGTTTTTCCAAAATGTTTCATTTTTATTTATTTCCTTCCATCCATCTTCTCCCGCTTCATCCGGGACCGGGTCGCGGGGGCAGCAGTCTAAGCAAAGATGCCCAGACTTCCCTCTCCCCGGCCACTTCCTCCAGCTCCTCTGGGGGGACCATGAGGCGTTCCCAGGCCAGCCGAGAAACAGTCTCTCCAGCGTGTCCTGGGTCTTCCCCGGGGCCTCCGCCCAGTGGGACATGCCCGGAACACCTCACCAGGGAGGCGTCCAGAAGGCATCCGGATCTTCCATCACTCATGTACAAGACCCTAAGATATTTAAACTCCTCCCCTGAGGCGGAGAGGACAAACCACCTTTCTCCAGATTTGATTTGATTTTTTTTTTATTTTATTATTCATTTAGCTTTTTAAACTGTCCCTGTGATATTTAAAATACATTTGCGTGGAGGGATTTGTTGGTGTCATTTCCACTTCAAGATCATCGTACAAAGGCCACTTTTTTGGCATTTACAGACTTTACCAAGTTTTTGTTAATTCTAATGTACTTTTATCCTCTTTATACTATACTCAAATAATTTTTAAAGTAATAGTCAGTTGCTTTTTTGTGTTTTATTTACATTGACTGTATCTGAGAAAAAGACAATAAATTAAATGCTTTTACTTCTGGCTCCAGTCAAATTAAGTCGCCATGTTTTCATGATATGGAAGCTGCCATGTTGGAACCAGACGTTGTCAGGAAGCACTGACCGGTCCGAGACAGTCCGAGTTATCATTTCTATGGCAACCACTCTCACCAATAAGGAGCGAGCCTAGTGGAAGTCCACACCACTAATACTTAAAGCAGACTGTGGGGAATCTGTCAATCAAATCCAATGTTGTGTGTGAGAACACCTACTTTCATTGAGGCATCTGATTGGTCAGTTTATAGTGAGTTTCACAATAGAAAAAATATAATGCAAAACAATTCGGATTAGCAAGAATGGTTATTCCACTGACTGAATATGAGAACTAGATTCCTCCCTCTGGTGTTCCGAATGGGAAGTCGCTCCAAGAAGCCCAAATTCCACAAACAGAGAAAAAAAAACAAAGATCCTGCACCGTCAGTGGTTGTTTATTTGCTCGTCTGCATCAGTGTTGGTTGTGGGGGGTGCTCTTGTTACTGGCAAGGCAGTATGGGAGGTCTGGGCAGAGAGAGGCGTGAGAAAATCTCAGTCATTTTTATTTTATGCCTTCACACACCCTACAAGGACTTTGTGCTACATTTCAATGTTTACAGGTGCTCAATAAATCATTGTTATCTATTTTTTACCCAAACACTGTGAGGAAGCAGCTCCACAGACGGTTTTCTTGGAGAAGAAAATTAGCAGCAAACCTAAAATCAAAACAGGAGGCTCCTCATTTCCTGCCAGGCCAGTTTTGTCAGCAGTATTCAAACAGAAAAATGTGTTTTTTTAATATGTAAGGACCCAGGATTTATCCCAGGAATGGGGTTAGGGCCAAAAAGAAGCTTATTAGTATTTTATTTCACACATATCATGTGTTTTCAAGAATTAGTGCTTTCTTAAGAGACCTGTAAATGTAGGAACTTTTTAAAATCAAGCAAACCAAAATGGAAGTTAAACTATAGATTATAATCTAACTGTATCATCTTCTCTGCTTCCCTCAAAGAGCGGATGCTGTGTTTTCAGCAGGTGGTGGGTACGTGTTAGGGTCCACCTGCAGACCGGCATAATCAGCCATGCTGATATAGGAAACAAAGTAGCAGCAAATGCAGGATGAGCAGCAAATGAAAGAAGAAATCTGCTAACAAAAAGAAAAAAGCAGACTGGAGGAGGTATGTGGGCATTTTAAATGAATGGAAGAAAAAGAAAGCACTCTACAAGATTAGAAGCAAAGAAACAGCACTGACTGTCATCCCATCCTTTGCTCGTTCTCATTTGGGGTCACCACTGTTGCATCAGTGATTTGGCAGAGTTTTTACTCCGGATGCCCTTCCTGACACAACCCTGTACTTGAGGGGCACAGGGACCCAGTTAGGCAGCAGCATCAAGGGTCTTGACCTAAGGACCCAATCTGGGTGGAGATCAGTGGACAACCCTGGGAATCGAACCCAGGGCTCCTGGGTGCAAACCCAATACGTAGCCCACTGAGCCACCCAGACACTCTGAAATAAAACAAAATGAAAATAGGGTGGTGGGAGGAGGACACACAAACATGCAGATAAATGTCATAAAAAGTAGATTTGACCAATCAGGGACTTGGATTCTGTAGTGATGTATGGACGGAGCCCCTTGTAATTCACAGAACTGTTGATCATGGTGAAGAAATGAATGGTTGTGGTTTGTCTCCAGCTGGAATTAGGACACTAAGTCTTATATCAGATCAGAGCTGTGAAAGGAAAGCCGGGAGCAAGATTCACCAGATTTGCACCAAGTCTCTTCCAATATTAGGTGACATGCCTTAGTAAAGAGCAGAAAGAAAAGAAACAGAATCCCCTCCCTGTTGTCCAGTGTGAACACCGCGGGCTAAATCCAGGTGTGAACACAGCACGAGAAGCACCACTTTCAGCACCCTGGACAGAGTTATGAACATCAAGATAAATTCAGCTTTTTCACCCATTTCTAAATCACAATCAAAGAAGAAATAGAAAGATGATGACAAACATGGTTTGCATGCAGTTGTTATCTGTTAAAAAAACAAAAGAGAACAAAACAACAAACAGATTAATGACAAAGTGCTTTAGACACATGGACCTGTTGAGAGCATGCACTCAGTGACTGTAGAGAGGAACAACCTTTCTTTAGTCAGAAGAAAGTTCCAGCAAAACCGGACTTGATCAGTGTAACTACCTTCCCTTAAATAATTTTTCAAAGAAAAAAGTAAAAACAGAGAAAAAAATCCCACAACTAACACTAGAAAATGTGTCATGAAAGACTCCGTCATCACATAGAAGTGTCATTGCTGACACATGCGTTTGAGTTGCAGGAGATCATGAAAGATGACATGATTAACTTTTGGAGTTCAGATCTTTTCTTTTCTAAATATTGTTTTATGTATTAGTTCAGTTTTCTTGGCTTACGTTGTCCTTTGGTTTGTGTTCAGTCATGTTCTGTTTCCCGCAGTTACGCCTCACCAGCTTTCAGTCAGCTAACTCAGCTGTTTATTACCTCTGGGTTTCCAGAAATGTGGTTTTTCCTTCGATCATGAACAGATCTTCCCTGGCAACCTAAACCTGGTCCAACTTTTAAGGTGCAACGGATAAAAAAAAAAGAAAACAACCTCACAAAAACTCATATTTTAGAAATATATACACTGTTTGAGAAAATTAATAGCAGCAGATTTATTTTATTTTGACGTCAAAAGCTCCTCTTCTGTTTCCTTACTGACACTTTGAATGAATGAATGAATGAATGAATGAAAGGGTTTATTTCAAGCAATCAGTGGAAGGAAGCGAACTTATATAATCCCACCCCGACTTTAATGCAAAAATTAACTTTCCAAATACTTTTGTTTTGTTGTTACCTTTGATAGTTTGGGGGTTTCAATTTAGCGACTAGAGTAGTTGAGTAGCAGATGGACTGATGACTTGACATGCGTCAAGAATGAGGGAGATGTGGTGGAAAGAATCCAGTAGGTTTTCAAAATAAAATTTCCTGGACAAAATGTTGTTTTTTTCTCTTCAGCCCGGTACCATCTACCCCACAGTCCGGTACCAGTCCATGGACTGTGGGCTCGGGACCACTGCCCTAAACCAAAGTAGCAATACAGCTTTACAGGGTTTAGATCCCAGAATTAAGACTTTTCTTTTGTTTTTGCTTCCTAGCTGAGTTCACAGAGGAACTGCTGTGGTGACAGCCTGTTGTAACATTTCACACAGTAAAGTTCATCTCTTTTGTTTCAAACAGTAACACCAGTGGTCTAAATGTCTGTCAGATATTTCTTTTCACATAAAAGCTACAATAGAAAAAAGTGCATTTAAAAGTTCCAAAACATTTTTTACTTTAAATTGTGAGTTTTTTTGAAGTTTCAGACATAAAATATATTTTCACTGAGAAAATCCTGGAGTCTGAGCTCAACAGAGTTCCCTAAAACAAGTATGTGTGATGCTTTCACTCGTTTGAGGTCTTGGAAGTGTTTTTACTAAAGTGATGTTGACTCACGTCTTAGTTTGAATAATATTTTCTCCTTTTTCTGCAGCTGAAAGCTGGTGTCAGAGTGAATTTCTCATACAGACTCTTTAAAGATCCTTTTTGCTGTGGAGTGTGATGTGATGCGCTCGCTCTCCCCGGGAGCTCTTCTCCTAATGATTCCTGATTAAATCCGTATCAGCTGCAGTGATGGAGTTAAATGCGGGTCACCCAGTGAAAATGCTGCTCAGACATCTGCTTTTATTAAAGGAGTGGCCGCCTGTGGAGCAGCTGCAGGTTTGGACTGAGACCCCAGTATAAAGCTGTTTGGGAACCATTGATTTGTCTTTTGAGTTTACTGTAGGACAATGGCCCTTTACCAACCCCAATTCACAGATTTTTCTTATTCTTTTCCACAAGAATGGAAAAACCTTCCTGATGGAGTGTGTAATAATCTCTGCTGGGGTGTTCTTGTGACATTTTTGTTTGATTCTATGAAAAAGTCAAGCTCTCCCTTCAGATCTGATAAAGTCTTCCTTCATGTAGACATCAGATTTGTCTGACTGAAACTTTGCTTCCCTAAACCACCAATTTATAACCTTTTGAATAGGTGAGACATTTAATAGGATTTTTCAAAGCATATTTTACAGATCGGAGCATCCAGTTAACCAGTTAGGGATCAGTTTGTCTTTAGAAAACAAGAACTCTTCATGGTATCTTTTTCTTAGGAATTTCACGTTAATCACGATGAATTAATTACAGACAATTAGTGCATTTTTTTGTGTTTCATGTTAATCTCCTTTTAAATCTATAACTATCCATTATGTAAAGCACACTGCCCAGCGGGGTGAACATTATTAAAGATTAATGGATGATGGAGGCCTGATTGGATCAGGTTTTCTTCTGTAGAGTCGAGTCATTTCCGATAATGGCGACCAGTGATAGGTGGAAAAATCAGTTTCTAGATGCAAGATTGTGATCCATAAATAATTCTGAATTGTTTTATGAATTTTAAATAATCAAAAATGCATATGATTTACAGTAAAAGTAACAAGCCAAACTCCCTCTGACATTTTTGAAGAGCGCACAAACATGCTGACCTTCCAGATCTCGTCATTCGACCGGCCCGACTTCACTTACAGCGACGGTTTGGAAACATTTTGGCGTTCATAGTGTCAAGGGTCACTTGGATAGAAGTTTCGCTGTATGTAAGATTTGCCACACCAAAATCAAACATGTAGAACACACAACAAATGTGTGAAATCATAATGTGCAGCTAGCTAGATATTAATTTGTTTGACGTGAGTTAAAGAGCGTTTCATTAAAACTGGTCTAATGATAAAACCTAGCTTTATCTAATTTAAGGTTGTTGAGTTCAAGGAAATATTTTCCCTTTTGATGCTGGGAAAGATTTTTGATGATCAAACAAAATATTTTTCATGTCAGAATTTTTACAAGTTTACTGATCTAAAAGTGAAGCTTTGGCGGAATTTCAATAAGGAAGATCTACCTCCCCTCAGGCATGCAGGTGTTCATCGTCACTCTCCACGTCATCAATCAGTATGCACTGGGAGTCAATAGCTGAAGCCCTCATTTTCTTCACAGCCAATCACAGTAAAACTTCTGCCTTTAATTCAGTAAAGTTAGTTTTTTCCACATTCCAGACATTGTGCCGGCCCTCCTCCACCCCATCCTCCTCCTGGCTCTTCGATCTGCGCGGTCCTCTTGACCACCATCAACGTCTGGGCTCTGGGTCTCTTCATCCCCGGCCTTCCTCCGCCTCGTCTCCTTCGACTCATGCGGTTCTGCCTCGAACGGGGGGTGTCTCTTCACTTAGCCCAAAGTCTTCATTGTAAACACGATTTCTCCAGCCCAGAGCCAAACCGCCAAGGACTTTTATTTTCATGCTAAGTTTTACAAATATTTTCACTATTAAACCTTTCAATTCCACTTTTGAGTTCTCTCCTTATTGAAACAGTAGAACATGAGTCATGGTCTAGTGTCTTATAGTAAAGAGAAACATGTCTAAAAAAATCAGATCTGGCATACATTGAGAATTGTTTCATAATGGAATCATGAATCATAATCGAACCATGAGGTTCCTCAAGACTCCCACCTCTAATGGCAACACACTCTCACCCCCTTCTTGTCACATTTTGACCCTTTAACTGAGCCCAACTCATAATTTTTTGGTGTGCGGCCTGCTCCGATTAAATGACTTTGGAAAAGTTTCACAGATTCTGACTTTCAGGATCTCTTCATAAGATGGAAA
>NC_050528.1:16338368-16340589 GCF_002922805.2 Oryzias melastigma
CATATATAATGAGTTTGGGTGAGAATGGACACTTCAAAAGAGACCATAGTCACTTACAGAAAAAAAAATAACCACTTATTAGCATTTTATCTTGTTATTTTTTTATCTTGTCCTATTTTTTAAATTACATCGTTTTTTACAATAAGAAGACAACTTGATAAGTGATATGATGTGTTGTCATGGTAACAGTTGCAGAGCCTGCACCGACCTTACTCTGTGGCAGTGGAGGAAAGTGGGATATACAGTATGCTGAACATCATGAGAGGTTAAACAAAGCTTCATTTTGGAGGGAAAGTTCCCCTCCTTCCACTTGTTTATATCCAGATAATGAAGCAAATCAAACTAAACTTTAATCATAAAACATTTTTCTGACTGACCCAAAAAATGCGCAACATGAAAACATTTAATGTTAAAAACCAAAAGCACAACAAAAGAGAAAACAATCCAAAGAGTTCAGTTTCATCTGGTGTCACCTCCTCGAGTCTCATCTCCTCCTCCTTAGATTCTCTTCTCTATTTTTATCTTCTGCTGCATCCCTGTCTTCAAAAACATCAAATTCACCACACAGGTTAAAGGAAACTGAAATTACTCATCTTTTCTACTGTTGTGATAAACTTTGGACTAAAGTTTGACAACATTTGTACCATGGTATTAATAAGAAGTTTGTGTTCAACATTTTCTGGATTACTCAGAAAAGTGTTACTATTGTTTGTGGGTTAGAGCACCCAACAACATGACTTTTTTTTCTTAGTTGTTTAAGATTGAAAAAAAATCCCCTTGGTGATATTGAAGTCTGTTATAATAAAAAACTTAATAAATCCACTTTTTTAAAGTTGTTTTTTGATCTTTTCCTCAAGTTGAAATTAAAATATTTTAGAATGAGGCTTTTCATAACAAATATTAGGCTAGAAACACCTGCTAAAAGCTGGTTAATTAGATTAATTGATTTTAATTTAGAATAATTAAAACATAATTCCATACCAGCATTGAATTCTGTAGTTAACCAGCGGTATTGACACTAGCTCTGACAGCTTCCGACTAAATGTGTTTTTATTCTGTCAGCAGATTATAAAATATGTTATGTGTGAAGATTTAACACAACTGCAGGTTTGTTTTCTTTCTATTGTAAACCAAACTTTTTTTTCCCTTTCCAAATGTAAAGCAAACCAAGAAGAGTCAAACACTCACTGCAGAAACAGCCCCGTAAAAACAAGTCAAAAATACTTTAAATTTGAAAAATTGTCCCCAAATTTCCAAAAATTAAGAAAAAATACTTTACCAAGAATTCTTATTTTGAAACAAAAATTCTAGGTACTGAGCTATGATTATTTTTGCAATTAAAAATCTTTCTTCATTAGTTTGATTTGATGGAAAAAAGACATTTGTTCTAAAACAAGGGGTCTTTTTACTCTTAAGATTCAGTTTATGCAGTGTTGCAGTTCACCCCTCTTCCCATCGCTTACAGCCGAGGGTTCTCTGCTCTCCCACAAGCTTACAGCCCCTCACAACATCATGGTGCAACAAAAGGGTGAGCAACATTGGAGGAATCCAGCCGTACGGTTGTGATCCAGATTCCAGTTCAGACCAGGAAAGCAAAGACGTTCATTGATCTATTTGTCCACAAGTGGATGCATCGGAATGGAGCAGAGCAGGGAGCTCGTGACCCCCCCAGTGTATTTTCTGCATCACAAATGCAATCTTTTTCAAATGGCGTTACTCCTGATTCACAGCAATTTGAACAAAGAAATACTCAGAATTGGCATTTTTGCTTAATTTTCTTTATTAATGTCCTCCATCATCAGAAAAACACCACTAGAATCCGTTAAAAACACAATTTTCATTTTTCAGCAGCTGAGTGACAAAGCTCAACTCTACAAATCAGACTTGAATAGGAAACATACTTGACTGACAGAAAACAAAATACACAGAAGAAGCTTTAATTAGTAATGCTACGTTTGATTTTGTACAGATATAATGAGAATTTGGGGTCTCAGGAACCATCTCTGATTGGCACCTAGACCCACCGGCATTGAAAACCACCAATCAATTCTGCCCTAAAACTGGATTAAACTGGTCAAGGTCACTGTCAGGAAGTTCTGTAAAACATATCTCATATTTTTTTTTAATCTGCTTGTTGATTTGAATGCTACAAGATGTAGGACTCTCAAGAAAAATAAATCAGCGTTAGTGAAAACCCAGACCTTAAAGGGTAACCAAACAC
>NC_050528.1:16340621-16366495 GCF_002922805.2 Oryzias melastigma
CCCACCGGCATTGAAAACCACCAATCAATTCTGCCCTAAAACTGGATTAAACTGGTCAAGGTCACTGTCAGGAAGTTCTGTAAAACATTTCTCAATTTTTTTTAATCTGCTTGTTGATTTGAATGCTACAAGATGTAGGACTCTCAAGAAAAAACAACTGGTGGAAGTCAGATTTCAGACGTTTCACGTCATCATGCTCTGCAGCTCCAGTATAAAAGCCCCGCCCATCTTTGAACGCTAAATGCCCAGATTTGAAACTCACCACGTGACACAGACAGAGGCGGAGCTCGCGTGCTCACTAAATTGGCCTTTGAAAAGCAGAGAGCCGCAGTGGGATGAGGTGCCAGCCTGCTCTGGCCTCCTGAACTTTAACATTTTCTTCTTATTTTCATCGAGACAATAAAAGATCCTTTAAGCTAACCTCACTGTGACTGTCAATCCCAGATCCAGACCACACCTCCACTAGCCCCGCCCCCCTTTTCAATTTTCAAATCTCAGCTGAGAGGGGAGTCAGCCTCCAACTGTCATGTAGTGTTACCCTTTGAAAGGGTCTTTTGGGAAAGGCTTCACAGTTTCTGTTGTGCGTTTTTTATCTAAAGTTAATACAATTATTGATTTCAGTCAAGAGGGATTTACTTTTTTATTCTAAATATAAACCACATTTCTGTTCACAGGTATGCTTCATTCAAACCCTATAGGGATACCGGTGAGGCAAAGCTATGTGATCAAAACAGTGAATAAACTATCATTTTATCCCCCCAAAAAAAGGTCATGAAAGGACATTAATCCAGTAAAATAAGGGGGTTATGACACTACAAAACCTGTTTATTACAAGCCAAAGAAATGCGGTGAAAGCGGTGCCAGCCTGCTTAGACTCTAAAACCGGAGTCAGTCACCATCTCTGCAGCATATCAGAGTCTTTACTCACAACAACCTCTGCAGCGCTTGACACTTTATTTGGGGCTCCAAATTGTGTTATTATATCGACTGAATGGAGTGTTGGAGTGGCCAGTGGTTTAAGAGCCTCATATTCTGTCTGCTCCGCCGCTGCACCAGCGAGCACAGAAAGACTCGTCCAGATGATGAATGAGAGTTGTGAGCGTGCACAAGAGAGCGGAGCGCGGGAGTGTTTCACCAACCTCTGCTCTCAGTGAGACTGGCCAGCTGCCAACACTTCTATTGTGAGTGTCAGTGCAGGACACGGGGAATCCGTCTGGACCATTAATGGATGATGTCTGACATAAGTCAGAGCGGTTGTGTTTGACGCCACTGTCGCCCTAAAGGTTCTGCTTTCCACTAAAGCAGGCGGCACTTCGTTTGGGAAAATGTGCAAAATACAGGAGTCTACATCAGCAAAATGTTTACCACATTCAATCTGAAATGAAGATTCTGTTCTGAATAATCGTTGACATCAGTGAGATTTGTTGAATTCGCATTTTCCTGAGTAATGCGCTCTCAGTGACAGATGATGTTCTGACGCATTGCATTAAATCCATCAATTCGTCACTACTGCTGTGATTATAAATGAAATGTATGTTTTTACCATAGACTGTATAGATTGATCTGGACTGAGTGGGACGTCACTCATAGAAAATGCCTGACCTCCACCTCCATCAAAATCTCGTCATTTTTCTGCGTTACGCCGTTTGGAGCAAGAAGACAATGATTTTTCCAAATCGGTCTGAGGTCCAACTATCAGACAGACTCTCCTCTCCAGTACCCTGGCATAGACTTTCCCGGGAAGGCTGAGGAGTGTGATTCCCCGGTAGTTGGAACACACCCTCCGGTCCCCCTTCTTGAAAAGGGGAACCACCACCCCAGTCTGCCAGTCCAGAGGTACGGTTCCTGTCTGCCACGCAATGCTGCAGAGACGTGTCAATCAGACAAAGTGCAGTTCAGAACCCCTTCATGAGACACAAAAACAGAGATCCTATTACGTTGCCCGGATTGGCGTCACCGGGGCCCCACCCTGGAGCCAGGCCTGGGGTTGGGGCTCAGAAGCGAGCGCCTGGTGGCCGGGGCTCCTCCCACGGGCCCCGGTCGGGTCCAACCAGAAGGAGCGACATGGGATCACTCACCAGTGGGCCCACCACCTGCAGGGATGCTCTGAAGGGGCCGGTGCAATGTGGTTTGGGCAACAGCCAAAGACGAGTGCCTCGGCAGCCCAAACCTCGGTCATAGAATTTGGCTTTTGGGACATATTGACCAGTTAAAAAAAAATTCTGCATTCAGAGTATCACCCCTGTAAGACACTCTTTAAAAACAAATGAAGTATTACTATTTATTTTAGATTTTTTAATTCTTACAGAACAACTATCAAGCTTATTTCGCTTCGGTCATTTATATTACGAAAATGTTATTTTAGAGAAGTTAACAGAGAAAAGTGAAACAATTTTTTATCAACGCAAAGTGAAGCAACAGTCTTCCACTTAACATTGAATGATCAGACTTCCATGGTTGTGATAATGCACACATTGTTGGGCATTATCCCACATATATCATAGTCATTTTGTCGTGGCTCAACCTGCTCCTCCGTCTTCCAACCACCAGAGGGAACGCTCACCTGAATTCTAACCACCTCCGTCTGCCTTCACTCTGGACTCTGATCAGCTGTTTCCATCTGCTCATCACCTCCACAGCATTTAGTCTCAGCTTAGCTCATTGTGAAGTCTTGTTTACCCTGCATTCAGTCTGAGCGTTTACTTCTATGCCTGTTTCTTTGTGTTTGACTCCTGCCTGCCTCTCCACTCTCCGCCTTGCCCATGTTTTGACCCATTTTTTTTTTACCACGCCTTGCCTTGTCCTGTTTCATCATCACTTCGTTTGCACGTGGATCCACACGCCTCTGCCTCTTCATCACACATTACCACAAGAAATGAATATATAATTGATTTTTAGTAATTTATTCTTATTTTTTTGGTTTAAATTGCTTTTTGACAAAAAGCAGACTATTTAATACGTGATACGGCCTGTTGGCACGGTAACATGACAACGTGCTGCTGAGCCAGCACTGACCTCAACCGCAGCTACAAAGGAAAGTGGTATACCGTATATACGGTATATATGCTAATTGTCACAATAAGTTAAATAAAGCATAAGTTCAGAGAAAAACCTCTTACCACTTGTTTTGGTCCAGATGATGAAGGAAAAGTTTGTTTTAAAGAAGCCAATCAGAATCCAATGTTCATCCGGATCGTGGTATAAGCTCATTATAGTGCAGAA
This sequence comes from Oryzias melastigma, assembly GCF_002922805.2. Classification (NCBI taxonomy): domain Eukaryota; kingdom Metazoa; phylum Chordata; class Actinopteri; order Beloniformes; family Adrianichthyidae; genus Oryzias; species Oryzias melastigma. The sequence continues at coordinate 16,343,844 of NC_050528.1, forward strand.
TCACAATTTTTATTTTTTATGGCTGTACATCAGCATCTTTGGTTTTTTTGAGTGATACTGCAGACATTCTGCTCATCTTACTGTTGATGCGCTTTGTGCTCACAAATTACGCTTCTGGGTTAACACTTGATAAATTAAAACAATTCAGGCCTCAACAAACAAGGAAAAAAATCTCTTTGGCCAAGTTTTTGTTTAAAGGCTGCATATAGTCTTTCAATATTTACCTAGTAAAACATTGTGATTAATCTGATTATTTTTAATTCATTGATTGTAGATCTAATTAAATAAATAATTATGAATCACATCATTATATTCTTTTTACTTTATCAGATCCATAATCTTTTTGTGGTTTGAAGTTGCTCTTTCCACAAAGCTTCTCACTTTAGAACTTCTCATTAAAACCACAACAATGGACGGAATATTCCCACAGCATTCTGTAAGACTTTATTCAGAATATTTCTCCACTTTTGTGATGATTTTAGTAACAAAAGCAGTAAAATTTAATCGAGTTAGTACTAGTTAATCAACTCATCTCATCTGAGTTGATTCATCTTTGGAGAAGTTAACAATCTGCTCGGACATGCTGTACTCGAGCAGTCCCAAACCTGCAGGACTCACATCACATTCTGTGCTGAGTCTTTGATAATGTGTGCATACTGAACTGTTCTCTTCACAGGTCAGTGCGTGGTCTGATAAAGCAGAACAGGTCCACTCCAAAATGTTGACCCTTCTTTCATCCATCCCTCCTGAAGCTCTCCGAGCGCAGGCTGGCTGTAACATGGGCCATTAGTTAAAGAATGTTGAACATAACCATACTGCTTGTGCCCAGCCAGCCAAATCAAATAACTCATTTTACAAGCGCCACTTCACAAAATGCTCCCGCTTTCAGGCCAGCTGCCAAGCTCTTGTTGATTCTGCCGGAGCCTTGAGAACAGGGCCGCGTTAGCCTTGATTTACGCCGTGTTATTGGAATTCCTTTACGAGCGAGTGGTGCGTATGAAGAAAAGGATGGATTCTTTAACGTGGAGGGGACAGGCGGGGGGGTGGGGGTGGGGGATTCTTGACTGATAAGAGCCTATTTGCGATGGGGATAAAGGAAAGCCTGGCGATGAATCACTGGGATATGAGGGAATGCAACAGTAAAAAGAGTCGAAGTGTGGCGTTTGGCAATGTCCGAGTACTATCTGGCGCTACGCCGTTTACTCAGGGATGCTGGAGCGGGGAGAGACAAAGCAAGAGGTATGCAGAGCCGTCCAATTCATGCAAAACTGAGAGAGATAAAAACTACAAGTAATAAATTGTTGCCATTGTCTTAATGCTCCAACAAGACCAACTGTTTGATTCAGACCTAATGTAATCGCTTTATGCGTAGAAGTTGCATCTGCAGATTTTTTATTGGCCTTATATTATTAAAGTTAACTACACATACCCTTACATTTGCATAAATCTTGTCTGAAAAATGGCGAGCTAAGTTTAATACTTTATACACTATTTTATCTATCATAAATTATTATGCAGTAGAAAGTAAGAATAAAACTACTGTCGTTAAATAGGTAACACAGATTTACACAGGCTCTACAGAGGTGTAGTGGTTTGCATTCTTGGCGCATATGCACGAGAGTAACATGTAAACTTAACACAGTATGGTCCCCACCAGGGTCAGATGGCCCTGGTGGGGACCATACTGTGTTAAGTACACATGATACACATGTTCCTCTCGTGCATATGCAGGTTTTCTCCCAGCACTCAAACAGTTCCTCACACAGTCCAAAAACATGTTTCATAGGTTGATCGATATCCCCATATAAGGGGTGAAACGGATCACAAAACTCATGGTTCTGATCATGTCACGGTTTTAGGGTCATGGTTCAGATCATTTTTCAGGTCAGTAAAAGGTTAAAAAAAACAGGCAAAAACACTAAGATGAAAACCTAAAATTACTTTTTGAAAAGTTTTAAAACAAATATGTGAGAGAACATATATAAAGTACTTAAAGTCATGAATATACACTCAAACATCTATGAACTTTGAACATCAACAAAAACCTAAAAACATGTAGTTTCTGATTATATTTATATGTCTGGAGACCAAACCGGCTGCACGGTGGCGCAGTGGTTAGCGCTCTTGCCTCACAGCGAGAAGGCCCTGGTTCAAATCCCGGCTGGGACCTTTCTGTGTGGAGTTTGCATGTTCTCTCCGTGCATGCGTGGGTTTTCACCGGGGACTCCGGCTTCCTCCCACCGTCCAAAAACATGCTTTGTAGGTTAATTGGTGACTCTAAATTGCCCCTAGGTGTGAATGTGTGTGAGAGTGAGGCCCTGTGATGGACTGGCGACCTGTCCAGGCTAAACCCCGCCTTTGCCCATCAGCAGCCGGGATAGGCTCCAACACCCCCGCGACCCCGAAAGGGAAGAAGCAGTCAAGAAGATGAATGAATGAGAACAAACCTACAAAAACTGAAAGAAAAACAATGATGAATATGCACATTTTCCCTTGTTTAAAGTCTATAAATAAATTTTCATATTTTTTTGGTATTAAATATGGTATTGTGGGAACATTTAAATATTTCAAATAAATATTATCTGTGATACATGAGGAAGTGACGCGCTGTCATTCCCGCTCCTGGTAATTTTTCGACCCATTTGGTTTGCCAGTCTGCCTTGCCCTGATGGCATGTCCCTGTTGCATTCAGTGTGAACAATTTATTTTAATAATGTGTGCAGGGGGGGTGGGGGTCTGCGGTACACGTGTGTGCTGAATGTGAATATCTGTGTGTGTGGCCCTGTGACCGACAGTTAGCCTGTCCAGGGTGTGCCCCACCTTTGCCTAACAGTAGCTAGGATAGGCTCCAGCAACACTTTAACCCTAAAAAGGGAAAATGCAGGCTTGTAAAAATGGATGGATACTTTATACACCCTGGACTACAATAGCCATAGGTCAATAATGTCAATTTGGTTGGATCACTGCTCTAGTAATGTTTGCATGGATCTATAGCCTTCTTAAATAAATTAAATGTGATGGAACAAATCATAACCACTGCTGCTAATTTCCTGGTCCTGGAGATGCTTTCACATTCAGGCTCATCTGTCAGAAGACAGCACTCTGGTTAACCCACAAGCTTTTGCCGCTCTTGCTTATGCCACGGTCAATGGCGATAGAATGTTGATGAGAACTGTGGGGGTTTCCCAGTCTAAAATGATTGGCTGGCCTTCATTACTTGAGTCAGAGGGTCAATTCTAGTTGGTAGTGGAGATAGTGAGAAGGGTTGAACATTTTAGCACATACTGTGGCATAAATGCGACAGGTGGTTGATTGCTCCCTATCTTTGGACTTAAAATGTTACTGGGCACAACTACTATGTATGCCAGTACAGTAGGTGGCAGTGTTCATTCATTTTGTAATTCGCAAGATTCTTTGTGGTTTGTCTGCATAACCAACAAGCTGCTCATTAAGTTTACTATGTATTTATGTCCAATCCAACAGATACTCAACCTCTGTTCTAGACAACATCCAGAGTTTTTTTTTGTCACATTTTGTAGAATTTGAAAACATTTATTTTCCTGGTTCTTTCAACTGATTTCAATACACTGATCCACAGATGACATCATGACATACTCTGTCATGTTTTGCACTCCCAGCTCAAACATACCATTCTCCAGTCCAGGGATCACTTAAGTGACACACTTGTGAAGGCATTCTGTGCCAAAGAATGAAACCAGAGCTATTCCATCAACCAAATGAGTCATAATTTGTGGTCAAATGTACTCTGCCAAGGAGTGAATGTATGGCTGTCAGTAGGACCTAAGTATTCTAAGTCAATCTAATATAAAGCAACTGCATGCTTGAATATTTTTTCTGGTTCTTAGGTGCTTTATGGACACATCATCAGTGATGAACCCGAGGTCATGGGGTGTTTTGGGTCTTTGATCTCGCTTGGGTGACCCAGCCAGAGGTGATTAGCCCCTCAACTTGAGTCCAAGTGGCCCACTTGAGGCTTACACCACGGCCTCAATGATGTTTCTGATGGCTCTTTAGCACAGCTGACCTAAGGAGTTAGAGGGTGCGTGGTAGAGACTGGCCAGCAAAACACCAGCTCCCCACTTCGACTGGTTCACAACGGACTTTCCAGCCACTGTTCCAGCATTCTGCCCTCTTGAGTTCGTTGGTGTCCTCCATTCAGTCTTCTCAGAGAGAAGACTCTGTCTCTGACGGTAAGCTCAATCAGGACTACTTGCTTTGATGACTCTGATGTTAACACCATGTGTGGGCAAAATGAAGTAGTTGAGATGTGTTCTGGGAACTTGAGTTCTCTTCTCAAGTCGACTTGGCGTTTCTCGTCTGTTGCAGTGGTGAGAAGCACTTCTGCGGGACTTGGCTGCTGTCATGTCTTCTCCCCAGCTCTGCCAAAGGGGATAGACTGCTTGGAGGTTTGCTGGTACTGGAAGTTGGTAATTGCTGTGCTGACTGTGTCTGCCAGGTTCCCTGAAGACCTGGTCCTGACGCCTGCTGTCCGTCCCCCAAGGCCTTCGAGCAAGAACTAAGGTTCCAGGGTGACTCTTTTCTGGCACAGCTGGCATGCCGCGGTATCTGATAATTGATAGTTAAAAAAAAATGTTCCCAAAAAAGTCAAAGGAATCACAGGAAAGTGACATCACAGTAATAAAGCTGCTGTGTTAACAAGTTTAACCAGTCCATAGCAATCATTATTTTCCAAATTACACAATATATGTATATTTTTGTTTTCCATGAGAAACACAAGCTGCATTTCGATTACACATATGAGCAAAGCTTTATCAAAATTCTAGAAATGTAAAAAAAACAACACAATTTCACTATTAAACTGTTTCCATTAAATCATTATTATGCAAAAAATCAAAACAAACCAACTCATGCGATAAGTCATTCAAAACATGGCAACAGATGTGAACAATACTTTGATTTACAGCAGATACATTCAAATTTCTGCCACAATAATAGCATTCATCATTTTTCAAAGAAGACGTTGGCTTTTTATTCAAGTCATGTGAGAGCGGTTACGGATGAAGCGACATTGGGAAATTGTGGTTTTAAAGGGGAGCTATGGATCCAAGATTTCTGAATGACACGCTCAACTTTTAATGAGCTGTGTGGCGCTGTGGTAAAGTTACTGTTGGTCATGTGACTTAAAATGTGACGTTTAAAAACGTTTTTCTGTTGCAGTTTTGCCAAATATGTCAATTTTGATACATCTCAACAACCACTTCCTCCAAGCCCACTTTTTCTTACAAAAGCGATTCTTTTTTCTTTTTGAAACTGACGTGTTTTCATTAGGCAAATTCATGGTCACAAATTCAATCTGTGCAATTTCATAGTCATTGGAAGCGCAGCTAGCTTTTCCTTTTACACCTCTTGTAATCCCACAGGGTTTCGCACCAACACTTTGATGTAGAAATTAAAACACTGACCACAAGAACAAGACCCCATTTTTTCCAGGTTGTTGAAAGAAAAGCCATTCAGTCAATACCATGTTTGGCCTAATGAAAGTGTTAGTGCAAAAGTAGAGTGGTAAATCTCTGGCCAGAAGGTTGCAAGTTCGAATCCCACACAGTAAAAGTATCTTCAGACAAGACACTGAACAGTAGATTGCTCCAAATAGCTATAGGTGGGTGCCAGGGTTTGGGTGGGGGGGGGTGTGAATGTGTGAGGGTGAATGGGACTGTGACTGTAAAGAACTTTAGGCCTCCTGAGAAGGTAGGAAAGCGTTGTACGAGTGTGCACCTCTTTTATTCTTGCCATTTTATGGGTTTCTGGCCAACAATGTTGCATGATAACTAATGTAAGTCCACACAACGAGGCTTTCAAGTGTTACTTCAGTGCTTTCCATTTATTGCATGAAATGCCTCAGAAAAGATTTAAGACCAACTCTCCACAACTCTACAACTGAAGTTTTGCCAATCCAATTAATTCCACAAATCCTTTATTTTTTGTCCGTTAGCTTCTGTCTACTTTCTATAAAGCTTTTCTATTTAATGGCATTCAGCCAGAATAAATTATTACTCAGAAAACTCCAGCTCTTCTCTATTATTTGCTTGAATGCTGAAGTTAGTGCTTTGTGTGTATGTGTGTGTATTTTTTCTCATATCAGCTGCTTTAGAGGCTTTTAAAAAATGACTCTCTTGAATGCAACAAGTCTGTTCAAATTCTAATGTATCAATTGGATAATTAAAAGACTTGGGAGAAGATGAGTGTTGTTTAATAAATCTGTAACTCTAAATTGTCTCAGTGTACTCACAGATGAGCCTGTGCTGATTTGCACTACTGTCTCAAAGTCAAAACAAACACCGGAGGGGGAAACACCCACAGCCTTAAGGTGTTTGTTCAACCCCCGATCTGTCTGCAAGAGTGCTGACATCATAGTGTTGGCACATATTTTTACATTTTTCCCATGTAACTCCTGTCAAAGACAGGTGTCAAAGACGTGTTTTTTTTTTTTTTTTGCCGTGTGTAACTGTTTATATAAAATGAGTAGAGTCACACACACACACATATATATAAAAAACAGCCCTGCTTAATGGTCTTTTTTTCGTTCACCCACACAAACACCCCTCTCACGCTCTGCGGGTGGTTTCTCCTCTTAGCTCAGGTCCTCTACCAGAGGTCTGGGAGCTTGAGGGTCCTGCAGTATCTCAGCTGTTCCTGTTCTTTTCTGGACTGAGATGTCTGAGGTCTTTCCAGGGATCTGCTGTAGCCACTCCTCCAGTTTGGAGGTTACAGCCCCGAGTGCTCCAATTACCACGGTCACCACTGTCACTTTCACCTTCCGAGCTTTCTCCAGTTCCTCTCTGAGTCCCTGGTATTTCTCCAGTTTCTCATGTTCCTTCTTCTTGATGTTACCATGGCTTGGTACTACCACATCCACCACAACGGCTTTCCTCTGTTCTTTATCCACCACTATAATGTCTGGTTGGTTCTCCATTACCATCCTGTCCGTCTGGATCTGGAAGTCCATCAGGATCTTTGCTCTCTCATTCTCTACCACTTTCAGAGGTGTTTCAATTTTGACTTTGGGGTTTCCAGTCCATATTCAGTACACATGTTTCTGTATATTATTCCAGCTACTCGGTTGTGGCGCTCCACGAATGCTTTCCCAGCCAGCATCTTCCACCCTGCAGGTATGTGCTGGATTGTTTCCTCTTTGCACAGCCTACACCTTGGGTCTTGTCTGGTGTGGTAGATCTGAGCCTCTATTGCTCTGGTGTTCAGGGCTTGTTCCTGTGCTGCCAGGATCAGAGCTTCTGTGCTGTCCTGCAGACCAGTCCTCTCCAGCCATTGGTAGGGCTTCTTGAAAACAGCCACTTCAGTTATTGTCCGGTGGTACATCCCATCTAGGGGGTTGTCCTCCCATGAGGCTCTGTCCTCCAGCATCCTCTGCTTTCCATTGTCTGAGACATTCATTCACTGTCAGTTGGAGCCTTGAGCTTGACGTATTCATGCATCTTGGATGTTTCATCCTGGATAGTGGCTTCCCCACTCATTAGTCCTCGGCCTCCTTCTTTGCAGCTAGCATACAGTCTCAGGGTGCTGGATTTGGGATGGAACCCTCCATGTATGGAGAGGAGCTTTCGTGTCTTAACTTCCGTGGTCTTCCTTTGACCATCTTAGTATTCCTGCAGGGTATCTGATGACTGGCAGTGCCTAACTGTTTATTGCCCGGGTCTTGTTCTTGCCATTGAGCTGGCTTCTCAGGACTTGCCTTACTCGTTGGAGGTATTTGGAAGTTGCAGCATTCCTTGTTGCCTGTTCCAGGTTGCCATTTGTCTGTGGGATTCCAAGGTACTTGTAACTGTCCTCAATGTCTGCTATTGTTCCTTCTGGGAGTGAGACCCTTCTGTGTGGACTACCTTGCCTCTCATTGTCAGCATCCGACTGCATTTCTCAAGCCCGAATGACGTCCCAATGTCACTACTGTGGATCCAGGTGGTGTGGATCAGGGAGTCAATGTCCTGCTCGCTCTTAGCGTATAGGTTGATGTCATCCATGTAGAGGAGGTGACTGATGGTGGCCACATTTCTTAGCAGCATAAGAAAAAAAATTACTGTAAACTTAGTTTCTATAAATGAAACAAGATAAACCAGTTTCAGAGTTTCACAACTGCTAAGTTTTACGCAAAGATTTCATCATAATGCACAACAAAACATAAAAGATTACAGAAAGTCCACACACAATCTAATTTGCAATTCATATATTTGAAATTCGGGGCTTAACAAAATTGATTAATTGATAAAGGAAATGGAGCAAGACTTAAAAAAAAAAGAATATTTTTTCGGATTTGTTGCTCCTATATGTAAAATTGGCTTAAATGTTGTACATGTCTTTGTTATGCCTTTTTATGCGTTTTCTTTGTCTGTTTTGGTAAATGTTTTGTCCCTGTACACTGGAGCAAAAATCACCAAAGTTGTTTTACTCTCTTTCATTTCTGATTTTATAGCAAGTTTTTTAATAAAGCATTTTTAGTCAGTTAAAAAAAGCCAGTTTTACATGGAAAAACAAAGGTTTACTCTGGGATGTATCTCCCTATGCTGTGAGTGGTCACTCCCTTTCAGATAACCTTCAGAAGTTCTTAAATTTAAATGATAACCAACAGACTCCGGGTCCCCATGACCCCAGTTCTATCTATGGATGACAAACCATCAGGTAGTTTTTACTGCTACATTTTTACTACAGAATGCAGAACCATTCACGTGAGTGGAAACACTCATAAATGCCATTTATCACTTGTCATAGAAAGTCTCATCTCAAACAGCTAGTTTGGTTGAGTCAGAAAGAATAACATTTATTCAAGAAGAGTTTGCAACCTCTTAAATTGAATTGGGACTGATTAGAGAAAACAATGCAATCCAGATTTTTGGCTTGAAAACTTTCAAACAAATTTTGCCAGGAGAAATGTCAAAAATTCTCTCCTTGTTAGCTGTCACTGAGACATTAGATGAAGTCTCACTGGAAAAATACGTGTGTAATCCAGGTTTCTAGTTTCATTTTGTCTGCTTACTTTTATTCCTTTATTCTCTCTCAGGAGGTTTTCTAGCTGTGGTTAGACCAAAGAGCAGGCCACACTGCTGTAGGGATTACATAGCTCATTTGGCAAAGTGCTATTCAGGTGCAGAACATGCGGCCGTGAAGTGGTTCCCAAGCTGCCATATCGCTCCCAGTACCGTATCCCACTAGGACTTGACTCATTTTTAAACATTTTTCTCTGGTGTGCTTGCTGCCAGTCCTGAAACTGAGCAATAGCCTACAGCTACAACAATTTTTGGGGCATGACAGCTTTTGTGCACACAGGAAATACAGTTTGGCTCCAGATCATACCTCAGGTTCTAGTATTTGGTCTGCCCTCATTCCAAGAGTGACCTAGGCAGTTTTGACAGAGCTTGTGGCATTGATCAGATAAGCACATTCTGTACTTTGACATTGTTGCTGTGACTCATCGGCCCTGATGAAATCTGATGCCAGGAGCACATACTGTTCTGCAGGACTGCTTTGCAGAGTCATAAAGAGGCATGAGACCGGATTAAGGGCCGGGGCATTTATTTTGGAGACTTTGAATGTTTTTTCTTACTTGGTTTCCTTTTAAGGCTGCAGCTCAAGTTCCTTTAGAATGCTGCAGGGACTGTTGTTTCTGTTGTTTATAGACTTGTGTACTTGATGCTTGACAAAGATTTGTTTGTATGACACGTAGCGACCTCTTTGACAATCTCAACACTTTATTTGGCCTGAAAACAATATTTATGTGAAGTGGCTTAAAAATACAAAGACTGTGTGAACGTCTTTTGCTTCATATCTGAATGAACACTTGATGTTATGACAGACATCCCAGTTGTGACTACATAGAAAATGCACCATTCTCAACCAATAGGACAAGAGCTGATTTATATCAAAATCAGCTGATTTTCAGGTTTCAGTTTTATTGTTTTGGGCTTGAGTGCACTCACTGGTTCAGCTCACACCAGACACAACAAAATACACCAACACAAAAAAGCAAGTTAAGAATGTTAAGGTTTTTTGTTTCACTATCCGTGTAGATTTGCTGCTTCAAAAAGGTTCATTGTTCAGACCACAAATATTTCCTTTGCAAAAAATAAATTAATAAAGTACTGTATGTTCTGAAGTACAAGTTGAACACCTGAGAAAATCAATGTTAATATTTGGTAAAGTAGCCTTTGTTTGTGATTACACAGGTCAAACGTTTCCTGTAGTTTATCACCAGGTTTGGACACACTACAGGAGGTATTTTGGCCCCCTCCTTCACACAGATCTTCTCTAGATCAGTCAGGTTTCTGGGCTGCCGTTTGTGTTCCCTCCAAAGATGTTCGATTGGGTTTAGGTCTGGAGACTGGCTTGACCACTCCAGAACCGTGATGTTTCTTACAGAACCACTCCTGGTATTTCTGGCTGTGTGCTTCAGATCATTGCCATGATGGAACTCCTAGTCACAAACATCTTCAATGCTCTAACTAGGGCTGTGGATCACTGCTTAGGTGGCGATCCGATTCGATTCACAAATCAAGCTCGACGATTCACGAATCGAACCACGATTCTTACTTTTTAATATAATGTTTATTGCTATGTGTATGTGTAACGGGGTGAAAAAAGGTTTTTATTTTTGGAAGTTTTTTTAATTCAGAGGGCTCTTGAACACACTACCTAATTGGACAGGATTGAGGGTTGGTGTGCCTAATCAGAGACCCTTTTTAAAAGAACCAGACGGCGAGGAAGAGAAAGAAAGCGAGAAGACAGGGCCCAAGGCGGTGTGGTGTGGCGACGCCGTCGCCACCACCAGGGCCTAAGAAACGGGCGTGCTGCGCCGTACCGTGCCGACAGCCGAGAGGAGCGCGGCGGGACAGCCAGCGCCGTGCCGACAGCCGAGAGGAGCGCGGCGGGATAGCCAGCGCCGTGCCGACGGTGGAGAGGAGCGCGGCGGGATAGCCAGCGGCGTGCCGACGGGCGAGAGGAGCGCGGTGGGATAGCCAGCGCCGTGCCGACGGTGGAGAGGAGCGCGGCGGGATAGCCAGCGCCGTGCCGACGGTGGAGAGGAGCGCGGCGGGACAGCCAGCAGCGTGCCGACGGCCGAGAGGAGCGCGGCGGGACAGCCAGCAGCGTGACGACGGCCGAGAGGAGCGCGGTGGGACAGCCAGCACTTGGTCGACGGCTGGGAGGAGCGCGGCGGACCAGCCAATGCCGGGTCGACAGGGGGACGCTGGAATTGCAGAGGGGTGTGGTCATGATACACCCCTCTTCAAGCCAAGTACCCCTCTATCACCTGTCTTTTAGCGACCTGAGAGTGTTTTTTTGTTACACCAGAGCGGTTATTTTTTTAATTGCATGAACATATTTATTATTTTATCGTTGTGTGTTTTATAGTGGTTTTATATACGCCTGGTGTATGTTTTGTTTTAGTGTGCAAAACTCTCCGGTGATTTTATTTGTCCGACAGAGGCTCCAACAGACTGAAGACGCTCCTGCTGGACAAAAAAATAAACTCTTATCCTTTCTCTTAAAATTGTTGTCCCGGGTCTTCTGTCTCCACACACTTCCATATAAAAAAAAGAAACCTACCTACTCTGTTGGTATTTTTCTTACATATGTCTATTTACAAGATGGATGAAAACTGAAATTATTTGTATTTAATCATCTTTTATACTTTTATTTAGAACAGTAGATCAGAATCAACAAAACTGATTAAAAAAACCCAAATATTCAGAGAGAAATTTTGTTTTTCATTTTAAACTTTTTTTTTTATCAATCTTCTGGTTCAGCAGTAAAACAACATAAACATGATAAAAATCACTGCTGTTTTGGATTATTTAACAGCAAACCCTGAAAATGTTCTCCACAGTTTTCTATCCTCAAAGTTCTTCAATATTTTACGTTCTAATAATCACATATTGGTGCAGAGCCCATATGAAAAAAGTCTTTTTTTCACAGCAGAATCAGCTGATTCACGTTGATTACATCCACCTTTCAGCAGCGCGAGGCTGTTTCTTCAGAATAAGATGGAGTTTTGTTAATTGTGTCAAATGTTGAAGAGTTATCATAACCAAAGTAATGTAAACACTGAAGCTAAAGCTCCGATGGTAAATCTAATTCATTGTTTCAGAAGTCATGTCTGTGAACGGAAGTTCAGTCTCAGTTTTTGAACAGAAAAAAACTCGCTAGTTTTACTTTGAAAACCGGAAACTTCACCGACACAAAGATGTGTTTACTTCCGTTGGCAGTACCGCAGCTCTTTCGTCTTGTTTTAGTTCGTAAACTTAAAATCTGATATTAATCTGCATTTCAGAACAAAAATACATCGTCCCCAGATGATATTATGATCATATTTTACTACATTTATAAAGATCGCGAATCAGCAATCTTGGATATCGCGAATATCCGTACTCGAATTTTCTGGAGCAGATCGCGAATACCTGAGCACCCGGATACTCATTACAGCCCTAGTTCTAACTGAGGGAAGGAGGTTGTTCCCTAAAGTCTCGCAATACATTTCCCCCGGTCATCCTCTCCTTAATACAGTGCAATTGTCCTGTCCATGTGCAGAAAACACCCCCTTAACATGATGTTACCACCCCCGTGCTTCACAGTAGGGATGGTGTTCTTGGAATGGTACTCATTATTGTACGTCCTCCAAACACGGCGAGTGCAATTAAAACCAAAAGTTCTACTTTGGTCTCATCTGACCACATGACTTTTTCCCCATGATTCCTCTGTATCATCCAAATGTTCAAATGTTAGTTGGGCACCTTTGGTGCCATGCATGATTTCAAACCATGACGTCTTAGAGTATTGCCAAAAGTAACCATGGAAACGGTGGTCCCAGCTTGTGTCAGGTAATCGACCAGTTCCTACTGTGTAGTTCTGGGCTGATCCTCACCTTTCTTATGATCATTGATACCCCACAAGGTGGAATCTGTCATGGAGCTCCAGTCTGAGGGACATTGACAAACATGTTTAGCTTCTTATATTTTCTAATAAGTGCTCCAACAGAGGATCTTTTTTCACCAAGCTGCTTTACAATTGCCCCACAGTCCTTTCCAGCCTCGTGGAGGCAATTTAGTCTCTGGTGACTTTGAACAGCTCTTTGGTCTTGGCCATTTTGGAGTCTTACTGATTGTATGGGGTGGACTGGTGTCTTCATGCAGCTAAATACGGCAAACAGGTGCCTGTAATTTAGGATAATGGTGGAGGTGGACTATTTAACGGTGAACTAACAGGTCTTTGAGGGTCAGATTTCTAGCTGATAGATAAGTGTTCAAAGACATATTTGCAGTAGTAAGATACAAACAAACAATTTAAAAAAGCATGCAAGGTGATTTCCAGATTTCTTTTTAGATATTGTCTCTCACAGGGGTCATTTGGTTATAGGTTGGCGCCAATGTAGGGCAGCAGGTATCAATGTGTGAACGTGTGCATCCATGGGGCTGCAAAACACCTTTGGGTTTAAAGCAAAGCAGAAATGTGTTACATACTGCAAGTATATACCATTTACCATGGGCAAATACATTGAAACAAAGAATGACAAAATCCTGTTTCTCTGGAAGACTGGGAGGATATTTACATTGCTGCCAGTCCATTCACATGGGAAACTGGAATGTCAAAGTCATAATGCATCCTGAAGTCTTCCTCCAAACTCCAGTTGTCCCATTTCTCATTAAACCTTTACTGTGTCTCTCCAACAACAGGCTTATGGTGTCCTCAAATAGCCAGCCTCACCAAACCCTGAATGACAAAGGAAAATATTGTTAGAGTAGCTTTTTTTTTTCTATTATTAGCAAAGACATTATAGAATGGACAGAGCATTTGTACTTTTGAATTAGTCACAATGGGACAGCGTTCAGGTTCCTGACAATAACATGGCTCTGATTCCAGTTTGGAACAGTCATTGTCATGTTGAATCTGTATTACATTCTCTTTTTTTCAGCATAAAGAAACTGTAAACTGTAAGAGTTTCTTTCCATTCTGATGCTACTTTTTCAAAGAAAAGCAATGAAAAATGATTAACAGTATAAAAAATTTTCATTTTCTAAATTCTTGTCCTTCTTTTTCCACATATTCCAAACCCAGACATACAGTACATGACCTCCTGCTCTCCTTTCCAACTTTATTGCTGCAAGGCTACTCCTCCTGGTAAGGCTTTTTCCAAATGTGTCTTACTGTGTTTCTCTGGAATTTCAAGTCTTGAAGTTTGGTCCAAATCAAGCTCGTGTTGTGTCTTTAAGTACTTGTCATGAGTTGTGAGTAAACCAGGCAGCACCAACTTTGCCTCACAGCGAGAAGGCCCCGGTTCAAATCCCGGCTGGGGGATTTGAAAAACATCAACTGGGACCTTTCTGTGTGGAGTTTGCATGTTCTCCCCGTGCATGCGTGGGTTTTCACCGGGGACTCCGGCTTCCTCCCACCGTCCAAAAACATGCTTCATAGGTTAATTGGTGACTCTAAATCCCCCCTAGGTGTGAATGTGAGAGTGAATGTGTGTGTGATTGAGGACCTGAGACAGACTGGCGACCTGTCCATGGTGAACCCCGCCTTCGCCCATCAGTAGCCGGGATAGGGCCCGGCACCCCGCGACCCCAAAGGGGACCAAGCGGACAAGAAGATGAATGAATGAGGAAATTTGCATTTCATTTAGCATACACTTTGAGTCTATATGATGTGCAAACTACACCTATGATTTGAATAAGTAACTACAAAATGGCTTTGTCAAAATGAAATTTGACATTCAAACGTCGGCCAAGTTGATTTTTCTCCATGTCTAATGAACATCTAAAGCAAATGAAGAATTTTCCAGACTAAAACACATTCTCACTTCCAAGTTGTCACATATTGACGTTTGGTGAAGGACCCCTCCCGTTCAAAAATTGTCGTTTTGGGTGTCCCTATCTCATCATTTTTTGACATGCTAGCGGTTCTGATCAAATAACGGGACCCCAAGCTCCAGGCTGCAAACTGAAACCAGTCTAGTATTGCATTTTGGAGCGCACTGGTGCCTAAACCTGGTACCCTAACGTGGCACCGGACCCGAACTGGTACTAAATGTGGTACTGGGTGCATACCAGTTTAGGGTACTGGTACTGATCTTCCTATCAAACAAATATAAAAGCCACTTAAATCCAAGTTTGTATGATGTGTGTGACTTAAAGCCTAGACACCTTGAAATAAATCGACATGTAGCATAAACATCACTGGATGTTTATCACACTATCATCCCTGTAGCGATTAGCTACAGAAGTATGGTGACCTGTGACACCAGATGACGTCAGCCCAAACAATATTTGAAAAGAGTTTACATTTTATGTTAGAAAGATGTCTTTAGGCCTCCTCTCCACGCCGGGAGTGGGATCCCCGAGATTTAAGATCTAGAACAGGGGATCAATATACATCGGAGCCTGGGGGTGTCCAGGTCTCGGTGGTGCGGGTTCCGGTCCTTGTTCTCAAGAACTGGGCCTCTCTAAAAACTCCATCAGTGGGTGGGCCTTTGCTACATCATTCCTCTGGGACCTCCGTTTCCCTTGGTGTCTCTCTACTGGGCGGGGGTGGACGGCCCCTTCCTTGCTCCCCCCTGGACCTTCCGCGGCAGGGACGGGCGGGCGTCTGGGGCATGGAAGCGGGTCACCCTTGGAGGGCCCTGACTCGTACCTGGGGTGGGGTGGGGGGATGCTCGGCTCTGCTGGGTGGTGGTGGACTGCTCCTCTGGGGTTGGGGGACTCTCCGGGGGTGGGGCCTCGCACCGGCCTTCCTGGCGTGGTGGTGGGGAGGGGAGTTGCTGGGGCCTGCACTCTCTGTTCTCCTGTGCCTTCCGGCTCTCGGGTGTGGGGACCTCTGGTCTGGGTCTTTGGGTGTTTGGCGGGATTGCCCGGCGGCGGATTCTCTCCGTGGCCCCATGGCAGGTGTTTGGGGGGGGTCCAGGCTGCTGCTGTCCCGGTGGGGGGGCCTTGGCGTGGGGATGGCCGGGCGCTCTCCCCCTTTGTACATTCCATCATCATCCACATCAGCGAAAGATAAACACTCACCTGAGCACAGGTGTCAGCTCACCTTTGCACTAATATTCTGTATGACACAATGAAAGGCTATTTTAGCCAACAGGTGTGTGTATAATTACTGAGTGTGTGTGTGTAAACAGGCCCCGCCCATTCCAGATTGCTATTTAGACCTGGTTGTTTTATGATGTTACCTCCCTCTGTTACCACCTTCTTTTTTTTCCCTAAACCCCCCTCTTTTACCCCCCCAACCTCCCTCTTCTTTGTTTCCGTCCGGTCCAATAAAAAAAGAAAAAAGGTACAACATAATCAATATAAATAAAGTTTAGTATAAAATACAACAGGGGTTTATACTCAAGTCGGGACATTAAAGTCTGCCCATCACAAGAGGCTCTCAGCCCGTATCTGCTTGCTCAGCTGTTGGACAGGACAAGTTAAAAAAAAAAAAAAAAAAAAAATGTCTTTAGTCACATTTGAACTCCAACTTGACACAGAACTCTCATGGATGTTAAAACCAAATGTTTGGTAGATCCACGGAAAAAGACGTTAAGGTTGTATAACACTACCTTTACGTACAATCTGTGCATTGTCTAAGTATTAAATTTTGGTCTTTCATGACACATACGTGATCTACGTGTTCATAAGCGTTGGGGAAAGGAAGCGCTGTATTCCTTGAACTGGGCCTTCCGCATTCGTGTCAGGACTCCGGTTAGAGAGCACAGGACAAGAGGAGCAGTTTTAACAATTTATATCGTAATTTCAGGAGTTTTACATAGTCAACGGTGCAAAACACGTAGCTAACGTTCTCTCTCTCCTGTGCACTTTGCACCTGCCTTCATCAGTGAAGGACCCCACCAGTCTACACACATGCCAGAACAAAAATATGCAAAACAGCATGGAAATTCAGCAAAAGTGTTTCTTGTGTTTGTCATTGGTGAATGATGTCTGTCGAGGGTTTCAGACGGTGGGTCTTTACGTGACTTTGGTTTTGAGATGCTCAAAATTTTTGGTTGATGACTTATGCTGTTTATGGATATGTTATGTAGCTTACACGCAATGTTGCGTAATTTCTAGAGATGCGTAAAGCAAATTTGTGGCTTTCCACGACTGTTCCGAGTATGTCCAAATACGTCTAATGGACTTTTCACACATATATCACTGATGTATAACTTATATTGTGCATACGATACATATATCATGTTAAAATTATGTAATTTACGCATGAATCACTAATGAATTGCATATAAACAGCGCATGAACATGTTTCCTGCGTGGGGACGGGGGATTGGGTCCCGGACATCACTACTGTTTGGAAAGCGGTAGAATGCCGGGCACTGATGCGACTCTTCTCACATTCCTACCAGCTGCGGCTTCTGCCGGGGGCCCCCCATCCCCCATGAATAGCACAAAGAAGGTTCAACTTTTATAATAATCTCTGGATCTTTTAAATTGTTTTGTTCTTTGTGGTTAAAAAAGTTTCATATTAACTTTTTCAGGTATTGCTTGAACTTAATCAATCCTGTGAAAAAAGGACATGTTTAGTCAACACATTCTTACTCGCAAGTCGTTACATATTGACGTATGGTTAAGGACTCCTCCACGTCACTTTTTTGGGTGTCCCCAAGTTGTCGTTTTTTGACGTGCTGGTTGTTCCCATTAAATCATGGGTCCCCAACCTCCAAGCCGTGGACCAGAACCGGTTCAGTACTGCGATTCAGCGCACCTGTACCCAAACCAGGTACCCTAACCTGACACCGGTACCAGACGGGGTACAGGGCACAAACCAGACACAAACCAGTACCGGGTTAAGGTTAGGGTACCACTACTGGGTTAGGGAGCCGGCACTGGGCGGGTCCCGAGGACCAGTGCTCATCTGGTACCGCGTCCGTTACCGCGTGCCGAGGGTTGCAGATCCTTTGATTTCATGAACAGCCAGGACGTCAAATCACGATGAGTTGGAGACATCCGAAACATCAAAAAGTGATGTGGAAGGGGCCTTAACCATACGTCAATACGTGAAGACATGTGCTAGTGCACACAACACACTCGTCACTATGGTCCACCTTCAGTCAATTGTAATTTGGCGTCTTTTTATTTGCATCACATGTACAGTACAGCTAAAGGTAAACAGTGGAGACACAACAGGAAAAAAAAACTGACAGAAGTTTGCCAGAAACTGGTTATTTACTTCAACTTGATGCCTTTTTTACCAACATTGTTTGTTTCTGTGGTTTTGAACCAATACTGCTGTTACTTCCAGAAGTGTATCACGTTTTTAAACTAGATCTGTATCCTTTACATCCTGAGTTTCATCCAAACAGGCCCAGAATTCACTCTCATAAAACACGTTTTTCTTTGTGTTTAATTGATTCTTATTCACGATACTTTGATAAGAATGAGAGTACATTGTTATTACAGATGACAGTTTCTTTACTTTTCTTAACATTTTTGGTGAGCTGTGTGATTTTCATCAAGAAAAAAGTGTACCTCGGCTCAAAAGAAGGTAGAAAAACAGTTTTATGATATTTCATTCTTTTAGAAGTCATCAAACTTGAACTCCATTTACTTAAAAAGCTCATAGAGACAAGAGTTACAGGAACGAATACAGAACGTGTCATCCCTGAAGGATCAGAAAGTTCAGGATCAAAAATTTTAATATAACAAAAACTGCGTTTGGTAATATTTGAGCAATCTTGTTTAAAAACGTAAAAAAAAAAAAAAAAACAGTGGTATGTCACCTTGACAGAGAATCAAAGTAAAAGAATCTCATCACCGAAAGTTATCAGAGATTTTTTACTGAAATACTTATTGAGTATTTGAAGGTTTTATTTTTCTCTCTGTTAGAAATGCTTCATACATGATTACAGGTTCAGAAATATGAAAAAGAAAGGTAAACAAAAATGAGTAATAATTCACTTTTTAAACAGTTTTTTTCACAGCTGCAATGATTACCAAACATTTTACCAAATTCTGTCTGATTGATAAACTATTTTCTGTTCTTTTCTTTGGCACGGCGCTCCAAAGTAATATAAAAATCCTTACTGACAAACTAAATGCAATCGTAAAAACAACACGAGTGCAGACAATGATAGAAAACCACTTTTCCCACACGTTTCCCTTTGTTTCAGACTTGAATTCATAAATTCATATCCCTCAGCTGATAGAACAGAATGACACTGACATTTCCCTTCAGCTAATTCACACGAGCATATCCACCTTACAATGCAGACAAAGGCGCCGAATCCTTGAAGCCAAATAAACACGCAGCGCTCCTTCCTTTCAGAACGCTCCCTTTGAATGTGGACTCTGAAATCCAAGGCTCACTGACGGTCCCGTTCAGCGCATGTCCTCAAGATAAATGCAAACACGGGGCTTTGTCGCCTCGCGTTTTATCTTCGACAAATTCTTAGAAATGTCGAGAGCTGTTTATTAAAGTGACAATGATCAATAATGACTGATGTTGTAATTATAGGCCACAGCAGTTCAGTTTGACGTTGAATTTTAAGTAGGCTTAGGAGGAAAGAGGCAAAAGCCGCTCCATCAAGAGCGAGTTCATCTCCCACAGCATTTCTTTGTTTAATTAATCTTCATCCTGAAAACACATCCGTCTTGCTAATGCACTTTTATCATCGCTCAAAGTTGTACTGTAAGGAGACGGAGGAAAAAAATAAAAGTCCGACCTGAAGCCAGTGCTGCATGGATGCTCATTGAAAGCTTGTAGAAGTGTGAATAATGCATGTTCTTCTGTTTTAATTCCTGGCTCCTCTTTGTTTAACTGTAGCTCTGGGATGCACTAACAGTTTTTTTCTCCCACTATGTCTGCTGCTGTTGTCAAGGACAACCCTTCCATGTCAGCGTTCAGCAGATGTCATATACTCCAGATATATGACAGTTGCAGTCCTCTAAACAAAGGAAGAAACTGATGAACAGAGGGACACGTCAAATTCTAATATCACAAAATGACACTTAGAATACCATTGACTTTATTAAAGTAAAAGTACAACAGTAACAGTGTTAAAGTAAAGAAGCTTGAGTGATAACAATGCTTCTAAACCTGAAAGCTGTCTGTATCTTTACCAGAAATCACAACACTACAATAACTCACAGTGTGGAATTTAGTTGATTTTTATGTTAAAAGTGTATTATTAAGATAGGAGGCAGAAACTTAAAAGATTTAATAAATAAAGATAAACATGATGAAACAGATGACCTGACAAGGAGGAAAGGAAAACCAGACACTTCAATTATAGTGAGGACTATTAACATAAGTGAAAACAGCTGTGGACTGTTAGCTTGAACATCGTGTGACTGTGACAGGGAGATAACTCATAACAGAATGTGAATAATACCAACAAATATCACTAAAAAAAAAGGTTGATGTGGCTGCATTCAAGGCCTGACATAATCAGTAGAGGAAATTATACAATTCACCCTAATCCTAACCTTAATCTGAACCATACTTAACATAAAAAAGTGTTAGGAAGCATAGACAAAACTTTTCTTAAAGCTTTAAACACGAAAAACCAAAACTGATAGGGTGTCTAATTAAAATGTGGCCTCTGTAACTGTCAGGGTCCCCAGATAAAATGATGGTTTTTCAAGCGACCTAGGGGCACCGCAACTGTTAGGGAACGTTTTTTGGAGCAATAAGGTGGTACTGTTGCAAGTACCACCTGTGTTCATCCTGCATCATCGATATGGGGGATTTGTGACTTGATGACGTTTAAGACTACGACCAGTCCGAACCATTGGACCCCCATCACGTGACATAGAATGAGACACACACTGCTATGCATCGCATCTTTCCGAGTGAAGAACTGAGAGAGACTGAACAAGTACGCAAAGAATCACAAAAAGGGACACAATGTTTTACAATTAACTTCAAAAATCTTGATAACAAAATAATCAGATCAGAGGAATCACCACAGGATATTAATCACATTTTAATAGAGAGAAATGGCTGATGTTATTTGTACGCATTTACGTGTGACCAGCTGAAAAAAAGATGGAAATTCACATTGATCTCACATAATTTTCGACTGTTTTCTAAATACATGCACCCAGTGTTGAACTTCTTTTTATGCCTCATGGACCGGAGGAAGCCCAGCTAGAATATGCAGCTCACTTTCTGCTCAGTGACATACACACTGAGGAGAGCAGCCATTAGGACAAGAGCTGTCAATGAAACATAATAAATAATAGCCAGAGAAGATCTCAACACTAAGTTGTTTGTCTTTATTACCATAGAGTGATGTCATCACTTGTCGCAAGCCCCCGTATAGATCTTCCAGGTATGATACCTACACTGTAACCGTTAAGGTCGCCAGTTAAATACAGTTTTTTGGAGCGATATGTGGGTAGTTCTGGTTCTGGGCTTCTGGTTCAACACAGATATCTTCAGCCAGGTCCTGTTAAGAAACAAAGACAGATCAGAGAGTTTACCTGTGTGTGCATGGCTTCAGTTGCAGACCCCAAAACCCATACGGCTGCCGTGGGTTTTGGGGTTGTCTGGACCTGTAAAGGGTCGTACAGTGGAGTGAGCGTAGTGTAGGTGTGTCTTGAAGTTCCCTTGAGGCTCGTGCAGCCACCTTTATGGGATGTCATGGAAATAGAATGTACCATTGTTCTGCATGTGGTAAATGTATTGTAAAGTATTTGTAAGGATGATGTAAGCGGTGTGCACTCATGACGTACGGGTGATGCTGTCATACAGTGTCATTACGCCACATTCTAGTTGTTAGTGAGGTGTGAGTACAGGTCCTTACTGACCCCATGCTAAGGCTGGACTCCTGCAGGTGATAGGTAAATGCCCATAGGACCCCCATAGGATGTCCACTCAAACTCTTAATTTCGAACAGCAAGTCTGCAGGGACAGTGACATGCAGGGGGGGGGGGTGGAAAAGATGAATAATGCATCACACATGCCTGCGTCTCACCTATTTCCCCCTCACTTATGTTTACGTGTTATACAGGTGTTCACTATGAAAAGCTCCCAGCAGCATCCCCATAGAAAAAAATGTGCATGGACCCTTTCGCCATACATGCATACCGAGTGATCTACGATCTCTGATGTTTCATTACCTGCCCCGTCACCTGCTGTCAGCTTGTATCCACCCAGATGGGCAGTCTTCACTGAGGCATAAGACTGAGCCAAGCCAGTGACATCATATTCACAAAATGTGTCTGGAAAAACAAAGTTGTAACAGACACAAAAAACCCATAAAATCCCAATCAATATCAACACAACTATGTTTTTGTGTCGCCATTAAAAGCGTAACCTTTAGGAATTCTTTGAAGTTGACAGCATTACAGTTAGAGGAAAAACAAGGATTCGTCCAAAAATAAAGGTATATTAACCATGGCAGACAACAGTTTTGAGGAGTTTCTGATTGTCTTTTGGTTTGGTCACACATTTTTGAGAGAACAGAAAGGGACTCATTATTGTAAAAATCCTTAAAAACAAACCCGAGACACTTAAAATGTCATGAAAATGAGCAGATATTTCCTTGCAAAAAAGTAAACAAAAAAAGCGTATGACACCATCAAGAGACTTTCCTGCTTTTACGTGTGATTCTAAATCAGGGGTCTCAAGCTCAAATCAGCCGGGGGCCGCTGGAGACAGAATCTAGTTGAAGCCGGGCC
>NC_050528.1:16366530-16375594 GCF_002922805.2 Oryzias melastigma
GGCCGCAAATTATCATCCTGCGGGCCGCAGATGGCCCGCGGGCCGCGAGTTTGAGACCCCTGTTCTAAATGGTTCATTGTTAGGACTGACCGCTTTGCAGCTGCACTAAGACAAATAACATTCTTGCATTATCCATAACTATTTTGAGGCTGCAGTTGTCCTCAGTATTGTCACAGATGTTGCACCCGTGTGTGCTTGGCTTAATAGAAAATGCTCAGAATATTTGTCTCCAGCAGAGTCCTCGTCTTTGTGCTTCACAGTGATAAAACTCTTTGAAAGAACAATCATTCTGGTGTTTCAGCACAGCAGCTGCTTCTGTTTTGCCTCTGAATACAATGATTTATGAAAATGATTAGATGTGGACACAACTACCTCGTATTAAATACGCATTTTTAGAATGGGGTCATGGCTTGATATCCATAAGGATCGATATTCTTCTGCTCAAACACTGATTGCTTTCATTTGCACAAGATTAATGCTGCAGTAATAGAATAATCAAAGAGTTTATCTCTTTACTCTTGGGTTGACTGAAAATAAAATTTATATGAATGTATCATGATCTGCCAGCATATTAAACCCCATACAAGAATGAAAGTATTGGAAGGTGCACCAAGGACCCTAATGATCAATGAAGAGTGGTTGCACATGATTGGACCGTAAACAGCTGACACTTTTACAAAAGGACATTTTAAAACATATTTCCTTAAGCCCCATGATAGTTTAAAAAAAACCCTCAAAGGAGGGATTGTGTTTCTTGAACTGATCCTTTTTGTTTTGCTTCTCTGTAAGAATCTGGCCTGAGGCAGGAAAGGGAGTTCGACATGGAAAACATGGCAGCTCATGAGACAGGTGGAGTTCTGGCATAAAGGATGACCCCAAACATCAACTATTCAAACTAAATTCACACATTAGAGTTTTTGTTGTCTTATGTTATTGTTCTTTGCTGCGAGAGATTAGATCATAAATTAGTCATCCTCACACACTTGGAAAAGACAGCATTAGTGTGCAACACGGCTACATTCCATTACACTTTGCATGCTTGCACTGCTTTGACATTTATAATGTTTTTTGAAGGTTGATTGTTTGCTGTGGGTTTGTTTACTTGTTGCCTCAAAGCCTCTGCGGTAGCAAAGCTTAATTTGATTGAATAACCTTTCTTTTTAGTTTTTTCTCTTTGACGTTCCCACAGATATGTAAGATAAAAGTCACAGAATTGGTGGGTTATTGGGGTAAATATGTGAGGCTTCGATTGTAGAGTTGATGACTCTAACCCTTCGCTGGCAGAATGTA
This sequence comes from Oryzias melastigma, assembly GCF_002922805.2. Taxonomy (NCBI): domain Eukaryota; kingdom Metazoa; phylum Chordata; class Actinopteri; order Beloniformes; family Adrianichthyidae; genus Oryzias; species Oryzias melastigma. The sequence goes on from NC_050528.1 coordinate 16,367,821, forward strand.
AATATGGGCATTAATACATTCATCAGCTTTTGCCCCGTCCTAATTTCCTTCATTAAAGTCAATTTAAAGGAGAGCATTGGCTCCTGAATCCATACTGCTCCAATGAAGCTGCTGAGTCAGTAGAGGTTCCTTAAAGCCTCGTTCCCACTGAGCGGTTTCCATTGTTAAATGGACCCATTCAACAGTTCCGGCCGTACCTCTTGAGGGCCCCCATCAGTTATAGGTCCATAGAAAAATAATAGGGAATGGCTGGGGTGGAGCCGCTGTAGCCACTTGCTGATTGGCTGAAAGTGATGACATTAGAACCAGTATAGCGATAAGCTAGCGTTTCTGTTTTCATCTTTATGACGATATTCTTCTTAGCCACACACAATATTTGTTTGAACAAGATTAAATTCCTGTTTTACATAATGTACAAAAGTAAACCAAAAAAAATGGTCACACTACAATGACGCAAATAGCGGTCTATACTACGCATGCGCCTTGAAGACAAACCACTTGGTGGGAGCGAGGCTTAACTGAGTGGAAACACTCGCCAGAATCAAGAGGACCATACCGTCCTATTCATTCTGTACCAGACTGTTAAGTGGAAATGAGACCTAAAAGAGGCAAATAAAGGCACTTTTGGCAGCTGTTTGGCAGATTTACAACAGAAAACCTCACCTCATACCTAATATTTACTGGTATTTACCAATGACTGTAAAGGAACAGGACAGATGTTCACGTCACCGTTGATTTAAATTTAGCAGATCTGATGCTAGTTTTTTGTCACTTTTTGTCACATCTTGGGCATTGTAAACTCTGGTTGTCGTAACCCTTGTGCTATCTTAGGCATGTTTACATTAAAAGTGGGGTCGTCTGGACCCCACAAGACAGCGCACTGCACTTCTTTTTTCCAAGGATTTTTCATCTTCATTGGTGTCCGTGGTAGAAATGAAATCCTGTCCATCTTTGTCCACCTTTGTCATTGGAGGGATAGACAATGTAAGTGTGGGGTCATCTGGACCCCATAAGATAGCACAAGAGCTAAAGGCAGGCAAATAGGTTTGACAACCAAAAATGATGGTCCAGTACAACCAATCAAGAGATCTCACAAATCTCCAAAGGCCAAAAAAGACAATTCTGAGCAAAAGTTTGACCTAATTTGCTTAAAAAAAAAAAAAAAAAAAAAAAAAGATAAGAGACCCACTCAAATGAAAATGGCATATTTGGTGTTTTTAACATGTTCTTGTAGCAATTTTATGATAATGGAGAGCATGTATAACAGAATATACAAATATAACGTTTGTGTTTCTGAGTATCTTTTTATTCAAATCATGTTGGATCAGAAACCCACGGTATGAAAAAGTTATATGTCAGATGGGCCGAAGTCACCCTTCTCTGCTACAACTCTAGCATCAACTTACAGATAAATCAATCCATCTACATCTTCAATTTCCTCATCTGAGCTGGAATCTGGCTCAAAGCTGTTGTATGGTGGGATAGCTCCAATAATGCTTGCCTTTTTTTCTGCTATGCTAATGTTAGCTTGGGCATAAAAGGTGCTACAAGCTAGCAGGAAAAGGCTGATGGTAAATTAGTAGAGCTAAATTTTGCGCTAACAGTCTTGTCAACCCACTCTCAGTAAAATGCGTACATATTCCACGACTTTGCACTCTGAAATACCGTGTATAATATACGCCAAACATGCTTTTTGCGTGCATATGATACGCAGTGATAGGGAATAGGTGGCGCCGCCGTACAATATACACGACTTTTTAGGTTTCGTTTTGATCACGTGGTCAGAAATCCTCCGGCTCTTTTCTAAATGACGTCATTCCTGGTTAAGGTTAGGATTACGGTTATGGTTAGGGTTAGAAAAGCAAATTGTTCATTTGTGGGGCTGTCTGTGATGCTCACGCCTCCACCAGGGGACGTGTCAAACGTGGAAAACAGACTTTAACACGTTTAGGACCGCGTGTATTATATGCACGCAAAACCCGGTTTTGGCGTATATTATACACGGTATTTCCCAAATCGTGGCATTTGTACGCAATTTACTGAGACTGGGCTGGTCTTGTCCACAACCTGGAGGTGAATTTATAATGAGCTCCTGCTGCTCTGCAGAAAATACGTCTTAAAAACAGCACAGGATTTTTGACTTTGGTTCAAAACAGTATCATCATAATTAAAAGGCTTGGAACAATTTTACAAAAGAAGAAAATATTGTTGGAGTGCAAATTCTAATGTAAATTTATAAAATATTCATTTGAGTTTTCTAAAGATACCTAATCAAACAAAAGGAAAGAAAAAACAGAGACCAGATGTTTTCATTTCTGTTTTAACTCTTCTCCACTCGAGTGAATAGAAGCCGACTGACTTGCTAAACGAGCCATCAAGAACTTTCCCTTTTCGTTTACAACCCAGCCACAAACAGGATGTCGCCATCTTTCCTCCTCACATTTACACTCCATTTCTCCAATGAATTAACACTTTAGCAACAGTTTATTAACGACAAAATGTCTAATACAGTAGTCCCTCACGATAATATGGTTCACCTTTCTTTGTCTTGCTGTTTTGCAGATTTTTTGTGCAGATTTACATCCTGCTTCCTTTTTTTTCTTTCTTTCTACAGCAGATTGTGCTCTGCGACCTGATTGGCTGTAGATCAATGTCAATTAATCTCTGTGTACAGTAGTACGGTTCAGAATGTGTTCAGCTTGCCAAGTGTACATACATTTTTGAGTGTGATCACATCTTTGTTTACATTCTTTAATACTCAACTTATTTTTCTAAAATGTTTGAACTTTGAGACTTTACACAAGAGAGGAAAGCATGAAAATGTTCACGTCTGTGTGAGAGAAGTGGATAAAGTGTGGAGAGAAAATAGACTCACTGGATTTGAATGTGGGCATTTCTTGATTTGTAACTCACACAATACTTTTTAGTACAGTACTGTGTGTACTTGCATCGTGTATTCACATGAGTCAGGAAACTTTTTCTGAAACGGACGGTTAGAAAACCACTATTAGTTTGTACCCAGTTTTCCTGACATACAAATAGATTCAATAAACTTATGTCAAACAAAGAGAAGGAATTTTGTGTCAAAAAATTCAATCAACTAAAAAACTAAATAAAAATATGTTAAACCATGATAAAATGAGTAAAACATCAGAAACAGCATGTCCATGAACTATGATTTGATATGATAAAATGCTTCAAACTAACAAACTCAAATACTTTGAACAAAGAAATAGAAAACATTGAGGATGGAAAAACGCATGCAGACTCATACATGTACCTCTCTGCTCTCTGGGTGTCAAGAAAGACCTGCTGCTGTCTGCTATCGCCGTGATTAAGAGCTTTGTGTTGGAGCCGCTGTCGGGGGTGTCGCTGCCGAGGGGGAGCCATGAGTTCTGAAAAAAAAAGTATTAAAAGATGTGTATTTAGACTTTTTTTTATCTTAACTATAGGATCATTTCTTCCTAAAGAAGTGGAAAAAATGTAAAGTTTTTACTTGATATCATTCACAACTGAAGTTCAAAGCGGCTGATAAGAAAACTTGGACACAGAATTCTAGCAGCATTTAAACGCACCACTTACACACTTCCCTGGAGACCCGACAAGTCTCACAATTCCTCGTGTGTTGGTGATTCTGATATGTTGTAAATGTGGTTTGTCTGAGCGTATCAGGTGATTGGTGTGTACTATTTAAAGATTTGTCTGCATAGAAGCTGTTTTGAAGTTGTAGTTTTAAGCTGGTGCACTTTCAAGTTGTGCGTGAGTAAATAGTATTTAATTTGAAAGTTTTTGATATTCAAATGTTTGTGTGAATTCACAATTGCACATTACACACAAAATGCATTCCATGAGGAAAAAAATCGAGTACAGAGTTCCCCCACGGATTTGTGTTTCTTTATTCGCGGTTTCTCATATTTAGAGATTTTTTTCACGTGTTCATCAAATAAACTCCGACAACTCCTCATCTGCGTCATAAAGTATGCTACCTTCTCGCTGCTGTAGTTTTTTTTCTGAATTGGGAAAAAAAAGAAAACTCTTTATATTGAGGAATACTCCAATGTTTGTGCATAAATGTTCACCGAGGATGATCAGAAGTGTTTTTGATGGAGCAGTGACGGTGTGGTATGGGAGAGAGACGGGGATGGGGGAGTTCTCCGGATCTCTCCGGTCTCTAACCCCCACAGATAAGGGGAGAATACTGTATTACGCACACACATTCTCCCTCTACAATAAAGTGTGTAGTGAGGAGAATTGATCCGTACGTAAATAAATGCACCACCACACTATAAGTGGACTAAGACAATAACTCTTCACCTCAAGTTTTTACTCTTTTGTAACATCATCATGCATTTATTGAGAACATCTTTAAACATTTAAATTTCACATGACTTTTTCTCAATAAATTGAAGAATAAAGTGGTTTATCCTTGAATCTGAATGTATGAACTCTTTTTTTAGCCTAGATGAACTGCCATTTATGGAGGAAGATGTGATTGAGTCCTATGATTACGGTGGAATGTCACCCTGTCAGCATGTTGCCAAGCAAAATGTCAGAACCCCAACCAGAGAATGTTCTTCAAATGCCACTTGATGAGGAAACATTACAGATTTACAATATTTTCAGAGCTTTTGTGACCTTTCATTAAAATAATGCCAAACAGAAGCGTTTGTTTACAAATACAACATGAATATGGATTCTTTTTGGGTTAAATAATCAGCTTAATTACTATTTCATGATGTTATAAAAGTTTCAAAATAAAAGAATTGTAAAGGATCTTTGTTTTGTTGTTGTAATTGTGAGATTTGGTACTTTCTTTCATTGTTACACTCAGTTATATTCTATTTTTAAGTTTTCAACTTTATGTATTTCATTTTCATTCTGCCAGATCTTCCTGCTTTAAGTTCAGTCAACCTATTAGTTCCTCTCTTAGTCACCCTTTCATTTCTCTCAAAGGTTTTTGCTTTTAGTTTTGAGCTTTTGCTTTAGTGTTTGTCGTGTTATACGTTTTAACTCCATCCAGATTCCAGGCCGGCTTTGCATTTGGCTCCGTCACCACCTCAAAATACCGACAAACATTCTCATATAGCCTGATTATCACGTAACCCCCCCCCAAACCTCCCCACCTGTGGCTGTAAGTCTGCCTGACAGCAGACAGCTGAGAGGGTCCACAGCTGCAGCGGCTGGTATTTTTGATAATCCTGCAGGCTTTAGTGGCATGCAGCCATTGCATAAACAGATCTATTTAAAAACTGAGGTTTAAACTTTTCACTGGGGTGTGAATTGTGTCTGCTTTGTGTTGCGATGAAGTTCCTGTTTTTGCACATTCTCATTACCTGCTGTAAACAGCAAACCTGGAACTCACTCACGCATAATGTTGATGAGCTTTTCTCTTTTGTCTTAATTAATATGTGGTAAACATTTGGCTGAAATGAGGTGCAGTTCTATAGAACAGACAGTAGGAATGCCACAATTCTGGGTTTGAACTGAACCGGATGTTACACCACTGAACCAAATTGTGGTGTTAGTGAATCGTTGCATCCTTACTGCTTACCAATAAGTTTTGTTAAAGGTGTCAAGCAATTGTTGTGCTAAGTTAAAGAATCATTTACTATTTATTGATTTTTAGATATGAGCCAACTGAAAGGTATTGTCATTTTTTAAAACATTTTTTGTAGCTGTAATACACAAATCAACTTCCCAACTTCCCTCTCCTTCTTTTTCTTCCAGTCCAAAAAAAAAAAAAAGATTCATATATAATCAATATAAATAAAGTTTGGCATAAATTTCAAAAAGGGTTCGTACAAATATACACTTTGCGTGTCAGAAGATCAATAACTCTGTTGTGACGGTAACATCTGTCGAACACAAGAAGCTCTCAGTGCTTATCTGGTTGCTCAGCTGTTGGATAGAACAAGTTAAAAAAAATGTTTATGCACATTTTTATCTATGGGCATGTTGCAGATGACAAGTTCTAGTGAATTCTTAAACTACCCGTAAGAGTATGTAAGGGTAGGTGAGATGCAGGCGTGTCAACCCCCTGAAACCTGTGAGGGGTCCATTAGTGCTGTCAAATGATAAGTGTGCACCCCTTGTTCTTCTCTTTCTCTGACTGTTAAAAATAACGACACGAGACAACGAGAGTGTAGTTTGTGTGTGCATCCAATGAACATTTGCATATCATGTACACACTGTGCATTTGTACATGGTCAGCAAAGGGAGAGCACTTGCACCTTATTAATGGTTAGAGTGACAGCATCACCTGTAAGTCATAAGTGTGTGTAACTTACATCACCCTTGTAAGTACTTGACAATGGTACAATGGTACGTTCCATTTTCATGACGTCCCTCAAGGTGTCTGCACGAGCCTCAAGACACACCTCCACTTCCTTACAGATGCAGCTGCTCTTGTCCGTTACCTTTTGGGCCCAGACAACCCAAAGCCCTGCAGCACTCGGGGTCAACCGGTGCACAGGTGCATGTGACGCCGATTGAAGCAGCTGAAGGGTTATAGTCTATGCTGAATCTGATGTATGGAGTCGTCCTTGCTTCTTCTAACTTTGTCGATTCCTGGCCTCAGTTTTTTGTGTTTTCAAACTTAAACTGTACATTCATACAAGTTACTTTTTTTCCTCTAAACTTGATGGACTTTTGCAGCTGGTGTCAACAGAACAATCAAAGGTCCTTTACTGTGGATGTAAAAGTCAAAAGCACCTTTAGTCCGTCACTGCTGCCCTTTCTTTAGGAGTCTGGTCGTGTTCCTTCAGTCATCCGTCATCAGTCATGCTCCTTTAGGTCATATTTCCAGACCCTGCCACTGAAAGCAAGCATAAAAACTTTCAGTAACTTTAAAATCAAAAGCACGGCAGCATCCCTCCACAGAACACCAGGGGTCTCACACACATACACATCTACGTAGCTGGATTCTTGCTATGAGGCTTTGACAAGTAAAAATGTCCCCATAAATCATCCCTTTGAGAGATCCCATTGATCTTTCAGGAAGGCTCTCTGATGATCCGCACTTGTTAGTGATCAATGCCAACAGAGACCTTTGACCTGCGGTGCTTCATCAAAAGTGCCGTCAACCACCTCCCATAGATCGAAGCAAGCCTTGGAGTATTGATGTCTTGCAGCAGGCTTGTCTGTGTTTCAGTGCCTCTCCTCATCTACAAGTTTTCATGCGGAAAAGAACTTTAAAGTTGGCAATCGGGATCTTTTGGTGGCAAAGCTGTCAGCGTCTCTACTGTTGTGATGAACTCCTCGCTGTCACAAGGGAGGAAGCACCAAATTCTCCTTGTGCACTTTTCGGTTTGTCTGCTCTTGTTGGCAGCTATAAAAAATGTTTTCTCCATAATTAGGCTCAGAAGCAAAAAAAAAAAAAAAAAGTCCCTCCACCCCCAAGAACCAAATGTCTTGCCAATTATCTCATATTCAGAGCAAAATGTGCAGTTTTGTGAGTGTGTGTTTGCGGTTGCCCTGCTTTGCTGCAGAGTTCCATATCGCTCATTATGAATAAAAACATTGATTGAATGGAAATTGCGTTTTAGTCATTACTTGACTGTACTGAGACCTTTCGGCTCTGTTAACTAATCAGCGGAAGGCTCATTTGAATTGCAGATGGTGGCGTCCCTCGTTGTGCCTTTACAGGGAGGGAGCAGACCTGTTTCTGAGTGAGGTTTTATTACAGATCTTTCTGAAGCCACACACACCCCCGCTCAGGTATGTACACACACAAACTCACTTATTTTAAAAGCTGAAATGCATAAATTACCCATCT
>NC_050528.1:16375683-16377735 GCF_002922805.2 Oryzias melastigma
GGAAGTGGACATAAACTATAATAATAATAATAATAAAGAAAAACACAAACACTATAGTGTGAATGCATTGAATGCATTCACACAATTAAACTAAGAGCTGCAACCGAGACCAGATGCTTTTAATTTTCAATCTGCTCCAAATTCAATATTCTGAATTATAGTTTTCAAAATAGCTGTAATAAGCAATGGTTTAATTTGGAAGCTCATGTTAACTTATTATCACATCTAATCACGCGCTGATCAAGCAGAAACTACAAGTCATTTTGAATGTTACCGAATGAATTCTCATCTGGTGGTGATGTTTGGCAGGAGGTGGTAGAGGAGAACGTGAGGCTGAATGTTGACTCAAAAGCAAACACAAAGGTTTATTTCCAAAGGAGAATCCAAACACTTCCTTTTCCATTCGGATGTGAAATGTAAAAGAAAAAGGCTTGAGCTGTTCTGAATACTTCTTTAGCATGGTTTGATGTTTTCTACAGTTTTTTGTAAAACCTCAATTGGAACTGATCTGAGAAAAAAAAATATGGTGGAAGAAAGTACATAAACAAGGTACTTCTACAGGCCTAGAAACTTTTTGTGAACATGACTAAGTTAACGTGTTGATCAGGCATGTCCAAAGTGGGAGTGGGTCAAATGCGCCCCACTAGCTCACACCATCATAAAATGATTAATATTCAACCTCTTACACTTTCTTAAACCTTTGTGTACTGTTTCTTAACTGGCAAAGTTACAATGATTTAAATTTTGAAGTTTATAATCAGCATTTAATGAAGACTAATATTTAATATTTCATGTGAAACCAGTTTAATAGAGTTTTCAATGAAAAACATTTGTTGATTTTATTTCTGGAAAATATCATTTTTTCCTCACTATAAAGTTTAAAAATTTGCTAAACTTTTCCAGCTAGAAGTGTATTTGAGGTTTCATGGTGGCAGACATTTTGAAATGAGCAGGAAAAGCCCTTCTACTGCCCCAAGTGGATCGATGATGAAGTACAAGGCAGAAAACAAAGAGTAGAAACGGAGGGTTAAAAAGTATTTAGTCAGCCACAAACTGAGCAAGTTCTCCTGCTTAAAAAGATGCATCATCATCCTAGGTATACCTCAATGAGACAAAATGAGAAAAAGAAATCCAGAAAATCAAATTTTCTGATTTTTAAAGAATTCATTTGTAATTTTTGGTGTAAAATAAGCATTTGGTTAATAACAAAAGTTAATATCAATACTTTGCTATATACCTTTGTTGGCAATGACAGCAGTCAAACATTTCAGTGTTTCACAAACTGTTGCTGCTGTTTTGGTCCATTCCTCCATGCAGATCTCCTCTAGAACAGTGATGTTTTGGTCCATTCCTCCATGCAGATCTCCTCTAGAACAGTGATGTTTTGGTCCATTCCTCCATCAGATCTCCTCTAGAGCAGTGATGTTTTGGTCCATTCCTCCATGCAGATCTCCTCTAGAGCAGTGATGTTTTGGTCCATTCCTCCATCAGATCTCCTCTGGAGCAGTGATGTTTTGGTCCATTCCTCCATGCAGATCTCCTCTAGAGCAGTGATGTTTTGGTCCATTCCTCCATAAGATCTCCTCTGGAGCAGTGATGTTTTGGTCCATTCCTCCATCAGATCTCCTCTAGAGCAGTGATGTTTTGGTCCATTCCTCCATGCAGATCTCCTCTAGAGCAGTGATGTTTTGGTCCAGTCCTCCATCAGATTTCCTCTAGAGCAGTGATGTTTTGGTCCATTCCTCCATCAAATCTCCTCTAGAGCAGTGATGTTTTGGTCCATTCCTCCATCAGATCTCCTCTAGAACAGTGATGTTTTGGTCCATTCCTCCATGCAGATCTCCTCTAGAGCAGTGATGTTTTGGTCCATTCCTCCATGCAGATCTCCTCTAGAGCAGTGATCTTTTGGGGCTGTTACTGGGCAGCACAGACTTTCAACTCCCTCCAAAGATTTTCTTTCATGACATGTTTCTTATGACACTATTCCTCCATTACCCATGCAGTGTGTTTGTGATGGTTGTCATGGTGACAGACCCAGACACGTTTCATCTT
>NC_050528.1:16377835-16382732 GCF_002922805.2 Oryzias melastigma
TCTCTATTATAACTAGAAACGTTGCATTATCTACAATAATGCTAGTGTGAATGTGGTTTTTGAAGATGCTCTGAGAAGTACCAAAATACTAGCATGAATGACCTGAACAAGCTGAATGCTTTGATACAATATTGCATAAGTTTCACAGTGCATAAAGAATTGGAAGAATGTATTGAAAAATAACACAAATTGTGTAAAATTTCAGAAAAATTGTAATGTAGCCACGAGGGGGCCCAAGCCAGGGTCTCATTGTGCCGGTCCCAAGATAAATATTGGATAAATACAGAGGGTTGTGTCAGGAAGGGCATCCGAATCTTGCCAAATCAAATATGCGAATCAGACCTACGAAATCCATACCGGATCGGTCGAGGCCCGGGTTAACAACGACCGCCATCGGTGCTGTTCACCGACAGGGTGCCGGTGGAAATTGGACTACTGTTGGTGGAAGAAGGAGAGGAGGAAGGCGGGTTTGTAGGGAGAGAGAGAAGAGGAAAGTCACTAGTGTTGGACTGAGAGTTGGGACTTTGAATGTTGGAACTATGACAGGAAAGGGTAGAGAGTTAGTGGACATGATGCAGAGGAGAAAGGTAGACATACTGTGTGTCCAGGAGACCAGGTGGAAAGGTAGCAAGGCTAGAAGTTTAGGAGCAGGGTTCAAGTTGTTCTATCATGGTGGAGATGGGAAGAGAAATGGAGTAGGAGTTATCCTAAAGGAGGAGTTTGTTAGGAGTGTTGTGGAGGTAAAAAGAGTGTCAGATAGAGTGATGAGTCTGAAGATAGAAATGGAGGGTGTCATGTTCAATGTTGTTAGTGGGTATGCCCCACAGGTAGGATGTGAGCTGGAAGAGAAGGAGAAGTTCTGGTTGGATCTTGATGAAGTGATGATGAGCATCCCTGGAAATGAGAGAGTTGTCATTGGTGCAGATTTCAATGGTCATGTTGGTGCAGGAAACCGAGGTGATGAGGAGGTGATGGGCAGGTTTGGTATCCAGGAGAGGAATGTAGAAGGACAGATGGTGGTTGATTTTGCAAAAAAGATGGAAATGACTCTTGGCCGTGGACCACGCCCCCGACACCATCCCGCATCTCTGAGTGAGAATGTTTCCTGCTGGGTCGTCTGTCCTCCTGCTCCTGGTCGTGGACTGCACTTCTGTTTCATCTTGACTATGGACTTCATCATCACTTGTCCCTCAGCTCTATCTGAATTAACTCTTTTAGATACATAGTTGTAGAAGCTAATCTTTCTTTAACTGTTCTGGTATCACCTGTCCGTCCTGGGATAGGATCTCTCCCTCATGTGGGAATCCCTAAGGTTTCTTCTTTTTTTCCTGACTCAGGTTTTTTAGGAGTTTTTCCTTACCGAGAGGGAGGGTCTAAGGACAGGGATAACCAGTTTTATTTAGTCTGTTTAGTTTTTAACTATTGTTCACATTTTGAAGCCCAATGAGGCAAATTCCTTTGTGATTTTGGGCTATATGAATAAAATTGAATTGAATTGAATTGAATTGTGAACAGTTTATAATCAACATTGAGGACTGAGATGGGTCTAAATGAACTGCAGTTGAGTGAGTCCTTTCCTTCTTTCGGAATCACTGATATTGTGGCTTGTTTCCATGAGGGTGGTATTTTATTCTCTTTCAGTACTATATTTAAAATTTGTGTTAGAAAAGGTAGTAATTCATTTTTACATTTTTTGTACCATTCTGATGGGAAGCCGTCTGGCCCGGGTGCTTTATTTGCTTTTAGATCTGTTATTGCTCTTGATACTTCTTCGGTTATTTCAGCTGTAAGTAACTTGTTTTGATCCTCTGATATAACTGGTAAATTAAGTCTTTTTTAAAAAATCTGTATCTGGTGTGGATTCTTTAAATTTGGTTGTGTGTATGTTTATAATAGTTTAGGAAAATTTTTTGGATTTCGCTCTGATTTACACATATTTTGGAACTTGGGTCTCTGATTTTGTGGATTGCGTTATCTGCTTCTTGTTTTTTTTTAATTTACTTGCTAGTATTTTGGCAAATTTGTGACCGGATTCATAATATTTTTGTTTTGTGTATACCATCTTCTTTCGTATGTCTTTTAGATACATTGCATTTATTTTGTTTCTTAGAATATTCAGTTTTACTTTGGTTCTTTTTCTCTAGACTTCTTTTATGTTCTTCCTCAAGTTGTCTCAGTTCTTTATTCAAGTCCGATAGTTTAGTTTAGTTTCTCTCTCTTTCTTTTTATGTGTGCAGAATGATATAATATTTCCTCTTATCACTGCTTTTAGTGTGTCCCAGACAATTTCTGAGCTGACTTCCTGTGACGGAGCGGCTCCGTCCCTCCGTCTGAGTGAGCGCAGTGAGCACACGCACATACACACACACATACACGCTGGCGCGTGCATCCATGTCATAATCCAACTCTGCTGTTATCCAACCACATTATCTTGTAAATTATCTTCCATTTCTTACAGTTTAGACCTTGGGTGCACACTTGGTCATCGTTAGTTTCCGCATACACACACATACAAACATTTACTCACCGCGGCTCTGCAGCACGGCGTCTTAGCCCCGCCCCTTTTTTCCCCCAACTTCACTGACAGCCAAACCGAGGGATTTGTTTTTCCTGTTTATATAATTTTGATGTCAGTTTTGAGACAGCTGTTTCTAATTTAAATTGTTTGGTTTTTGTTTCTTTATTTTTTCATGTTATAGTTTAAATTAATTAATTGTTGGAAATACTGTTAACTAAAATGTGAAGTTAAAAGAAGAACTTATTGAAATGGATTGTTTAAATGCAGTATTTTGTGGAAGTTAATATTCTGAGTAAAAGGCTTAATTGGGTGGGAGTGGCCAGAAGAAGTATAAATGGAGGTACTTCTCTCTCACAATGGCAGTGAGTAACTGAAAGAGAAACAGGCAGAAGAAGTGCCAGTCTGAGTTTTGAACATAAAGTGACCAGAGACAACTTATTGGATTTATTTTTGTGTCTGTCATTTTGCCCTCAACCCTGCTTTATTTTGTACATCCCAAAGACTTTATTAAAAAGAAAAAAACTCCATGGAATCTCTCCTGGCTTGCCTCCTGTTTGGCTGATTTTTCCTGGACTCTTAAGAGAACCCTGCGACACTTCCCCATTGAGATTTTCTTCCAAAAAAGTTTTGACATCTGATTTAATTAGTCTGGTAAATTGCTGGTCATTAAGACCATTTGTGTTTAGTTTCCATTGTAAGTTTTTGTGTGTTTTGCCAATTTTACACTGAGCTGTACTGGGGCATGATCTGAGATGTCAATATTTCCAATCTCTACATTTTGGATCCTTTTGAAATATTTTTTAAAAATAAAGAAATAATCTATCCTTGAATATTCTGTGTGAAAGTGGGAATAATGAGTGTAGTCTTTTCTTGTTGGATAGATTTCTCTCCAAATATCTATAATACCATGTTGTGACATCAGGATTTTCATTTTTTTCTGCCAGGCGCTCTGGGGGACCAGTCTTGATGAGTCCAGCTTTGGGTTTCGTCTGATGTTCCTGTCCCGTCCACATATAATTATGCCATCTGCCTGTGTCATTAGTATAACAATTGTTTGGTAAAATTAAAAGTCACTACCGGGGGGGCATAGACATTAAAAAATGTTATAATAACTCCATCTATTTTCCCTGTTACCAGTGTGTTTCGCCCTTCTTTGTCTTTTTGTTCAGAAATGTGTTCAAATGGTATCTGCTGAGATATTAAGGTTGCAACACCTCTTCTGTGTCCAGTTTTATAGGATGAAAAATAAACTTTTGAGAACCCCATCCTTTTTAGTTTTTCCTGTTCAGTTGGGTTAAGGTGCGTTTCCTGCAACATAGCAATTTGGACTTTATCCTTTTTTAACTTGGACAATATCTTATTTCGTTTAATGGGGTTAAGTACACCATTTACATTGTATGTACACATAGTATAGTATAATCTGTCATGTTGTTTTTTTGTCTGACAAAATAGTTCTCTTGCTACATGGTCCCATTACATCATAACAATGCATCCATTTAACTAAAATCGGTTCAACATAAAACCAACAGAAGCAACAACAAAAACGGAATGTACTCTCAGCAAATATTTGGAAAAACAGAACTTTTTGCTGGAAATGTTCTTCCGGAGAAGAGGTTCTGACAGACAGAACTTTTGTGGAGCTGGAGATGTTAGCGCTCCAGTCAGGGATAGACCCGCCCACTTTGAAGAGCAGGGCCCTGGGAGATGGCTGCGCTGTCATTGTCATCAAAGCTGCTGTGTCCCGATTGATTTAGTATTTGGTTTAAATGTCAGGGGGATGAAAAAAAAACCACAAACACATTGGGCACCAAGTCCAAAGATCTTCTTTAACCAGTTTACTTGTTTTTTTGCGGATTTCTCCTGTATTCCTGGAGTTTCACCATGAAGAGCGGTTGACTCTCCTCCACGCTCCTCGTACAGGCTGGTCCCCGCTCCGCTTCCAGGCTGAAAGTTGTTGTAGCTCACGCTGGGGGGGGTGGGATGACGGTAACCGGGAGCCCTCGTGATGACATGTCAGCTGTAGCCTCTGCTCTTCCATGACATCGTACCGCTATAGAAGTTACTTTAGCAGCGTGGATGCCGCTTGAATAGTTGTTTCCACATCATCAATACAAGTTTCAGCCTCATCTATTCAAGCTTCGGTCTTCAGCTGGTTTCTTTGGATCTCTGAGAGTTGTTGTTCGTTGTCCAGTCGGAAGCTTTTTAGTTCTTTTAAGATCTCTTCCAGGCTAGCTGGTTCGCGTTCACCTTGTTCATTAGCCTCGTGTTTGGAGGAGCGACTCCAATTGTCACCCAAGTCTTCTGTAGTAGGTGCAATATCTGTATTTTTTCTCCTTCGAATCTACTCCCTGGTCTCCATTATGTTAGAAAAATATCAAT
>NC_050528.1:16383242-16398418 GCF_002922805.2 Oryzias melastigma
GTGGCTCCAATACCAGGGCGACCATGCTTCACGGGCTTGTAGGTAATGGAGAACTCTCCAAGGTAGTGACCACACATCTCAGGCTGTAGAAAAGAGGAAACCAGAAAATAATTAAGGCGATGTGATGGTGGAAGCACATAATACATTTACAAGTTACAATTTCCCACTAAAAGTATGCCTTATAAATTGAACATAAGATTAGGTTTATTTAAATGAATAATCTAGTTGAATAGGTAGTTATGCTTCTAAGAATCCAGATGTTTCGTTTTACACATGTCTTGCTATAAACATGTCAACAACTTGGCATTCAATGGGAAAATCCTTAATACATTTCTCAGACTTGATTTAGATACGTTTTTAATTTTAGGAAACATTTTTGGCAGAATAAATCATGTGAAACTTAAAATAAAAAAATAAAATTATAGCTGTGAGCAGCGGATGGATGGCCTGTAGGCGCTACCTGCCACACCTCTATCACCTACTACCCACATTTGAGCCATGCTAGTCAGAGATCCATGGGACTCATTGATGTAGAAACCACTATTTTCAAAATGACTATTGGTTTTATTTCCATAGCAACTATTTTGGTCACCTAGGAATACTGAACAAAGCTATGAAAGTTTCAGAAGAATCGACTAAACTAAACTCTCAGATATCCCTAGCATTTCTAACATTCTAATAAGTTTATATCCTGTATGACATCATCTTGCTCAACTCTAGTCAGGGATCCATGCATAAACTTTTCACAACATAACGTTGCAACAATGTGCAAATAATAGAAGGCTACTTTTGCAAGCTCGCCATGCACGCACCGCTCAAAGTCTACAACTTCTAAATGAAACATTTTTTTCCAATGATGCCTGAGATGTTAGGAAATGATCAATGAGTTTTCATTTGTAGCTCGCACCAATAGTGTGTTTTTAATTCAAGATGGCGACCTCTTACAGAGGTCAACAAAACCCCAGGCAGGATTCCTACATGTTTCTTCAAGTTATATTTAAGACTCTTTAAGACCTTGCATATAAATAAAAAATGAAGACCAATTTCTCAGCATAATTCCCAGCCCAATAGCCCAAATCCCCGTCTGTAATGGAGTAACATAATGAATTAGTTTAAATGCCGCAAACTAATCACAAACAAACCAGCCTCCAACTTGCATAGAAATATTCCTACTAAATGTGAATGAATTGAGCGTCCCCGGAGAACAAATCAAACATGCCCTGTACGACACACATGCGAGATGCGTTTGTTTACGGAAGAGACAGAATTAGCTGTTAACATTACAGGAGAGAGGGGCGTAAATCCCATTTGGTAGCGATGATGAATCATTTTTGATATAGTTTTTTATGGAAGTGTACTGGCTTCAATTAAAAAAATAAGACTAACTAGGGCTGGGCGATAAAACGATAATTATCGTTATCGCGATATTACCTTTTTTCGATAGTGAAATGAGACTATTGCGATAAACTTTCGTGTTAAATAACACGGGAGAAAACCCCGGAAGAGCCGCGCTTCCTCTTCTTACGGAGCGGCTGATTCTAGGAGCCCAGACTGAGAGCGAGGGGGACGGAGGCCCCGAATGATGACAAAAGGACAAAACAGAAAACACTATTTCAGTAAACCAATAACCAATATATAATCGCAAATACTTTTATTTTTAATGTCAAGGTAACAATGTTTATATATTTTGATTTGGAAACGTCGTCACCGGACCCCCCTCCTCTAAATTTAAAATGGTTCGGTCCGACCGGATTATTCCTCCGCAGCTGTTTGTGACCGACAGATCCACAGAGTGCGAGGGAGAGAAGACACGCTTTAAAATCAGGAGTTTAAAACCTAATTTAGAGCAGAACCTCCATGAAAAAAGAAAAAGGAGACAGTCTGTCTATTGCCGCGCGTTACGTGTCACGCGGGGCTGAAAGAGGAGAGACTGTGCTTGCTAGTAACAGCCGCGCGCAGGGGGGCGTGGACTCGATTGTGGCTGTGGAGTTGAGAGTTTGAGGGTTTTGTTAAAATATTAACCAAAAGCTTTTGTATAGAGCTTCGAATTAGAATAATTTGTTGTTTTATTGTGTATCAATAATGAATTTCTTAGTTACATTTGTTCCGTTTATGCTCATTTCTTAATGAGGTGATCTAATAATAGTAAAATAAACTTGTTTGATCAATCCTCCAACATGTACACATGTCAGATGACTGAGTGAAATGATGATTAAATCTATTATCAGAACTGTTTATTTTAAGATTAAGTTTACATTTTATTATCTTCTGCTGCACAGCAGTACCTGTAGTTTATGTTCAGAAGAAATTAGAAAATAATATAAAAATAACTGCAATATATTTGCTGCTTTAGAACAGTGTTTTTAAGACTTAATTTTAATTTGAAAGAAACTTCTATGTGCTGCAGTCAAATTAAATTAAATCAGAAATTCTGTACAGCCTATTGAAAACCACCGTTATGGTTTAACTATTGTGTACATTATGTATATGTACAATATTTATTAGAAATATTTAAATGTTCCTCACAGTTAGTTTCAATACTACAGTTAATAAAAAAAAATAATTAAAGTTTAATTTGAACTAACTAAGATTTAATGGGGGGGGGTCAAAGTTAAGGTGTAAAAATCTGAAGTCGTAAATCTCTGCAATAAAGATTACTTTGATTATTTGATTGATATCGTTTTTAATATCGTTATCGCACAAAATGAAAAAAGCGATATCGCAATATGAAAATTCCCATATCGCCCAGCCCTAAGACTAACCTTTTTTAATGTAATATGTTTCTATAAAGATAAAACTGGAGGTTTAACAATACAATTTATTTTTACGTCTTTTTCAAGAATGTCATACAGAAAAAAAAAAACATGCATATGTTGAAAAATTTGCAACTTATTGCGTCCTTACAGACCAGTGAGTTGTTGTTCTGTCATTTCAAAAAAAGTAACAATGACATAGAGCAAAAGTGAGTATGTGGGCTGACATCAGTGTGAACAAATGCTATAAAATAACCAGTGCACCTGAATGCAGCAACAGTGCAGAAATTCCATACAGTCCCTAAAGTTTTACCCACAGTTGTTATTAGAGCCATGTCCGTGTGCAACACCGGACCGTACCAGTTCAGTTTCAGCCCTGGTCACAACTCACTTCTCACCTCCTTGTATTTTGCGCTGTGTCATAAGGCTGAATATAAAAACACCACTGGAAAAAGTTGGTAGCAGGGAGGCAAGTGCTACAAGCCCCCTGCTCTACTCCGGTCTGATGCATCCCACTAGTAGACACAGATCCATGCACAACTTTGTCTTCCTTGTCTGACTTGGCAGATCAAAACTGACTGGATAGTTCTGATACTGCTCACTATTTTTGATGCGCCGGTAATGTTAAGTTAGGATTAAACGGGGCCATCAGCTAGCGGACGAGCAAGTTAACAGGTAGCAAATGGGAGCTAGCTTACTCCATGCCAACAGTTCCACTAACAACTCAGGTGAATTTCTAATCAACTCTTCCTGCTTCGCAGAAAAAGTTGTTTTTTGTGCCAAAATACAGCATTAGAATTTAAAGACCACTGGGAACACTGAAAATCGATCAAAAGATGATTGGAGTGGGCATAAAGATTTATATCTTCAAAACAGGTCTCCTTAACCCTGATCCTCAACATTACTCAGACTGTTTTTTCTAGGGATGTCCCGATCAGGTTTTTTGGGCCCGATCCGATTCCGAGTCATTTGATTTTGTGTATCTGCCGATACCGAGTCCCGATCCGATACTTTTATAAGACATTTAAAACATGAATAAATTAAACAAACAGATAAGTGTTGTCCCTTATTTATATTTCATTACCCTTCTTTTATCATTAAAAACTTAAATAAAACTTCTGTGAAGTAGCTTTAATAAACAAGTAAAAATACAGCAAATATAAACTAGGGGGAAAAAAATTGTTATATAAGTGATAATTGGTCATGTGATAAAGTTTAGTGACTTTAGCTTTAACATCTTTAGAGCTTTTGAACATTTTTGACCAAATGTGATTCCTGTCCTGTTTTAAAATTCTTAAAAATAAATTATGACATTGTTTTAGCATAAAATTTGATGAGTGTTCATGAATAGCTGATATCATTATTAGTTTTAATTTATTTGTTTTATTTATTTAGTTATTTTTAAGGTTATGTGCTTCTTTTTTAAGTTCTTAAGACATCACATTTTTGGTTTTATTACCACAGTAGTTAATTTTCTTAACTGTTATTTCTCTGTCAGATAAATCAAACAGGCATATCAAAGGACAGCTCGGGTCCTAAGGCGTTATATCACGGCGTTAGCATGTAGCAGTTAGCAGCTGCTGTTTAGCCATCTGTCTGCTGCATGAAGAGCTTTACATTAAAAAGAAAAAAATACTGTCTTTTTTGTTGGAATACCTTTAGAAGTTGTTGTTTGAGTTATGACAAACCAATAGAGACACTTGCTGTCAGTTTAAAGCGTTTTTAAAAGAGTTATTGGTCCCGGAAGTTAGCTTTCTAGCTAGCTTTGTTTACATTAGCATTCTGCTTGAGCTGTTGCCGTTTTCTGCTGCGTTTTCTGGTAATGAGATTTTGGGATCTTTTCATGACATGCAGATTTGTAGTGGTGATGAAATATAAGGCTCTGATCATAATGAGAATAAATGAAATATCCGATCCTATTCGGACAAAGGAGTCAGATTCCGATCGAGTCCCAAACCACGTGATCGGCCCCGATTTCCGATCACGTGATCGGATCGGGACATCCCTAGTTTTTTCCATTCCTTGATGCTGATTAGCTGACTCAGATTTTCTATGTTCTGATTCAACAAGCACACCTGATCCAGGTAATGAGAGGCAAGAAGAGCAGGGAGAGCTGGATAAAGCATGGTGGTACATTGTTAAGTCTCCCTCACCTTAATTTCAACCTGGTTGAAGGTCTTGCCGTTGTACACTCCGACCATAGAGCCAACCATCTCAGGCAGGATGATCATGTCCCTCAGATGGGTTTTAACCACCTCTGGTTTCTCCATCGGAGGAGCCTCCTTCTTGGCCTTCCGCAAGCGTTTCAGCAGCGTCTGCTGCTTACGGCGAAGGCCACGATTGAGCCGCCTTCTCTGGCGGGCACAATACAGCTGCATTAGCTGCTCACTACAGAGAGACCAAACAGGAGAAAAGAACAACTGAATCAAACAAAATAGGCAGGATCAAAGGTCATCATACAAACATTTATCTTATGACACGAGCTCACACAACAAAGTGTGCAAAGGATCGTATTGTAATCGAGATAGAATCTTGATTTGATCCCAGGATTGGTAATTGGAACAGATCATGCAGTTTAAGTTAACTCCAAAAGTTTCTGAAAGCTGAGAAAAACCTCTATAGAGGTTCAGAGAAGACTTGAGACTGAAGGAGCAACGGAACGAGTCATTTTAGGCGAGAAAAGGTAACGTTTGTGGAGCTGCATTTCTGGGTTGTGTTTCTTCTAAAAGAATCAAGCACTTACTAGCTAGTTTTTACTCTGAAACACAAACTGTATGAGAGAAATGTCATTCAAATGCAAGTTACGATAAAATCATAAATTATACATTATCTTATGATGTGGTCAGAGACCAAAGCTGCTCAAAAATGCCGGTAGATATTTCACATTTTTTGCACATTTAGAGAGAAAGATACATACATTTTGTTGTAAATAGCTTGATACTTGACAGATTTAAACTTTTAACAAACAAAACATGTTGTTCTTGTTTATTTGCACTGTTTTTCTCACTAAAAACTCTAAAATTCACATTTTGATTGTTTTTTTATTATTATTTTTAAATTGTTACATTATAAATAAATAAATTCAATTCTAAAATTATATTAGATATGGAAAATTCAATTTCTTCTGGAAAAAGGGGGCAAAAGCACACATTTATAGAATATTCTCTGATTCTTTCATAATCAAAATTAGCAGAAAAGTCCAAGCAAGTGTTTTAAGGATATGAAGCGGCCCGAAAGCTATAAAACTACGAGTTTCCCACTTACTAAGACATGTCCAGCAGCTGATCCAGATCCACGCCTCGGTACGTGAACTTCCTGAAGGTACGCTTCTTCTTGATTTCGGTATCTGCCTGCAAGACACGGTAAACCCCCCGGTCAACTTAAAGCTAGCCTCCACAATAATCTTTACATGGATCTACGATTAAGGACTTCATTATTTTTGAAATGCGACACACACAAAAAAATTTAAATCATGCAATTAAACTACAAAAAAATATATATGTATCAACAACAGTCAATGTGTAGCTTAGCCGCAGATGGCCTTGGCTAAGGCTAAACTGTTTCATTTTACCACTCTATTTCTAAAAAAATGGGCAACAATATTTCCTTAAATAATTTTAAATTGTTTGCAAATGCAACATAATTTATCCCAGTGTCGTTTAATACAAGATGAAACATCAGATGGAGAAGGATTTTAGTTTGGTAGAAGCTAGCGTTAGGTGAACACCTACCATCTTGCTGGATGATCCGGCGGAAAAGGACCAGAAGAAGTCTCGTTTGTTCTGGTATCGCGCGACTTGAAAAACATCCTTTCCGGTCTGGCACTACCCCTCTGTGAACGGCAGGTGGTGCAAGTCTCACAAGAGAACTTTAGTTCTGAAATCGAACATGTTTCCCCACGTTTATGGTTTAATTTTAAAACCTAAACTTTATTTATGTTTGGAACTTTTCATACTCAAGATCTGCATGGCTTTGTAGACTCAGAATAAATGTATAGAGGTTAATAATGAAAATAGCTTAAGTTTTTTATTAATGACAGCAGAAGTCTATTTTAAGCAACCATTGAAAACATTTTTAAAAATTTGGTGTGTTTTCTGATTTTAATATTGGAGTACTGTGCCCTGCTGTCGTGTTGTTTAAGTGTATGGTTCTTGATTGTTTGTTTGTTTTGTTTGTCCGCTCCCTACATAGATCTCCACGTGGTTGGTTAATCTTTCATTTTTTGTTTTTTGTTATTTGTCAATCTTGTTTGTGAAAGTCACTTCCCTTGGTTTATTGGTAATCCTCAATGTTATGTTTGTGTTTTGGTCCGTATTCGATCTAGAAGTGTGCCGTACAGTGCATGTTTGGATTTTCGTTCCTGTTTGTTTGTTTCCCATCAAACCTCCATCAATAAATAAGACTTCGTGATCGGGAAACCTGTCTGGAGGATCAATATGAAGGAAACAACTGAACTTCCTGTTTTTAACCCATCAGTGTTAGAGCCCCAAACCTCAGAACTGCTTTCCTCTACCTAGCTCAGAGGTCTGCTGCCTGCGGCTCTGGAGCCACATGAGGCTCTTTTACCCTTCCATTGTCTCTCTCTGGTTAAAGAAAAAGAAAGTTTTTAGTTTTTAAAAACTAACGGTACTGAGTCAAAACATTTTAGACATCAGATTCTTGTACCACGGAAAATCAATTGGAAGTCAGAAAACACAGCCAGAATTAAGGCTAACCAGATTATAAAACGGATTTTCTATTTTTGAACAAAATTTAAGTGCACCTTATGGGTTGAGATATACGGTGAGGGACACAAAATTATATTTTGAGTTGGATTCCTGTATTTTTGGCAATATTCTACCACAAATGGTAAAATAAACTTTTCTTTTTTTAATCACAGCTTCCACGTCACAGGGCGTGGATGGCAGCTCAGACTCCTCCTGAAAGGGGTTATTTTCACTTTGATGTCAGATCGTGATGACTTGCTTGTTTTTGTGTCTTGGAAGGGGCTGGTGCTCAGTGTGCAGGTTTTTAGAGGATTACTCGGAGATGCGTGAATGCATCAAAATACCGCTTTGGGGTTGTTTTTAGTGAGGAATGAACATAATACACTTAAAAGCTCTAAAAGTTGTTTTTTATTTTATGGTATGGGCCCTTTAGTGTTCCCAAAAGTTTTTCTTTTTGTTAAAAAAAAACCCCTTACAAATGGAACTAAAATGATATTTTGGAATGTTTGTAATTATTCTGGTTATGGTGGCCATGATCATTTTATCTCATTAATCAAAGCCAATGATTGTACTCAAAACTATAACTGTGCAATATAAAAATGTGGTTTGGCTAGATTAACAGGAGTAAACCTACAAAGGCTTAAAACTATGCCTATGACTTTAACAACAATATGGTGTCACAAAGTTTGAAGAAAAATTAGAAGTTCTAAGAAAACTTTTAAACTGGAAACAGACTTCCATTGAAAATTTACTAACAGATCTAAAAAAAAAAAAAAAGACACTAACGATTAAATGCAGGCACTGTTAAAGACAAAAAGTGAAACACAGAAGGAGGCGGGGTCCATCCAGGAGGAGCTAAAACCAACCTGTGGAAGAAACCGAAACCAACCAATTAAATGAGAGAACCTGAAACCGAAGATCATGAGGACATTTAAAATAGCTTTTCAGTTAAGACTTGCCTTTTAAAAATAATGTTTGTTTTACAATCAAAATATGACATTAATGGCACTTTAAAAGTGTACCCAGATTAGTCGACTAATCGGCGACTAATCGACTATTAAAAAAGTAGAAACTAATTTAATAGTTGACTAGTCATTACTTTACATTATATGGTGTCAGAGTGTAGTAAAGGTGAAAGTTATAATAGCATTCTGCTAGCTTTTTGGAATATTTTGGCATTTATAACGGTTTTTTAAGCTATTTTGAAGCTTAGCTAATATTTCAGCTGCATGCTAGCTGTTTTGGCTAATTTAGAATTTTATCCGTTTTTTTGGCTAGTTTGCAGTTTATCTAATATTTTAGCAGCATGCTAGCTATTTTGGATAATTCATGATTTTTTAGGCTATTTATGAGTTCAGCTAATATTTAGCTACATGCTAGCTATTTTTGCTAATTCATGATTTTTTTAGGCTATTTATGAGTTCAGCTAATATCTCAGCTACATGCTAGCTATTTTTGCTAATTCAGGATCTTTTTAGGCTATTTCTGAGTTTAGCTGATATTTCAACTACATGGTAGCTATTTTGGCTAATTTATGATTTTTTCAGTTATTAGGCTAATTTGGCATTTAACTAATATTTTAGCTGGCTATCAACGTCATCGTTTTCAGCTATCAACTTCAGCGTTTTTAGGTATCAATTTCAGCATCTTCAACTTTCAGCTTCAGCCTCTTCAGTGGCCAAATTCAGCTTTAGTTAGTTTAAAGCTAATGATGGTTAAGATGTGTTTTACATCCAGTTTGTGAATGACCCGAATAGTCGACTAATCAGAAAAAATAATCAGTTATTAGTCGACTATTAAAATAATTGTTTGTGGCAGCACTAGTACCCAATGGTCTGGGGCATGGAGAAGGACTATCTATCAGTTGGCCTTGAAGAGATTCTGGCAAACCATCTGTGACCTCAAGAGCAGAAACCAGTTTTCTGCAGGCACCATTTTCAGTACAGGTGGGGATCTGCTGTCTTCAACTGGGGACATTGTCAGGCTATGGAAAGAATACTTTGAGGATCTTCTAAATCCTGATGACACACCTTCCCTTGAGGAAGTAGAGGCTGAGGACTCTGGGATGGAACTGTCCATCACCCAGGCTGAGGTCACTGAGGTAGTCAAAGAGCTCCTCGGTGGCAGGTGTTGGTGGATGAAGCACCATCTTAACACCTAACAAACACATCACTCTCTCATTCGCTTCCCCATATGTTCATTTAAGTCTGCCCCCAGTCATCGACATAATTCTTTAATTAAATACAAATGTCACAAAAAATGATGTACGCAGCTTTATTTGAATTTATGCTGCTCCTATAAGCAAACAAGAAAAAAAAATTTAAAAACTCATTCTATTATCAAATGCTGTTCAAATATGAATAAAAAATTGTTCCCCTTCAAGAAGACGGCATACATAAATAAAAGACAGAATTATTCCCGTGGCATCAGTTCACATATACTTGTATTTACTAGTCTTTCAAGAAAACAAAGTAATTTCCCCACCTCCATGATTCCAGAACAAACAGACCATGGTCGCACCAAAAGTGCTTACACAAGCAAAACAGAGAATTAGGAACACTAAAGGTAAGAGGAACATTACCAGCATTGGAAAGCATTTTCTTATGGTTACATTTTTCCTTTTTGTCCAAAACTTCAGATCAGTTTACTATATGTTACAGACTAATACTGAAGAATTATAGCAGAACAGACACATTAAACAAAAAAATACATGGTGTCTTTCACGGATATTAATGTTTATAAAAGTTTTTTTTGTTTTTATATGGCTAGCATTTTCCCAAAAACAAATCAAGACAAAAAACTAGACAAGAATTGAAATGATAGTCTCTTTAAATGTACATCTTAAAAAAAATCAGGAAGTACTATTGCTGATGATGCTCATCCTTGGTTTTCGGGCTAAATACATTTTTCTATTACTAAAAACATTTTAAAAAATGCAGCATCCCATGGGTATAAATAAACCGCATGTCTCCACTGAGGCTTTCCTTGGATAAATATCACCTTCACATAATCTCTCTTTCCCTTTCCTGATAATCTGTACCATCCTCCTGGTACACCTGTTCTTCCTCGTGGTATCCTTGGTAACCCTCATCTTGGTAGTCAGGAATGTAGTTGCGGCTGCTGCCAGCTCCATATTGATCCTCTGCCACCTCTCCAGACTTTGGGCAGTACTTGGCATCGTAGATCTGCCTTCCTAGGCCAAAGTTCTGCCCACTCTGGTTAGCTCCTTGGCTGAATCCCATCTGTAGAGACATGGTGCTGTTGTCGCACTTGTCTGTACCCAGTTTCTGGTCATAAATAGCCCGCCGTGTCCCAGGAGCCGTCATTCCAGCCTAATGTAAAAAGACAAAAGTATCTTCATTGGCTTTTTTTGTTGCTACAGAACTTGTATTTATCAGTGTGATCTAGAAACTCTCAACAGCTGTTGTACATTACCTGACTTGCCCCTTTGTTGGTTCCCATTTGAAGACTGATAGTTGTATTGTCCATAGGAGGCTGAATATGAGCTTTGGGGTCATACAAGTGTCTCCTGGTGCCATAGGCATTCATACCTGCTTGACTAGCACATTTGTTTGTCCCCATCTACCAACAGAAGCATGATTCAGTTTAAAACATGCAACTAAAGAGTCAGATATGACTTTTCACCTTATGAAGACTGACAGTAGAAAGAAAAATAAAGGGATACCTGAAGACCAATGACACACTGTCCTGCCTTTAGCTTCTCATCATCAAACATTCTCTGCTGCTTGTCAGCATACTTCACTCCGATGTCCACCCGCGACTGACAGCCCTTGGTCTTTGCCTAACAAAAGATGCAGGGTTAGATTTTTTATTCTTTGTTTTAGAAGTTAGTCACAGTAAAACTTATTCCAATCAGTGGAAGATTGAACGATAGCTGAAAACCCACCATGCTGGCGAGGGCGAGCAGTGTTGTCTGGACCTGGGTCATGTTGCCATTCTCAAACAGATCATTCGCTTCAAAGATATCGTGAGGCTTCAGACCGTAATTTGTGATGGCTTTGATGAAGTTTGTCAGATTCTCCAGCTAAAATTGACAATGTCAAAATTTTATGTTATGAACTTATTATATGGAGCTTCAAATATGTTAGCTTTTGTTCATTAAATAACAGACTTCTGCACAGGAAATTAACTGTAGAAAAAAGCACTGCATCTACCAAAAAAAAGTGTTGAAGTCCCCCTTTGCATCAACCTGCTCCTTGGAACCTTTTACACATGTGCAGTTACATCTATGTCTGAACTATTAGGAACTGTATCCTTATTTATCTAAAAGGCTGACCGTAAGCAAACTCACCTGATGCCAATTCAGTGACGACTTGTTAATTTTTTTCACAGAGCCCGGCTGCAGTTTGTTGATGAGTCTGAAACACAAACACACACCGTGAGGTAAAACAGTATTTAGTCAGTCATCAACTGTGAAAGATGAGAGAGGCTTGTCATTTTCATCATAGGTATACCTCAACTATGAGAGACAAAATTAGAAAAAAAGAATCCAGAAAATCACATTGTCTGATTTTTAAAGAATTTATTTGTAAATTATGGTAGAAAATAAGCATTTGGTCAATGAAAAAAGTGAATCTCAATACTTTGTTATAAACCCTTTGTTGACAATGACAGCAGTCAAACGTTTCCTGTAAGTCTTCCCAAGGTTTTCACAAACTGTTGCTGGTATTTTGGTCCATTCCTCCATGCAGATCTCCTCTAGAGCAGTGATGTTTTGAGGGAAACATAGACTTTCAACTCCCTCCACAGATTTTCTATGGGGTTCAGATCAGGAGACTGGTTAGAACACAGCAGGACCTTGAAATGCTTCTTATGAAGCCACTCCTTCGTTACACGGGCAGTGTGTTTAAGATGGTTGTCGTGGTGACAGACCCAGGCTCGTTTCATCTCAATGCCCTTGCTGATGGAAGGAGATTTTTTAGTCAAAATCTGATGATACATGACCTCATTCATTCTATCCTTTACACAAATCTGTCATCCTGGTCCTTTTGCTGAAAAACAGACCCAAACCATGATATATCCACCCCCATGTTTACAGTAGGTATGGTGCTCTTTGAATGGAACTCAACATTCTTTCTCCTCCAAACAGTAGAGTTCTTATCAAATGTTCTATTGTGGTTTCCTCTGACCATAGGACATTCTCCCAATCCTCTTCTGGATCATCCAGATGCTCTCTAACAAACTTTAGACGGTCTGCACATGTACAGCTTTAGCAGGGGGACACGTCTGCAGGGTTTGAGTCCCTGTATAGCGGTGTAGTGTGTTACTGATGGTAGCCTTTGTTACTTTGGTAAACAGGTCATTCACTAGGTCACCCCGTGGGATTCTGGGATTGTTGATCACTGTTCTTGTTATCTTTTTGACCCCACAGGGTGAGATCTTGTAGGAAGCCCCAAATAGAGGAAGATTACCACTAGTTGTATGTCTTCCATTTTCCTAATAATTGATTTATTCACACCAAAATGCTTACTTAATGCAGATTCAGTCTTCCCAGCCTGGTGCAGGTCAAATATTTTGTTTCTGGTGTCCTTCGACAGCTCTTTGGTCTTGGCCACAGTGGAGTTTGGAGTCGCACGACTGTTTGAGGTTGTGGACGGCCGTCTTTCATACAGATAACAAGTTCCAACTGGTGCCATTAATACAGGTAACAAGTGGAGGACAGAGGATCGTCTTACAGAAAGAGACAGAAATATGCCTTGTTTGTAGGTGGCCAAATACTTATTTTCCAACATAATTTACAAATAAATTATTTAAAAATCAGACAATGTGATTTTCTAGATTTTTTTTTCTTGTTTTGTCTTTCATAGTTGAGGTGTACCCATGATGAAAATCCCAGGCCCCTCTCATCTTTCTAAGTAGGAGAACTTGTTAAATACAGCTAATATCTAATGTTTCTACTGCTTACTCGCACAGAATGACCCCATTTTTCAAGCCTTTCTGGAAGTCTGGATCAATAGAGCAACCAGTGGTGTCCTCAATCCAGATTCTGAGCTCCTCCTCTTTCTGAGGGTCATACTTCTGTGCAATCTGTTCAAAAAAAGAAGAAAAAAGGGTGATGGTATGCAAAACAAATAACCTTTAAAACTGAGACTTTCAGACACATAAAATGTTTTTAACCTTTAATAAAAATCTGTAACCTAATTTTTACAGCCTGAAGAGAAACTGTATGAGGTATCATCTTGCAAAAGCATCGAAGGAAAAAACACTCAAAGCGGTACAAAAAAAAACCTGAAAAGAAAGGAAAAAAAGGCCTAATAGACAAATTGAGTTCAAGACCAAAACACACAAAACTGCACACAACCTGTGGCTTGAAGAAAGCCTATACAGTTAACCCTGGTTTACCGTGGGGATTAAGTTTAAAGCTTGACTTGCAAACTGTTAAAGCCATGAAGTGGGATCACAGATGTATACTTTTTGTAACAGGACTGCATAGTGGTTAGCACTTTAGCCCCACAGCAAGAAGATCAGAGTTTAAAATTCTAGCTGGGTTTTGTAGTTTGCATGTGTGACTTTGCTCCAGGAACTTTGGCTTCCTCGTACAATTTAAAACATCCATGTGTTAATTGAGGATTTCTAAATTGCCCCTCGGTGTGCACAAGTGTGATGGTGCAACCCTACAAAAAGCTGGCGACCTGTTCAGGGTATTCATCAGCAGTTGGGACCCCAAAAAGGATACAGCTCATTTTAAAAATGGATGGATGGATGGATGTCTCCACAAACAAATACATTATTACTCGACTAATCACCGATTATTTCTTCAGATTAGTTGACTAATCGTGTCATGTGCAAAATGGATGTAAAGCACACATCTTACCCATCATTAGCTTTAAACTAAATAAAAACTAGATATATAGCATAAGCTGCAATAACGCAAGTGTGAATGCTGTAAGCTGAATTTGGCCGCGGAAAATGCTAGAGCTGATAGCTGAAGATGTTGAAATTGATAGATGAAATAGCTGAAAACGCTGAAGCTGATATCCAGCTAAAATATTAGTTAAATGCCAAATTAGCCTAAAAAGCTTAAAAAAAAAAAAAGCCTGAGTTAGCCAAAACAGCTAGCATGTAACTGAAATATTAGCTTAACTCCAAAATATCCTAAAAAAAACCTTAATAAATGCCCAAATATTCCAAAAATACCAATATAACTTCCAACTTTACTACACTCCGTACCTTCTAAAGTAACAACTAATCGACTATTAAATTAGTTGTTGACTATTTTAGTAGTTGATTAGTCGTTTATTAGTCGACTAATTAAGGCAGCCCTATTTTAAAATAATCAACTTCACCCCAAAACCAAAATAAAGATTGTTTTAATGCTTTGGATGTTTTAAAGTCTATAATAAAGAGAATGAACTTATGTTGACAATAATGGTTTACATAAAAAATGACACTTATCACTTTTACAAGTCATATAGCTGAGTAGTTATTTCTTAGTACTTTATTTTAATATTTACTGTATCCCTTGTGCTATCCTATGTTTACATTAAAAGTGGGGTCATCTGGACCCCACAAGACAGTGCACCAAACTATTTTATTTTTCCATGTTTTTTTTTTAATCTTCACTGGTGTCTGTGACAGACATAAAATCCTGTCCACTTTTGTCACTTTTGTCAATACAAGGGTGGGGTCATCTGGACCCCATAAGAGAGCATGAGGGTTAAACAATAAGGAAATTAAGCCCCTCTAACAGGAAATA
>NC_050528.1:16400451-16407640 GCF_002922805.2 Oryzias melastigma
TCTTTTTGACCCCACAGGGTGAGATCTTGTAGGAAGCCCCAAATAGAGGAAGATTACCACTAGTTGTATGTCTTCCATTTTCCTAATAATTGATTTATTCACACCAAAATGCTTACTTAATGCAGATTCAGTCTTCCCAGCCTGGTGCAGGTCAAATATTTTGTTTCTGGTGTCCTTCGACAGCTCTTTGGTCTTGGCCACAGTGGAGTTTGGAGTCGCACGACTGTTTGAGGTTGTGGACGGCCGTCTTTCATACAGATAACAAGTTCCAACTGGTGCCATTAATACAGGTAACAAGTGGAGGACAGAGGATCGTCTTACAGAAAGAGACAGAAATATGCCTTGTTTGTAGGTGGCCAAATACTTATTTTCCAACATAATTTACAAATAAATTATTTAAAAATCAGACAATGTGATTTTCTAGATTTTTTTTTTCTTGTTTTGTCTTTCATAGTTGAGGTTTACCCATGATGAAAATCCCAGGCCCCTCTCATCTTTCTAAGTAGGAGAACTTGTTAAATACAGCTAATATCTAATGTTTCTACTGCTTACTCGCACAGAATGACCCCATTTTTCAAGCCTTTCTGGAAGTCTGGATCAATAGAGCAACCAGTGGTGTCCTCAATCCAGATTCTGAGCTCCTCCTCTTTCTGAGGGTCATACTTCTGTGCAATCTGTTCAAAAAAAGAAGAAAAAAGGGTGATGGTATGCAAAACAAATAACCTTTAAAACTGAGACTTTCAGACACATAAAATGTTTTTAACCTTTAATAAAAATCTGTAACCTAATTTTTACAGCCTGAAGAGAAACTGTATGAGGTATCATCTTGCAAAAGCATCGAAGGAAAAAACACTCAAAGCGGTACAAAAAAAAACCTGAAAAGAAAGGAAAAAAAGGCCTAATAGACAAATTGAGTTCAAGACCAAAACACACAAAACTGCACACAACCTGTGGCTTGAAGAAAGCCTATACAGTTAACCCTGGTTTACCGTGGGGATTAAGTTTAAAGCTTGACTTGCAAACTGTTAAATCCATGAAGTGGGATCACAGATGTATACTTTTTGTAACAGGACTGCATAGTGGTTAGCTGGCGACCTGTTCAGGGGTATTCATCAGCAGTTGGGACCCCAAAAAGGATACAGCTCATTTTGAAAATGGATGGATGGATGTCTCCGCAAGGATTCTTCTTCTTTCTACCTTTCTCTAAATTCAACCCTGAGCATGCACAAGACTCACCAAAATTTCCAAAACCATTTGGTCTAAAATAATTTATTTTAAAGTAGCCGTGCCACAAACAAATACATTATTACTCGACTAATCACAGATTATTTCTTCAGATTAGTTGACTAATCGTGTCATGTGCAAAATGGATGTAAAGCACACATCTTACCCATCATTAGCTTTAAACTAAATAAAAACTAGATATATAGCATAAGCTGCAATAACGCTAGTGTGAATGCTGTAAGCTGAATTTGGCCGCGGAAAATGCTAGAGCTGATAGCTGAAGATGTTGAAATTGATGGATGAAATAGCTGAAAACGCTGAAGCTGATATCCAGCTAAAATATTAGTTAAATGCCAAATTAGCCTAAAAAGCTTAAAAATTAAAAAAAAAAAGCCTGAGTTAGCCAAAACAGCTAGCATGTAACTGAAATATTAGCTTAACTCCAAAATATCATAAAAAAAAACCTTAATAAATGCCCAAATATTCCAAAAATACCAATATAACTTCCAACTTTACTACACTCCATACCTAAAGTAACAACTAATCGACTATTAAATTAGTTGTTGACTATTTTAGTAGTTGATTAGTCGTTTATTAGTCGACTAATTAAGGCAGCCCTATTTTAAAATAATCAACTTCACCCCAAAACCAAAATAAAGACTGTTTTAATGCTTTGGATGTTTTAAAGTCTATAATAAAGAGAATGAACTTATGTTGACAATAATGGTTTACATAAAAAATGACACTTAACACTTTTACAAGTCATTTAGCTGAGTAGTTATGTCTTAGTACTTTATTTTAATATTTACTGTATCCCTTGTGCTATCCTATGTTTACATTAAAAGTGGGGTCATCTGGACCCCACAAGACAGTGCACCAAACTATTTTATTTTTCCATGTTTTTTTTTTAATCTTCACTGGTGTCTGTGACAGACATAAAATCCTGTCCACTTTTGTCACTTTTGTCAATACAAGGGTGGGGTCATCTGGACCCCATAAGAGAGCATGAGGGTTAAACAATAAGGAAATTAAGCCCCTCTAACAGGAAATACCACTGCAGTTTGTCTTTGTCTTCCTGCTCCACAGAAGACTGGGTTTAAGGCAACAATACTTTCCTCTTGTCTTATAGTTTTTCAAGCTTAATGGGCGTTGTCCCCGTTTCCAACTTTCAGGCCAGAATCCATTTTTAATTAGGAGCCAAAACCGACAGGGAAAAAACATCCATAACTTCAAAGGAAATATAATTTAACTTATTCCAAAATGTGCAGTTTATAAGACACACAAACAGCAAATTAAAGAGGCAAACACCCTGCCTTTTCAATGATTACAGACCGACTCCAGGAAAGTTTCCTCTGCAAATAAATGAAGGGAAAGTTAAACAACCAAGGAAGAGCCCCGCCCTCATGTAAAATTAGGATCAGCGAAAACTTGAAAATTCTGAATTGAGACTGAAAACAGAGAACTGAAAGTGAAAATCCAGAAAAGCAAAATAAAGAAAATAAAAAAAAGGTTAAAAATTGAAAACGGCAGCTTTTACTAATGGATCCACTACTTTACCATTGGTAATTTTACATTTATAGTTTTTTCAATTCAAGTTTTCAGTATTTTTTTTTAGTTACAATATATTGTTCAAATTTTCAAGTTTCAATTTTTGTCTTCAAATTTACAATGACTTATTTCAATTTTTACATTTTTTTACATTTTTCAATGTGTTTTTTCGTTAACTTTAAGCTGGTCCTGATTTGTATGGAGATAAATAAGGACCAATATCATATAAAAACCCAAATGGTTGTTTTTAGCCAAAAAAATGTTACATTTGCAAAATGTTTTGCCATTATAAAATAAACTTAACTATTTTCAGCTTCAAATGTTTTGGTTTTAGGTTTCAAAACTGTTTTTTCACTTTCAACTCTTCTTTTTCAGTTTTGAACCTGAAAATTCCAACTTCAAAACTTTAAGGAAGTCTGAAATCCCCAGTTTCAGTGAATGCACCGGGACTGGACCGGTTTTGATTGGTCCTTTGATTTATCCCCGCCCCAACGCACCGCAACGGGGCTTTTAAACTGTAATTTTTAGAACCCCCCCCAAAAAAAGAGTTGAAAGTGAAAAGAAGATTTGAAACTAAAAAAAAAAATAAAAATAAAAAAAAATGAAATAGAAATTTTGAGTTTTGGAACTTACAAAATAACAAATTAAATAATTAAGTTTATTTTATCATATCAAAAAGTTTCAGACATTTTATTTTATTTATTGGCAAACACCAAATTTTTTTTTTTTTTTTCTTGGGTTTAAAATAATATTGGCCTCAATTTAGCTCCATAGATTTGACCCCATACGATTCAGAACCAGGAGAAATGTGGATCAGTCCGGGCACATCTGACTGGACCGAGCTCAAAAGTGGAAGTTGTGTGACAACTATACGACAATCGGACAACGCCCTTCACTTTCAGAGGACACGGCCGAGAACACCTCAGTCGGCTTCAGATTGTACAGGTCCAACACATTTAACCTATAAAGGTAACCCACCTGAGGCGTCGTCGTTGACGCCTAAACACAACAAATTTAACGTACTCTAACTTTTTAACCTTTAACGCGATAAGTCCAGAGAAAAGAGCTCGCGGCGCTTTTCTCTTTTAGAATCTACTGGAATTATCGCGTTAACGGTTAAAACGCTACAGTAAATCAAAGTACATAAACACTGGAGCTGAATTCAAACTCTAAAGAATTATTTTCTTTTAACATTCTTTTTCAAGGGAGTACAAAATGGTGGCTCGGAACAAATCACACGCGAGTAACCCGATTAAAAAAGGAGACAGTAATTCAGCACAAACTATAGCAAATACATGTAAATTACCTTGTTCTTCACTTCTGCTGACAAGCCGTAGGCAGGACCTTTGTTGAAGGACATTACGAGGAAGTTGAGACGTCTTTTTGGTAAAAGAAAATACACTGACTGCTAAACAGAAAGGGAGCGGATTTTTTTCTTAAGAGTTTTTCTCCCAGTGAAACTTTTCAGAGAGTTCAATACTTCCTCTCCGATTTACAGCCAATCAGAGCGCTCGGGTTCAAAGATGGCCCCTGAGAGTCAAGATAGTTCACCGCTGCGGGATGAAAACATTCGTTCCGAGATATGCTTCGAGCATGACTACAACCCAGTGGGAGCCACAGTCTTCTTTCACCCTTTATAGTTACTACTACGATAAACATAAATGAATTGTTAATTTTACGTGAATAAAAAACAAAAAATAAACGAAAATAACTTATTTTTTCATAGCTTTTGACAGAAGTTCCTTTCAAAATAAAAGATATCCTGTCACATATGATCATCTCAGTGCAGCAAAGTAGTAGTTGCAAGTGTAATTTCAACAGTGATAAAATAAAAATAGTGAATTTGACTGTTGTTGGTGCATCTCTGCACTTCTGTAAATCTAACAAACCAAAAGAAATTCCAGCTACTTAAGTGACCCCTGCCACATTTTCGAACACACTTAAAATTTCTTAATTTAAAAAAAAAAAAAAAGAATATTCGCTTAATAATCCAGTGCGCCTTAATACTGGTCGTGCTTATTGACGTCCATTGATTTTTTTTTTGTAGTACAGGACAGGAAACAAAATAATGTCAAATTGTTGTACTTTGACTTGTGTTACGCAACTGTTTGTTAAGGAGCTTTAGTCGGTTTACTTTTACTATTTTCTTACTTTATAGTTACCGGTACTTTTTAACATTTAGAGACTTTTTAATTTTTCTTCAATAAAAGAACCACAATGAAGAGGTAAAAGAGCCACATGTGGCTCCAGAGCCCCCGTACTACATGGACAGACCATAAGTGTAAGACATGTGTCAAAGTCAAGGCACGGGGGCCGGATCCGGCCCTCCAGATCATTTTATATTATCGTTATAAATGGCCCAATGTTATCTTGCGCTTTTATAAAACTTGTTTAATTTTTACAAAATTTTGTGGAGAGTAAAATATTGAAAGTTATTTAAGGTTTAAGTTGATTTATTCTATTCCTGCCTTTTTTATTCATATTTATGTTAAAAAGATAAGGTTTTAAAGTTTTAAAAATTGGCATTGTGCTAGCTGGACTATTTTGGCATTTACTTAGATCTTTTAGACTATTTTGGAGTTTAACACATATTTCAGCTACATGCCAGCTATTTTGGCTAATTTCAGCTTTTTTCATTTTTTTAGGCTAATTTGGCATTTATTTAATATATCAGCTGGCTATCAGCTTCAGCATTTTCCACTATTAGCTCCAGAGATTTCAAGAATCATCTTCAGAGGCCAAATTCAGCTTACAGCATTCACACTAGCATTATCACAGGTAATCACTAGAAATGGTGGAGACAAAAACCGTCCCTGGGAAGCCGTCACTTTGACTTTGGTGTCAAAGCCTGCATTTAGATACATTTTGAGGTATTCTGTAATCCTGAAGACTGCTTTATGATTCCTTATGAAACAAAACTATAATGCAGTATACTGGATATATATATATATATATATATATATATATATATATATATATATATATATATATATAGCATACTTCACTATATTGAGCAACATATTTCAGTATAAATCACAATGTATTATATTACATAATTCAGTATGTAGAGCAATATATCACAACATGTGGATTGGTATATCTCAATATATGAAAACGGTCATAGTTGGAGTATTTCAATGTACTGATAAATATTGCTTCAATTTATGGAATATACTGTAAATATATTGTTCTCCATATATTGAGAAATATATTGTTGTTTCGTACGGGATGAGTGAGTTAATTGTCATGTTGTCAAAGTTCAAATGACTTCACTATGAGAATAACATTACAGACAAGTGCAGTTTTACCCAGCACTATGGAAAGGGGCGCTCCTCTTACTTTATTTTGTACTCTTTGATTTACTTTTCCTTACTTGGTCTTGGGATCTTCCCCCTTTTGGTCCTCTTCCTGTCTGGATTTATATTAAAACTCCGTATATGGAAGAAAACGTTCCAAATTCCTGAGCAGTGGGAGTGATCTACTGGGCCCACCCTGCATACCAGACATGCAGTGGATAAGACACACTTCTTATACTAATGGGAGCTGAGGCCCAACCAGCTGGTTAGATCATCTTACTTAGCAGCTAGAAGTTTCTTTATCACTACTTGCTTCATCTGCCATGCCAGGGACAGCTTAGGCTTTTCTCATTTATTCATTTCTAGAAAAATGTCTACATTAAAAAAAAAAAACGACTTTCACTTCATATTTTTGTAAGTAGAAAAATGTCCTGCTCACAGCAGGATCTATTTGACTTTGTTATGGAAAACGTACACACGAAAGAAGTTGAGATATGTGAGAGTTGGCAGCGTCATGTGCGAGTGGACAGTTGCCGAGCAGGCATAAATACAACCAGTTTAACTTTACTCAAAGAAAAGTATGATTTCATTAATTGTGTGAGTAAGCTTTCACACTTAAGTGATTCTCCTGCTCCTTACTGTACGTTTTTGATACGTTTAACTTAATCAGACTTTAGGCGATTTCAGCAATCTTGGTTTCAACACGTTCAGCTCGTTCAAGACAATACTGCTTCTAGTTTTGGTATTTATAAACTTTATAGTTTTTGAAATATTAAGCAAAATATGCTGTGTAAAACATGAATGAGAAAGTCTTAAAATTTCAAAATTTTAAGCAGATTAGCAACAAACCTTTAAATAGATTCATGGGTTTTGTTTTCATCTTTTATAGTAATTTTCAAAAAACTTTGAGCTTAGCTAATATTTTAGCAACATGCTAACGTTTGGTCTAATTTGTTATCTACTAAGATTTTTATCTGCTAATTTAGAATTTAGCTTCTATTTTTGCAACAAGCTAACGTTTTTGACTAGTTTAGTTTACTGAGGATTTTTCTGTCTATTTTGGAGTTTAGTTAGCATTTAAGCAGAACTAGCGTTTTTTTTTTGTTTGTTTTTTTTTGGGC
>NC_050528.1:16407906-16409140 GCF_002922805.2 Oryzias melastigma
AGCAAACATTTTAGCAACGTGCTTACATTTTTGGTTAATCTATCATCTACTGAGGCTTTTATAGGATAATTTAGAGTTTAGCTTCTATATTAGCAACAGGCTAATGTTTTTGACTAATTTAGTTTACTGAGGAATTGTAGGCCATTTTGGAGTTTAGCTAGTATTTAAGCAATGAGCTAACTTTTTTGGCTAATTTGGCACAACGAAGGTTCTTTGGGCTAATTTGAAGCTTAGCTCATATTTAAGCAACACTAAATATTTTTGCAAAATTGGCATGTATTGGGGATTTTTAATAAATTTTACTACAATTTTTTCAGAAATTTAGGTCAACTTCAGCACTCTTTCATAGTTCCTCAACAAAATTTCCAGTCTTCTGGAAAATGTAATATTTTACAACTAGCTTTTGCATTTTCAGCAAATCCCATTCAGCAATTAAGGTAATTCCGTCACAATTTTCAGCAAAAAGCTCCACCCTCTTCAGCGACTACTTTCAGCAAAAAGCATTCCCACTAGCATTATCGCAGGTTATGCAACTTTTCTAGTTAAGTTTAATTTCTTTAAATAGCTTCACAAATCAGATCTTTCATCTCATTAAATCTATTTTTGGGTCAACACAGTCATTAAGTTGTTCTTTGTCTTTTTTTTTTGTTTGTTTTGTTTTAGTGGTGATCTTGAAAAATCCTATTTGTCACAGAACCAATTCACATTCTTTTCGTTTCCTTAGTTTTTCACTGACCCATCATTTATTCTGTTGACCCTTTGCTATGATGAATTCATATATCACAACTCTGATGGTGGCCTTATTCTGTCCACTTGCACGTGATAAAGTAATCTTAGTGAGCCAATATGCCTTTCTAAAACCAAAAACGCTGTCAGGCTTTGGCTCAGTCTGGTCTGAGATCCTCAGCTTAGGCTATGTTGTTGAAACATGAATTTACCTTTGGTTTGTGAGTTTCTGTACAGGTGGTACATGATTTGGAACAAGGTACCGCACAAGGTAAAAGACTTGTACATCGTAGAAGTTTAAAAAAAAATAAAAATAAATCAGCATTCTACTCGTACATGCCAGTTTGTTTTTTACCTGGCACTATGGAATCCTCCAAAAACGTGTCATAGGTTAATTAGGGATTCTAAATTGTTCCCTAGGTGTAAATGTGAGTGTATGGACTGGATAATGTTAATGAAGTCATTACTCAAAAAAAAATGAAAAAAAATACAGACATAAATTTAAGTT
>NC_050528.1:16410349-16471529 GCF_002922805.2 Oryzias melastigma
AACCTTTAAATATATTCATGGGTTTTGTTTTCATCTTTTATCATAATTTTCAAAAAAATTTGAGCTTAGCTAATATTTTAACAACATGCTAACGTTTTTGGCTAATTTGTGATCTACTTAGATTTTTATTGGCTAATTTTGAATTTAGCTTCTTTTTTTGCAACAAGCTGACTTTTTTGACTAGTTTAGTTTACTGAGGATTTTTCTGTCTACTTTGGAGTTTAGTTAGCATTTAAGCAGAGCTAGAGTTTTTTTTTGTTGTTTTTTTTTTTGTTTTTGACTAATCTGCTTCCACGGAGGATTTTTTAATGCCAATTTGAAGTTAAGGTGATATTTTAGCAACATGCTAGCATTTTTGTCTAATTTGTTATCTACTGAGGTTTTTATAGGCTAATTTAGAGTTTTGCTTCTATTTTAGCAACGGGAGATTGGTTTTTGACCAATTTAGTTTCATATATCACAACTCTGATGGTGGACCTATTATGTCCACTTGCACGTGATAAAGTTATCTTAGTAAGCCTTAATATGCCTTTCTAAAACGGCGATGTTAATGAAGACATTACTCTAAAAAAAAATTCAGAAAAAAATACAGATATAAATTTAAGTTAAATAAAATAAACATGTTTATTTTAAATGAAATGTTGGACTGATTAGAAACTTGCATTTGTTTTAGTGTGCACTAAAAGTTTTTTTGGGGGGGGAAATTATAATTTAGTTTAATATGCAAAAGAAGGTCAAAGAACTGTAATATCTTGATGCATGTCAGCTCGTCTATGCAGCAGTTAAATAACTGCATTATGCAGATGCACAAGGCTGATTATAATCTGTCCAACCGGGTATGAGATTACCAACAATGGGGCAAAAAAAGTCTTCAGTCAGCCACCAATTGTGTAAGATCTCAAAAAATGAGAGAGACCTGTGATTTTTGTCATAGGTATACCTTTACCATGAGAGATAAAATGATGGGAAAAAATCCAGAAAAATCTGATTTTAAATAATTTATTTGGAAACTATGGTGTGAAAATAGGTGTTTGGTTTAAGCAATGTGTTATCTGTAACACTAGCAGGTGCAGTTCCTGCTCTATTTGCAGATTAATCTTTAGAGATATTTAAATATAAGGTCATTCGTTTTCTAAGATTTCATTTGAGCCATGTTTTGAAAAAAAAAGTTAAGAAATGAGGAAGGTAGGTTGATGTCTGCCTGTCCTTCATTGGAACAGCAGCGTTCTGCTGCCATGACTTAATTCATAGCAACGGCGCCTGTGCATGCATGTCTGTCTATAGCAGCAATCCAGTAATAAATATCAATGTCTCTCCCTTCCTCAATTTAAAATCACTAATTAACAAATGAGACATGTCTTTAGGTTGTTGGAGGAAGCTGGAGTGCCAAGAGAAAACCCACGCACACACGAGAACATGAGAGCTCTACACAGAAAGGCCAGAACACTAATCACTAATCACATGCAGCCAGACTTTTTTTTCTTTCCCAATAAATGCGTTTTATGTTATGGAATTTTTTCACCCATAATTTAGAGTAAAGTGCAATTCTCAACTGATAATTCAATTTGAAATTTGATCAAGCAATTTGAAAATGTATTATTCAATTGGCAATTCAGGCATAAAATATAAAACTCATTAAGATTTCGAAATAAAAAATACAAAATCTGGCATTTTAAAAAATAAAATATACCAAAAAAAATCTATTGCATCATTAATTGTCAAGGGTTCTTGATGCCCCAATGCCAATGAAAATGTATTTTGCGGGTTACAATTCAATATCCAGTTTGACCATTTATTTTGAAAATGCAGTTTGCAATCTTCATCAAAATTAAAAAGACAGTGCAATTCCTTGTTTGCTTTAAGTTAATTTTAAAGTAACTCAAAATATATTTCATTGTAATTTGTCATATTGTTGAATCAAAATGCAAATGAAATTGCTACCTTTGGTTGACAATTAAGTATATTAAAGACTCTCAACTAACCAAATGAATAATTTGTCGGAGGTTAGAGAACAGTACTCTAGCGAATAAGTTTCTTTGTTATAGGACTACAACTAAAGAGTTATTTTTGGAGCACATCTTTAGGGCTGCTGTGTTCTCCAAGACATTGGCCTCCAACCTCCGGGTCAGCACTGGTCCATGGGTAACCGGGCCCAAGACAAAAGAGAAGAGAAAAAAAAAAAACATACGCCAACTTAGATTCTTGATGCATGTCGAGTCCTTTGCCTTGTCCATGGGCTGCCCGAAGTGCTTAGTAGCAAAAAGCTAATAAAAAACAAACAGGTTTGATATGTTACTTCGGTGAGAGAAGATTCAGTGAGGAAATCAAAGAAGAGCATCCCACTTCAAAGAAAAACGAAGTTGCTGTTTAGACTAAACCAGGAGTTTTCCTCGACATACACTTATTCAAACGTTTTTTCGCACGTACCAAAGCCACTCTATGGGGTTGAATCAGGATCAGCTTAAAGTAACGATGTAACTACTCTTTGTCTTGTCAACATGTTCATCGATGCAGAAAATACAAAAAAAAAAATTGTCATAGCCTGTGCCTAAAGTTAGAAATGCAGAGCGGATGCCATTTCTCCATGCAGGCGAGTGTGTGTGCGTAGCGGGGGGGCTGGCATGCTCTTCAACTGCGCATCCCTCCTGGGAGGAGCAATTTCTTCTGAATTTTGACTCAAAAACACCATGAAAAATCACAATGCAATAGATTTTAACTTAATTTAAAATGAATTTAAAATAAACAAGAGTTTGAGATGTCATTTTTTAAATATTGTATAGTAAATTACAAAAGGTATTTTCTAAAATGAGTGGTCAAATTAAATCTTGAATTGTGAAGAGCAAAATACATTCGTATGAATTATGACATTACAAATCTACGACAATTTGAATAGATTTTTTTATTATTGTTTATTTTTTTTCAATATTAGATTTAAAACTATTTTTTTCTTTTGAAATCTAAATGGCAAAAGTATTGTTTTTATTAATTGCAAGCATGAATTGCTTATTGAATTGCCAATTGAACTTTGCAGTCTGTAATTTCAAATTGAATTGTCAATTGAGAAATGGGCATTACTTTTTATTATGGATGAAAAAAACATCCATTTAAAATAGTATTTCTTTGAAAACTAGGACATAATTTGAAATAAAAGACATATTTTTGTTATCTTCTACTCCCAGTTAAGCAGATTAAACAAGTTGTAGCCATGACACCATAGTACTATGATCAATCTGAGAAAATACTACATAGTACATAGTTAAATTATGAAAAACAAAATGCAATCTAATTAGATGATTGTGTTTTGGGGACACTATTGCAACGTACAGTACCAAGGAGGTGACCAACTGGAGAATTCAGATCATTTTATTTTTCAACCAACTGAGTGATGGTAAACACTGAACAACTGGATGCTCTGTCAAAACCCCAGAAAAGCTGCTTCTTAAATAGTTGAAAGCAATTATCCTTTTATTGCCAGCTCTCTTGTTGTGCAGTTTACCCTCGTCTGTTTTTCCAGATCAGAGTTTACAAAAACTTACAGGAAGCGGTGCATATGCATATACCAAGGTCATACAGATCGTGGAATCTAGGATTCTTGCAGCCCAGGTCTGGACAGGCACAGTTTATGCACAAGCAAATCCAGTTAACCTTTAATAAAGGCACATTGGTAGGGATGAATAAAAGAATGATTGGCTAAATCTCATCTCAACTTAAATCAGGAGAAAAGTAGTAGCAAAAAGAAAAACTGAAACCAATAAAAAATGACTTGTTTGTCGAATAAGAAATCTATAATTTTTGCAACTTTTTTTTTAGCAACATTAATATAAGCAGAAGTAATGCTCCCTTAAAACTTAGAGAATAAATTGCTATTTAAACTTGAATCAAGTAGATGATGAATAACTGACAAGCTGTCTTTTTATGTACAAGTGTGCAAAAGAGGTCACAATGCTTGTACATTCACTAAGGCTGTTAAACTAAAAAAAAAGTCAAAAAAATGTCATAAGGCAAACCATCTCTTTGGGAACATAAACGGTTTCAGCATGCAAACATATAACTGCTTCTCATTTCAACGCTGTAACCGATCAGATTCATTGGTTTTGACATCAACAGCA
The DNA here is from genome assembly GCF_002922805.2 of Oryzias melastigma. Classification (NCBI taxonomy): domain Eukaryota; kingdom Metazoa; phylum Chordata; class Actinopteri; order Beloniformes; family Adrianichthyidae; genus Oryzias; species Oryzias melastigma. The sequence continues at coordinate 16,414,459 of NC_050528.1, forward strand.
TGTCAAAGGGATGGCAAAGGTTTCCTTTTTGTAGAAACAATAGGTTCACGTTGAGAATAACTGAGTCCTAATAAAAAAGAAAACTTTTATGAGCTGTATTATAAGGCAAAAAAATAAAATAAAAATAAAGTTTGACTCTGGAATGTTTTTCCAAAAAAAAGGCCAATCTAAAGGAGATCATGTAAATGTGCACTCTGCTGAAGAAGAAGAGACTGACAACGCGGTCAAGAAGAAGTTCTGAGGAACTGTTGCGACAAACATTCCATGACTAAATTGGTCAAAAATAAATAGATGAACATATAAAAAAGGAACATATAATTTACTTTTTATACATCACAACTGCCAAACATGTTCAAATGTTTTAATTCCAGACATGTTTAGCTCTGTCTATGCTAGATGAACTCCATCAGAATTCTTGAGGCACAAACATGCTAATCTGGAAAAGACAGCCAAACCCCAGCCAGAAATGAAAGGGTCAATGAAAATCATTTGATCCCAGTGAAACAAGGGTACAGTTCTGATCAACAATTCACATTAAGAAAATGATTTCTATCATGGTGACAGCAGAGCTGACATGGCTATTTTCATCTTTGTGGCCTTCAAAGTGAAAAAAAATATAAGAGAAACAGCCCTTGATATCACAAAAATCAACCTTTTTCCATCTGAACATTTCAATCACAGGTAGAGCCATGGGGAGGGGAGTTGAGCAACCCTGCTCTCTCTTTTTTTTCCTTTTTCAAACTCACAGTGAACAACAAAATCTAAAACTATGCTTCATTGTTGGAGAGATAATGAAAGGAATGAAAAAGAAAACCTTTCCACACTCATCAGTCAAGGCAAACATATGGCAGGATGTTCAATTTGTTTTCATCCCCATGAGGGTCCAGTGATATGCATTCTGTCCAATCAAACCAGGTGCCATTAGTATCATAACAACCATTCACTCCATGCCACTGTTGTGAGTGTATCCTCTTCAAGTCCTTATCCGTCAACTGCCGACTCACGCCTGGTAAATCCCCTTTGGAGCTGTCCGTCTGCAAAACATGCATTTTCTTTGATTCTTTGGTCTCCTGTTCTTCCCTTTTTAGATATTCTGACATAAAAAAGTGTGCACTGGGGGTGTGAACCCCTGAAGAGGTGAGCACGTTGCTCTGAAAGTTCAAGTAAGACTGAATGATTTCATTTCTAGACAGCTCCTTCCAGTTAGTCTGGAGAAAAGGGTTAGGGCTAGGACCTGGAGTTGTGGCCGCAGACTGTTGGACAGAACTTTCTGTTCTCTGCCTAAATTCTGCTGGATCAGGACTAGAGGATACCTCCATTGGAGAAAGAGCTTTATGCACCAGAGGTTTGATCTGACCTGTGACTGGGTCAAATGTTAGTCTGCGTTCTTTTAACCGCACTCTCTTAGTTGTGTCTTCCACTTTCTGCCCATCCAGGTTAACAGAGAAGTCTCTGGACTTGTACTTTCTCCTTTTATGCTCAGAGTTAGGTGCTGTTATTCTATCTGTATCATCAGACACAACAAAGCCTGCTTCCAGTCTTGATCTGTGGGATTCTGCAGTCTGTTGACAGAGGAGAGGGGAGACTGATGGGGAATCCAGTGTTCCAGATGTATCTTGGGGTGGGCAAAGAGAGGAAACTTCATACAAACTGGTTGTGTGTAATGACGGCCTATGAGATGAATGGGACAGCTTCTCGGCGAAAGATGGTTGACCAGGAGAAGCCAAAGGCTGGGAAAAAGATACGGGAGAGTCTCTGGAAGAAGGACTTGGGATTGGCGTTCCTTTCATTGCGAACGGTAAGGAGCGCTTTGGTAAAGAGTCATGCTTCTGGCTCCGCGGACTGGAAGTGACACTGCGAGGACTCTTGGCTTGATTATAACTCCCTCCTTCTTCTTCCAGCCTAGCCTGCTGCTGGATCACTGCAACTTTGATCAAAGATGAAGTGCTGGGTAGTTTGCTCCCCCCAGGAGAGTTGGGACAAGGCCTGTCAGAATTAGATGAAATTCTGTTCACTTTGTCGTCATCAAGGTGATCTACTCGAGATTTACTTGGAGACGCTGTGCCATCTTGGTCAAACTGAGTTCTTGGGCTGGCAGCAATCCCGTTGGTGGGTAGTGGGGAGACAGAATTATCATATGTAGACGTCTTTGAGAGGTTTTCTGTCAGGTGCATTCTGCTGTCTCTCTGCTCCACCTTGCGCTTGCTCGATTTCTCAGCCTTAGGTGAATACGTGTTGTGAACATAGTTTCTCATCCTAACATCCGTCAATCCTTTGCCCAGTACAGAAGCATCTGGAGGAGAGGGGTCGGTTCGGCAGAGATGAGAACTGCCATTTGTCGACCCAGTGACGCCGGGTGTTACAACTGGCCCAGGTTCAATCAGTTTTTGCCAGTTTTTCAGCAGTTTCTTTGCACGCTTTGCAAGATCTTCATCCTTAGTCTTCTTTCTAATATCATTAATCAGTTTCCCAAGTCGTGTTTCCTGTAAAATATACATGAAAATAATGTTAGCATTTTGTTTACAGTATGGAGCAATTGTTCAGGAATGCAAGCTTTACCTCAAGTGCTTCTTTGGTGATAGGATATTTCTCTAGACAGGCAATTACTTCCAACACAATCACCATGTTGCAAATCTGAAAAAAAAAACAGTCTGCATAAAATACAAGTTGTTTTATGAGTTCAAGAATGATGCTGACATTCCCACTGTTGAACAACATTCAATGAAGACTGACACAAAATGAAGATTTAACGAATAATTATGCCTCTATTGGCACTGCCTCATTTGTATATCCCAGTTCAAACTTTTGATTTTATTTCATATTTTATTTATACTGTTTTAAAATTTTATATTTAAATGTAGTTGTTCATCTTGAATAGCACAACTTTGTTAGTAATTTTATAATTATTCATTTACTATTGATCCAACCTTCAAATCCATCTCAAAAACCCACCCTGCAATGATTACATAACAAGAAGATGCACAAAGCATTTCAATGTATGTCGAGGGAATGCGACCACTGAGTGGTTTCAACCATGAAGTGCTACTGAGGTGGCTAGGGCTCAGTGCAGACCAGGTGCCAGTTCTGGAAGTTTCAGCATCAAGACAGTCTGTCGCCTTTCATCACAGAAGGATATCCACCATGATGGAGCCAAACTCATTTTTGTGCAGGATAGGGCTGCCACGATTATTAAAATGGTCGACAACTAATTTGCTATTCGAAGTGTCGTTTTTTTTTTCTCCTTGTTTTTATCTCAACACTACAGAACGCACTTTCAAATGCCGGGTCAGCCGCTATCTTTGACACACATGCGGAGTGTTGCTAATCCAGTCAGTCAGTAGTGATGTCACAGGAAGTTCTGAGAAGGTTCTGGTACCTTAGCAACATGCCAACGGAGCTTGAAAGTGTGGGAAACATAAGAAAAATCAAAGTGTTCAATGCATTATCTGTAAGGCAGAACTTGTGTTCCACAGCAGCACTATGACAATGAATGAACACCTGAAGAGGAAGCACGTTGTGACTGAGTATGAAAACGCTGAAGAGAGAACTTCGTCTAGCTAAGCTAACATTAGCGCAAACAGAGCTAGCTCTTCCGTGGCAGTTTTCTGGGTTTAAATGGATCGTGTGCGGTTGTCATCAGTGGGCTGTATAGAGATAAACCAGGAAATCGGTGGCAGATCCGTGTCTATGGTACCTGTCTGTGCGGTGAACGTTTCAAAATCTGTGCCTCTCGAACCAAACGCCCCGAGGGCGGTGCCGATGATGAACTTAGGCTGGAAATGAACCACTCAGCCAAGACTTCGTTCATATTCCACACCGCCCTCACGTTGTTCGGTTCAAAGAGAATCTGCTGGAGTTATGGAGCGGTGTGAAAACTATGTACGAGTCCCAGAAATGAACTAATGAGCCTGCTTTAAAGTCCAGAGCCAAGTTGACAAGTGTAGCATTCCATTAGCTGCATTAAGCTACAATTAAATGTAACCTAAAGTCACAAAAACAGAAACAAAAACAGCACAATAACCACAACATTACAGAGGAAGCACAGATTTATGGGTGGTCTGCCAAACTGAAAAATATGACAGAATTTTGGTCTGTGAAAGTCCTGGAGAAAGCCACTGCTCTGTTCATAACCAGTGCCACTTCATGTAAATGTAGATCAGTGCTTCTCTGTGTCAGTGAGAGGAACTTCAGGCTCAGTTTTTGAACGGAAAAAAAGCTCTCGCTAATTTACTTTGAAAACAGGAAGCTTCAGCAACACAAAGATTTGTTTACTTCCAGTGACAAGTCGGGCTACTCTTTCAGTTTTGTTTTAGTTTATAGGCTTAAAATCCAACAAAAAAAAATGACGTTAAAGTTCTAAAAATAAATATTTATTTCTTATATCATGTTAATTGTGGCATAAGTGGGATGATACCTGATGAAGTGTTTTAATGCACGCCGCAGAAGCCTAATTTGGTGGGGCAATGAAAAGGACTGCTGCTCCGCAGGTGCATTTAAGTTGCGTTAATTAATATTAACGCATTAATTCAGGTTGATTAATCACGTGCATTAATGGGTTATTGTTCACAGCCCTAGTTAGACGGACTTTTCTGGAAATATTGGACATTGTTAAAAAAGGCCGACCAGCCCTGAAGCTAGCAAGCCTGTCTCAGCAGGAAAAGGATTGTGACAACGTTGAGTGACAAAGGGGTCAGAGTGAGGATTTCTACGCCGCCACTGAACGCATCACAGCTGATCCGAACAGCAGCGCATATATATATATATATATATGTATATATATATAAACCCTGCTCATATGACTTCTGTCTTTGCTGCATTGGTATCAGAAATGATCCAACTATTCACATCACTACAATTACTCATCTGTTTCTTCTCCTTTTTGATCTTCATCGACCCTAGAGCTGGGTGATATCACCAAAAAATCTCAAACCAAAATTCAGTTTTCTATTTTAATCAACTTTTTCCCTCCCTGCTTTGGCTTTAACAAAAATCACCATTGACAGAATATATTTAACAAAATCAATTGTGTTTCAACATTTTCTTTAACACTAAAAACAAGCTGTAAAAATGTTTGCAGAACAACCCGGCAGGTGTTTTGTGCTCCACCGCTAGCTTGAGCTCAGATAAGGAGAAATACTCCCCACACTCGGCAGAGCCATTTTGGTAGCTACAGCCTTGAAACTGATTTTGCTGTATTTGAAGTCTCAACACCAGTGACCAAAATCTAAATTTGGCTGAAAGTTAAAAAAAAAAAAATCTACTGGCCAAATTATTACATTATTTTACAAATAATGTTATTAAAAAACGTGTTGAATGAAAACAGAGAGGAAGTCATAACATAATTAAACTGTAAGATAGAAACTTTCTTTTTTCCACAAATATTTTTTTGTTGAGGGGGTGGGGGGATTTGACTCCTGTATAGATTTCCAAGTATCAGTCTTTGCTCTCTGCTTATGGCGTCTTCACACTGAAGTGTTTTATTTTCTATCACACATGAGTTGTTTCTGTTTCTTGCTGAAGACTCCCACATCAGAAGAGGGATTTCAGTCACACAGTCTGAACCAGCTGAAGAGGTGGACTTTTTTTAAAATTAAATTCCATAAAAGTAATTCATAAACGGTCTGAACACATTTTTAGAGTTTTATAACTATAAACTCAAACTAAAACATGCTTAGAAAACAAGGACGGATTTACTAAAGAGGAGCAGACTGACAGAAAATGTACTTATCCCCTAATTCTACCTCCAGGTTGTGCTGGGCGATATGGACTACAATTTATATCACAATATAAAAATGTTTATATCACGATAACGATATATATTGTCATATCGCCCAGCACTACCTCCAGGTGATTCATTTTTACATGAAATCATAAATAATAACAGAAACATCCAAAAAACATAATAATTCTTGCTAAGTTGCAGCACTCTCCTGAGGAGAAGCTTTTTTCAGCTCAACACGGCTCTGTAATGTTACAGACTACCAATAAAGTTGTTTTGTTGGGTGCCAAAATTTGGTTCCAAGTACAGATAAACATTTTTTTTTAATCGTTAACAGTTTTAGTTTTTTTTAAATTTAATTTTAATTTACTTTTGTTTTTCAAGAGTTCAGTTTTTTTTTCAAATGTTCAAAAAAATTGTATTTTCAATAATTCCTTCGTTTTATTAAATATTTATTTTCAAGTTTAAAACTGATTTCAAATTTTCTTTATTTATTAAAAATGCCTGTTTTTGAAATGTTTGATAGTTTTTTTTCATTCACTTTAAGCTGATCCTGATTTGACTCTATAAAGTCGTTTCTGATTTGAAAAAATTCCATAAAGGAAACATTGCATGATTTCTTTTCCACATAAAATGCTATTTTAACTCTCAATTCAGTCTCCGATTATCTTGGTTATATTTTGTCTTTACATAAATCCTCATTCACCGAGTATAATTTAATTGAGTAAAGATTCTGAATTGATGCCTGCCTAATTCAGCCTCACAGCAAAGGTGCATTCACACCGAACGCGATTCGCGCGGCAGAGGCCGCCAGCTACAATGTTAATCAAGGGTGCAGGCGCGCTCTGAGGCGATCTGAAGCCCTACGTCCCGATTTGAGCGACTGGCGCTGCACGATGGTCTGCCAGTGGCTTGATTTGAACAGCGAGGCATGAATTGGACGACGCAGCCAAAATGTAAATACCTGAAGATTGACAGGTTTCTGCGTCGCATCAGCCAATCAGGAACTTTAACCTCTTCGTTAAGTAAAAGTTAAAGGGTTCATCACCACACGGTGAGTAAATGTTTGCATGTTTATGATGCCTCTTTTTGGTGAATTTCTTTTTAATTTATGCTCCTCCCTTTACCATCTGCACACGAGATAAAGAAAACAAAAACAACTAGTTTGTGATAAAAAAATAAAACACTTCATTGACGGTGTGAACGTCTAAAGTAAAGCCAGACTGGAAACAATAAATTAATTACTTAGAAAAAGTTTCTTTGGAAAAAAGGGCAAAGACAAAAAAAAGTTGCTTTTACCTGATGTTTTAATAATGTTGTGACTTCATCTGTTATCATTGTGTAAATCAAAATGCTTAAGGTTTTTCAGTGTAAAACAGGTTCATAGTTTGGGTGGTAAAAATCCTGTTCAGCTGACTGATTTTTTACATTTTCCGTCCAATGATACAATAATTAAACTTAAGCCACTCATTGCTCCTTGTGTTTGAGCCACTTACCAAAGTAGATACTTAAATAAAATAGTTTTTGTTCAATATTTTCTGTCAATTATAAAAGAAAGTAAAAGAAGAGAGAAAAAAATTGTAATTAAAAACTTAGAGATTTTGTTTTTTTTTGGCTATATCGCTATAGATCACATGTGTCAAAGTCAAGGCCCGGGGGCCGGATCCGGGTCCTCCAGGTAATTCTATCCGGCCCTCCAGATCATTTTATTTTATTGTTATAAATGGCCTGATGTTATCTTGCACTTATTTCTAACTTGTATAATTTTGACAAAACAGATTTTTACTGATAGTCAAATATTTAGTTATTTAAGCTTTAAGTTGATTCATTATGGAATAATATTCCTGCCTGTTTTGTTATTCATAGTAATGATAAAAAGTTACATCTTTAAAGTTTGAAAAATGTAATTTTAGAGTGTTCAATAAATGTTTATTGACCTTTAATTTTACAACAAGTGTCCAAGACTCCTCAGACAGTCCAAATGTACCCGACATTCTTACTGCGACTTCTGTGTCCTGTGTCAACTGTCAACAGTCAAAGCCTTTAAAGGCGCTACACCATGAAAAAACAACTTATTGAGCTTTTAACTGTATTATACCGTTCATTCCTTACTATAAAGAACCCCGAAGCGGTTTGATCTGTTGACACATTTCTGAGTAATCCTCTAAAAACTAGCACTCACAGCAGCAGCTCCTCCCATACCCATGAAAGCAAGAGAGTCATCACAATCTGATGTCACAGAGTGAGACAACCCCTTTCAGGAAGAGTGTGCTCTGACAGCTCCGCCCCCAGCCCAACACCAACACCCAATTTCTCCACAGAATTAGCGATGATTAGCAAAAAACTTCAATTTTCAATGCAGAGTATCGTATATCTTCGAACTGTGTCTTGGTTAAATTCCAGCTCAAACAGGTGTTTGTTGCTTTAGCCGTGAGACTCCTATCAAGCACGGTCGTGCAGACGCAGAGTGTATTTGTGTGGGAGAAATGCAGACACTCTGCCAAGGGCTCTAGGACACGTGTCAAAGCCAAGGCCTGGGGGCCGGATCCGGCCCTCCAGATCACGTTATTAATGGCCCGATTTTATCTTGCGCTTATTTCTAACTTGTATAATTTTGACAAAATATATATTTTTTTGGAGAGAAAAACAGTGAAAGTTATTTTATGTTTGAGTGAATTTATTCTGAAATAATATTCCTGCCTTTTTCTAATTCATATTTATGTTAAAAAGTTAGCTATTTTGAAGTTCAGCTAATATTTCAGTTTCATGCTAGCTGTTTTGGCTAATTTAGGCTTTTTTCAGTTTTTTTGTATATTTTGAAGTGTAGCTATTGTCCAGCAACATGCTAGTTGTTTTGGCTAACCAAAGCTTATTTTTTTTGTTTTTTAGGCTAATTTGGCACTTAGCTAATATTTTAGCTGGCTATCAGCTTCAGTGTTTTCAGCTATTAATTTCAGTATCTTCAGCCATAAGCACTAGAATCCTCAGCTGCCAAATTCAGCTTACAGCATTCACACTAGCATTGTGAATGTTGTATATATCTAGTTCATAATTATGTTAAAAGTTATAGTTTTAAAGGATTAAAACTTTAGTTTTAGAGCATTCAATAAATGTTTATCCTGTTCGGCCCCGACCTAAGGTGTGTTTTGGATTTGTGCCCCTTGTGCGATTGAGTTTGGCACCCCTGCTCTAGGAAGTGGGCGGTGCCCACAAGCAGCAAAAGGCGGAGCTTCAGGAATCAAGTCGGTTTACTTCCGGGTAGGAAAAAAACTCACGAAAATAACTAATATTTCATAAATAATTTGTTTTTTAGTGTTCCATAGGTAATATATGATCAAATATATATGGATATAGTTTACTCTGAAAGCTTAAGAAAAAATGGTATGGCCCCTTTAATATATCAGCCTGACCACAATTAACATTACTCTTTTAGAATAAGATTTTAAACGTAGAATAGCAAAAATGAAAAAAAGGAAAGAAAAAAATGGCTTGAATATCATTATTATCGTCCCTATACTTTACATTATTGTTTTGCTAAATTGACAACACTTCATTTGGCCCTTGACATCAGGGGGTAATATCCATTTAACATTTCTCTGGGAAAGTTTTACTGTTGTACAGTCAATCTGACGGCTAAAGCTAACAGCTAACATGCTATGGGACAGCATTTTCACGACTAACCGAGGCAAAGCTAATGGTGGTTTAGCTCGCCAGGTTCTAAACTCTTGAGCCACATGCCTCTCTGTCAAGGTAATTTCAAAAGTCAGTGTCAGCTATACGGTGAAATAGACGTTTGACTAAAGAAAGAAAAACAATTCACATTGGATGCGTGAGCAGACGTCTTACATGTATAAGCGTATAGGTAAGCAAGCTAACATTGGCCATGTAGCCTGTTAGCTGGAAAAGCACTCACATTGCTCTGACTGTCGATGGCCTGTAGCAGCCGGTCCCTTATCTGCTGCGGGGTTGTCGATACCGTTGTCATCGCCTGTTTGATGCGATCCGGATGATGGAGGGAGGAATCCTCCAAAATGAAAGCCGGATGACAATTATGACTTAAAACCTGCTTAACGAACACGACAGGCATACGAACAACATGTTTTCTGGAGCATGTAAGCTAAAAGGTTCGCTTTATCTCACATGTAGCTGGAAATGTGTGAGCAGTTTTGACCGTTTGTTCCTGTATGACAAGGGGCTCCTACAGCTCACTCCGAGGTGCTGGATCTCTCTTGGCCTCCTGTTGCATGCTGGGATACGATGTTTGCGTCATGACGTGGGCACGCTACAGACCAGACAGAGTTGACTGTCTCTTTCCTACTGACTGTATGCGCTCACCATGAAAATCACAAGTTGTATGTCAGGAATTAGTGCTGCCACACACGGTTATTTTAATATTCGAATATAGTCACCGATAATTTTTTTCTGATTAGACAACCAATCGGGTCATAGCTAAACTGAATGTAAAGCACACATCTTCATTAGCTTTAAACTAACTAAAAACTAGATATGTAACACTACCTGCGATTATTCTAGTGTGAATATTGTAAGCTGAATTTGGCCGCTGAAGATAATAGCTGAAAGCTGAAGATGCTGAAATTTATAGCTAAAAACACTGAAGCTCATAGCTGAAAATGCTGAATAGCTGAAAATGCTGAGCTGAAAATGCTGAAGCTGAGAATAAAAAACAAACAAAAAGAAAACTTAAGTTAGCAAAAACAGTATAGCATGCAGCTGAAATATTACCTAAACTCCGAAATAACCTTAAAAAAGTCAAAATTACCAGAAATAGCTAGCATGCAGCTGAAATATTAGCTAATCTCCAAATTAGCCAAAAAAACAAAAAAAAAGCCTAAATTAGCCAAAATAGTTAGCTTGTAGCCGAAATATTAGCTAAACACAAAAAAAGCCTAAAAAACAAAACAAAAAAAGTCTAAATTAGCCAAAATAGCTATCATGTAGCTGGAATATTAGCTAACTCCAAAGTAGCCTAAAAAATATTAATAAATCCCAAAAAAGTCCATAAAGCTATGATAATGCCATCATAACGTTCAACTTTCCTACTCCTTTCCGACTCCATACAATATAAAGTAACCGCTTAAATTAGTCGACAATTTTAATAGTCGATTATTCGTCGATTTGGCGACTAATCGTGACAGCCCTATCAGGAATAGTTCATTTGGAATTCCCCTTTTTTAGAGGAAAAACTCAAATAATCTTTCTGTTTTTTAAGGTTTTTATCAGTTTGTCAATTCTAAAGTAAAGTAAAAACAAAGATTTCAACTGAATCTCCAAGAACTCTCAGTCAGAGACTTTTTCCTGTTAATTGAAGGTTAAAATAAAGCAGTTCAGTCCCAAGCCATTACATATTGACGTATGGTTAAGGAACCCTCTGCATCAAAAATTGACTTTTTGGGTGTACCAACCTCATTGTTTATTGTGTTGGCTGTTCCAATTAAGTAAGGGTTCCCCAACCTCCGGGCCTGGTACCGGGACATGGACTGGGCCAGTACCCTAATCCGGTTCCAAACGCGCACAGGTACAAAGTGCGGTGAAGGTATCTCTACCTGCCGCGTCCAGAGGACCGGTCCACGTTTGGACAAAACCCCTGGTTTAATTGAGCCCTGATCAAAATACCCCAATTGTCATTTTTCAATCGCTCTGCCAGGTGTCGGTGACTTTGGTAAAGCTAGAACGTGATGACACAGTCTGATTACTTCCCCAATAGAAGGAAATAAGGGATCCTGAAACGCAGATGATTGACTTACGTTCTCAACCATAGAAATAATCTTACTTTAAGTTCTGCCTCATAAACTACCAAAAATGTCGGCAATTTTAAGTGAAAGGAACACAAGCCCTGCTTTTTTTAACATTATTATTAGTAGTAGTAGTAATAGTAGTAGTAGTATTAGTATTAGCATTATCTCAATAATAATATAAAATGAATGAATTAAATCCAATGGATAAATAAATTATTGTTCCAACAGACTCCAAGTTTGAACAATTCTTGACAGCTGTAGGGACTAAAGAGGATTTCACAAATTAAATTAAGTTTTTAATTTTTCTTTAGAAAATATTATAATAATGTGAGTTTCTGTCTGTTGTGTACTTGGTTTAATAAAAAGTCAGTAGGTGGCGCTGTAGCATCTTACTTTGTGGAGTAAACCACCATTGAATTAAACGGTAGAAGAAGAAGAAAACATTTGTAGTCCTTGTACTCCTGTGGTTTGGTCCTTTTCCTTAATATTTCTCTTTTTTTCAAAACAAGCAAAGGATGTTCCTTTTTCTAAATATTTTCATTTTTATAAGCACTCTAAGAAGTGTAGGATTTTATTTTCATAAAAGCTTGTATTTTTTTTTTATTTTTTAGAATGATGTTATTTTTGTACATCTTTCATACCAGGGGTCCTTAAACCACGAATCCGGCCCGCCTCCACATTTGGCCCGGCCCCCAAACCATATCAGAGACCCAGGATTTTTTTCCCACATGATTGAGACCCATAGATGGGTCATGCTCGAAAGCATCGATTCTAAGAATCGCTGCCTGGTAGGGAGTCCAAAGATTCAACTCTCAAATGATGGGAGTTGATTCTTTACTTTTTTTACCTGCTGGTTCACACCTAACGCGTTTTACAATCATCCAGCCGTCAATGCTATAGACGCGATCTGAGGTCCTGCGGCGCAATTTGAGAGCCGGGCGCAGCACGTTGTTTGCATCGACCAATCAGGGACTCAGCTTTGGGCATGTGACGCGTTCAGTGACTCGATCAGCAGGTGGGATCCACGGCAGATCAATCCATTCTGAACTTCCATCCATTTTCTTCATCTGCAGTATCCCTTTTGTGGCCGTGGGGTTGGGTGAAGGCGGGTACAGCCGGGCAGGTCACCAGCCTGTTGCCAGACTCATGGAGCTGGAGCCATCACGTTCACTACCTCAACCCCCGGGAGGTTGACACAGACCTGCTGCAGGGTGGGGAGGCAACCTGCTCGGATCTCCTTAAAGGGTATCCAAGCAGGAAAGTTAGAGGCTGACTCCACCCACAGCCAAAATGTGAAAATCCAGTCAGAGCGGCGGAGCTTGGGGGCAGGACTGTTATCATTACTGGAGCTGCAGATCATGACCTCAGACTTCTGAAACTTACATGGTTTGACCAATCACACAATTCAACCTGTAGGGGGCAGCACACATACGATTTTTGACTATATTTTGAAGAATTAAACAGTTTTATTTCAATTTGTCAAAAATGTTGCAATGACCAATAGACAGCACTTTTAAAGCAGCATTTATAGAGGTCAACAGACAAAAAAAGTTAATTTTGGGTTTGGTTTCCCTTTAAGTTTATGATATTTTTCATATTTTCATCGAAACAATACTGATTAGCACCACCCTGTATTTTATCTGTGCTGGGGACCTGCACAAGGAGACTCAAACTCGGTCCCCTTATGGCTGCACAGTTATGCCTGGTTCACAGTGGAAGCGGCGCGGAACGGAGTCCACTTCCATTCGGCGCCCTTGTTAACCTATGGCGTGGTTCGTACCAGGTGCAGCAGATTGTCTCGCCGTCTGTTCTATTTTGTGCGCAAGTGATTCGTCAATTCGAAAAAATCCAGTTTATTTTCAAAAAACAAACAATTTTTCACAATAAAACACAGCGATTGACAAATGCGATGATGTTTTTGTGTCTAAACAGACTGTAGAGATGAAAATAAACATACAACCACAACACACACTTCTCCGTGCGTCTCAAGAACAGATAAATTAAAAAGTGTAGGCCTACTAACTACTTGCTTCTTCTTAGCAGAAACATGGGGTAATATTTCAGGTTATTAATTTACCCATGATGGCAAAACGTTGCAGAAAAATGCGCGTCTGGTGTGAATTGCAGAAAAGAGCGGATGCCGCATGCATGCCGCTCCATGCAGCTTCCCAGCACTTCTGTGTCTAGTGTGAACCTAGCGTTCATCAATGGCGTGAATGGTCTTGCCAAAGGACCCACGCAGGGTTAAGCTCATTGTGCCCCCTGGGAGGTGAACCCTGGTTCTACACCCAGCCAACGAGCTATCCAATCCCCCCCGGTGCATATCTTTCCCACAAGCTTACTCCAATCAAGAATGAACAAAACGTTTTTAGTACATGCTCACTCGTGTTTGACAAACTGCCTGATTACTCAAGATATCAGTAGACCAACGATCAGTTTATTTTCACATCTGCATGTTGAGTTATGGAAGTTACATGCGGCACAAATGCAACACGATTTTTTTTAAACAGTTCAAATCAGCCACACTTTGGCAACACAACTATGCTTTAAATTGCACTTCACCATTTTAGTACTGAAAAATCCAATAAAAATGAAATGAATATTTTGCATCAACAAACCTAACTTGCTTAACAGACTTGAGAATGCAGCAAGAAACCTATTATGAAACTCTACAGTACACATGGTACAAGGCTAAATTGGGACAGTCTATGAAACACACACAGTTAAAAAAATGACGTCTGCCCTTCTGTGCAGCAAACTTGGCTTTAAATGTCCACAGTATTGCAGATTAAAAAAACATCTAAATTTTAACTGTGATTCTTTAAAAACAAAAATATTCCTAAAGTAAGCCAGTTACAGGCATCACAGTGATATAAGAGAAAAAGAAGACAATACGTTGTTTGTTCTTGACCTGCTAAATTTGACCTTTTCTTTTAAATGTTAGCACCTTCAGGTGATATTGTCTCATTTATCTGAACGAATTTCCAAACTTTTTTTTTGACCCTGCTCGCTGGTGTGAGTGCGATCCTTTTGCTCTCTGATCCACGCTGGATTCTGTCTTCATCGAGTTGATCTGTTGAACCTTTGATGCGCCTGACTGGGAAACAGGAGGGTTTGTGCACGGGGATGCCTCTCCTTCATCCGATTCATCAACGATTACTTCCTGCACAGCCTCTTGTTTCTTGAAAGAGTCCCTGCGCTCCGATCGGACGAGCTTCCTCATCGCCACCACCTTGTTGGAATGCTGGCTGCTTCCTCTGTGTGGTGGTGGTGCCGTGGAGCAGTGAGGGTCACTGCCTCCACCAGATGCATCCTGCTGGTCCTTCTGCCCCCTGAGATACAAACCCTTCTGACTGTGTTCATTGATACACACAAAACTTGTTGTGGAGCCCCCATCTTCCTCCTCCAGTCCTTCACCTTCAGGCAGAGGCATCTCCAAGGTATAGAGGCGTGAGCTATAGGACTTCTTATCTCCATGGTAACTACCTTTCTTCTCTCCCATCAGCTTCTCTGCTGACTGAACTCTCTTGATCAGCGGTGAGCGTGGTGGCTCGACGCTGTGGGTGCGTACGGAATGACGGGCAATAGTGGGAGGGGATAATGTTTTGCCATGAAAGCCTTGCAGGGATTTCGGATGACTTGTCAGGGAGGATGCAGAGCACTGTGGAGACAGAGGCTGGGAAACAGGGGCACAAGCCAGCGGAGAAGGAGGGATGCTGCTGGTCGACTTGCAACGTCCAGCTTTGGTGTAACGTCCCAAAACATGAAGTGAGCTTGGACGAGTTTGTGGCACTGGAGAGTTAGGGGAACTTGAGCATGGAGAGGAACTGGAATCTGAAAGATCAACCAACACATGTATGTTTATTAGTGGTGCCACAACTATTATTTTAATTGTCCACTAATCACAGATTATTTTTTCCGATTGGTCAACCAATCAGGTCATGCAAACTGGATGTAAAGCATCTTAACCAACATTGGCTTTAAAGTAACTAAAACCTAGATATATAGCATTACTTGCGATGATGATAGTTTGAATGCTGTAAGCTGAACTTGGCTGATGCTGAAATTGATAGCTAAAATAGCCAGGTAAAATATTAGTTAAATGCCAAAATAGCTTAAAAAGCAAAAAGCCTAAATTAGCCAATACAGCTAGCATGCAGCTGACATATTAGCTAAACTCCAAATGAGCCTAAAAAACGGAAAAATCCTAAATTAATAAGCCTTAAAAACTGAAAAAAATCCGAAATTAGCCAAAATAGCTAGCATGTATCTGAAATATTAGCCTTAAAAAACCCATAATAGACCATAAATAGTACAAAAAGCTAGGGTAACGCCATTATAACTTTCAACTTTACTTCACTTTGACTCCATATAATATAAAGTAACAACTAATCAACTATTAAATTAGTTGTCGACTATTTTAATAGTCGATTAGTCGACTAATCGTGGCAGTCCTAACATGTATAGAAATGCATTAAAGTCATTCTACAAAGGCTCACCCCCAGAGTGGTCAGGAGCAGGAGAGCAAGATGGTGTAGACGGCCCTGAAGAGAGGCTCTGTGTGGGGGAACCAGAAAGGCTATCGCTGGATGACTGCTGAAATCCTGAAGAGCAGCTGGGACTGCTGTGCATGGGCGGGGTCGCTGGATGCTTTGACAGTTTCTTCAGGATGCTGCGTCTCCTGCTATACATTAAAGCAGGGGTGTCAAACTCAATCGCAAAAGGAACTAAAATCCAAAACACACCTTAGATAATGGGCCAAACAGGATAAACATTTATTGAAAACACTAAAACAAAATTTTTTAAAACTTTAAAACTGTAACATTTTAACATAATTATGAACTAGATATATAGCATTACCTGTGATAATGCTAGTGTGAATGCTGTAAGCTGAATTTGGCCGCTGAAGATGATGAAACTGGTAGCTAAAAACGCTAAAACAGATAGCTAAAAACGCTGAAGTTCATATCTATAAACACTAAGGTTGATAGCTAAAAACGCTAAAGCTGATAGCTAAAAACACTGAAGTTGATAGCTGAAGATGCTGAAATTGGTAGCTAAAAATGCTGAAGCTGATAGCCAGCAAACATATTAGCTAAATGCCAAATTATCCTAAAAAACAAAAACACAAAAACAGTATGTAGCTGTAGCATTTAGCTGAAAAAATAGGTAAACATCAAAATATCCTTAAAACCTGAAAAGCTGAAAGTGCTGAATTTGATAGATAAAAACGTTGAAGCTGACAGCTGAAAACGCTGAAGCTGATAGCTGAAGATGCTGAAATTTATAGCCAAAAATACTGAGGCTGATAACCATCTTAAATATTGGCTAAATGCCAAATTAGCCTAAAAAACAAACAAAACAAAAAAAAATCTTAGATTAGCCAAAACACTATTTAGCTGTAGCATGTAGCTGAAAAAATAGCTAAACTTCAAAATATCCTTAAAAACGGAAAAAATCCTAAATTAGCCAAACCATGCTAGTCTCACTCCAAAACATCTTAAAAAAACGTAAAAACAAAAGCCTAAATTGGCCAAAACAGCTAGCATGTAGCTGAAATATTAGCCAAACTCCAAAATAGCCTAAAAATCTTAGTAAATGCCAAAATGGTCAAAAAAAGCTAACAGAATGCCATTTTTTAAAACTTAAAAAAACATAACTTTTTAACATAATAATGAATAATAAAAAGGAAGGAATATTATTCCAGAATAAATCAACTTAAACCTTAAATAACTTTGATATTTTACTCTCCATAAAAATATGTTTTCTCAAAATTATACAAGTTAGAAATGAGTATAAGATAACATCCGACCATTAATAACAATAAAATAAAATGATCTGGAGGGCCGGATAGAATTGGGCCTCGACTTTGACACATGAGACTTAAAGGGAAGAAAAAGAGCAAACTAGCATTAAATTTGTTTTGAAAGGAAATACCGATTCACAAGATTGGTCTTTGCTTTTAGCTATTTCCTATTACAATATTTACACTTTCGGTGTTTCATCTCCATTAATAAGAACAAGAAATACAAACTCCATAAATACAAATAAAGCAAAACAAAAGCAAGCAGCTTTAACTGCTCTTCTTCTCTCGTGTACCTGTCTTGTCCGTCCTTTTTCTTGCTCTTTTTGCAGCGTCTGGCCATTTTGGCTTTATAACTCGCTTTTCGGGCTGGGCCCACTTTGATAGAAGTGTTCTCTAGTGCTGTTGTTTGTAGAGTCACCTTGTTTCCACTCTATCAAAAAGAAACAACACACCTTTATGTTATTTTAGCAATAAAACCATGTGGGTTAGCAGATTGTTTTGAAAGGTACCCACTTCAAAACCATGAATTCTGAAGAGAAAGTTTAGAAAAATGTGACACCTTGAGCAGGAGCTCCACCACCTCAGTGTGTAGAAGTCCTTGGACCGACTCCCCGTTGACATGAGTGATGAGGTCACCAGTTCTTACTCCAGCCTCATGAGCTGGACTGCCATCTTCAACACTCTGGAAAGAAAGGAGAAGCATTTGTAATTTCACGTTTTCACAATATGAATTTATAAGATAAATGAAGTCATTAACAAATATTTCAAAAAATTAGAAATTTTCAAAGCTAAACAACGTTATATCATGCATAAAGTTAGTCTACCTTTGCCATTTTACTTTGATTTGTTATAAATGGTAATAGTTGTGATGTGTACCATGACATTTACTGGATTTTGCATATTTTTGAACCTGCTCCGTCGTGAAGAAGGAGACTGAGAGACATTTGAGAGGACAGATACTTACACAGACCATGTGATGAACAGTGTAGATGTTGGTGTCACCCATGTAGACCCTGATGGCGCGCAGCGTGAATCCCAGCCTCCGCCCAGAGCAGTGAATGATTACTGGAGGCCTGAGACAGCTGATGCTGATGGACAAGTCCCGACTGGGAGACGAGTCTCTGGATGAGGGGTTTGAAGACAGCGAAGATTTGGGGCTTGAAGGAGGAAACGTCGAGTCATCTGGTTTTCAATGAGAAAGAAATGTATGAAAAATGTCTTCCAGAAATAAACATTTTTGAAAAGACGTTTGGCACAGAACTAGGAGTGTGAGGGTCCTGAACAATTCCACTGGTGTTTCTAGCACTAAACTTTCTGAACTGAGATGTCGGAGGTTTTTCCAGGGATCTGCTGTAGCTGCTTCTTCATTTTAGATGTTATGGATTTTTTTGCATTTAACATAAAGTATGTTCTTTAATATTTATTTTTATAACTTTTCTGTTTGGGCGGGGCTGATGAGCTCAGCTCCAAAAGCCACGCCCCCTCAGAGGAGATTTTGGAAAAGGAGACTTCAGATCAACATGAAAAATGACTTTTTAAGACTTTTAGGTCGTGGAATTTTGATTAAAAACTTCATAATCATAATTAAAACACTACTGGGAATGTTTTTTTAAAATAAAAAAAGTTGTCATAGGAAGACTTTAAGGTGGAAACTAGTATGAATAACAATTTCCTGTTTTTTTATACCGTTTTGACTGAAAATGAATAATGCAATACACAGTTCCTTACTGTCAAATAATAATAATAATAATAATAATAATAATAATCCATTTTATCTGAAAGCGTATTTCAAAACACTCAAGGACACTGTACAAAGTAAAAAAAAATGCCTTATCATTATTTAAGGAAATATCAAAAGCATGAAAAATGACTTTTTAAGACATTTAGGTTGTGGAATTTTGGTTAAAAGCATAATTAAAACACTGCTGGGAACTTTTTTTCTTTTTTAATAAAAAATGGTCATAGGGGGACTTTAATGTCACAGTTGTAAAAAAAAAAAAAAAAAAAAAATCAGCATATTTCTTTACCTGGAGTAATGATTAGCGATAACCCTGAAACTGAAGCAGACTTGGGCATTTTTCCAGACGAGGTTCTGGGTTTTTCGGGGCTCTCGAGCTGCTGTGCCATGCGCCGGGATGCTCCCCTCCGGAAAGTTGGCCTTGTGCCGGTACTGTTGCTCCGGAGACGAATGCGGCTCAAGTTGGAAACCATTTCTTTAATGATTAGAAAGGTAGCGTCAGAACAACAGTTGAAATAATCAGCACAGAGCGGAGTTTTTTTCATTGTAAACATCACCTTCCTCCAAATGCTCAGCAGAGGCAGCAGACGGGGGAGTGGTATCAAAGCTGAGAGTTCCACTACGGTCGGACTGAGAGGAGCTGGATGAAGCACGAGGACGAAGACTACACAACAACAAAGAAAAATACTCACTATAAGTATTTATATCGTTCATATATATGGTCATTAAGTAATTTCATCTTTAACTTTTTAATGTATATTCAAGCTTTCTTTCCAAACCCAAACTGATGAACTTTAAATTCTTTCTTTATGCAGCGTTCAGTTATCCAGACAGGAAGCACATCCCTGCAGCTCATCCCAAGTAAGCTAACAGCTGTTCCGCTATGTTTTAGCACCACCCCAACAGAAATATGGAGAGAAATAAGTATCACCCCGATTTATGTATTCTTAATTTGTGAGTAAATTTGGATTCGTGCGTGTGTAATTCCTGATTTGTAACTCATATAATACATTATGTGCATAAGGAAAAAATTACAAAACTGAAAAAAATACAAAATACACATGCACAAATTAAAATGACAACAGCTTGAAACTAATTGCAGGTGCAAATCTTTAAAAAATATGCAAGAAAACCTCAGTTACGCACAAATCTGAGGTGAGACTCTTTTCACATTCAGAGATTCATCCATCAGTGATGCGTTTAAATACTATTAGAATGCTGGGTCATCAGGGCTTTCTCATCAGCCATTTTGAACTTAGATATAATAATAATAATAATAGGTGAATAATATCTGGTAAAACTTGACAGTTTCCCACTTCCTTAAACAGATAAACCTGATAAAGAGTATAAAAAAGTAGAAATAAGCGTTTTAAAAACACGGAGCACACCGGTGCTGCAGCCAACCAGAACTATGTGCATTGGCTGTATTTATAAAAAATAAATAAAAAGGGAGGGGGGCTCTAGTCTGGTCTTGATCAGCCCATCGGCCCACTCCGATCTGTGGGTGTTTAGATTTGTGCGTAACTGAGGTTTTGTGTGTGCCTAACAAGTGATTTGTGAATACTTTTTAAAGATGTGCGTGTGTAATTAGTTTTAAGCTGTTGTCATTTTCATGTGTAAATTGTATTTTTCTGAATTTTGTAATTTTTTTTACTCATGCACAAATGAGTAACAAATCAAGAGTTAGGCACACATAAATCAGAGTGAGACTATTTTGTCTCCATACAGAAATGCCCCACGTCTGTATACGTGTTAACCTCTAACTCCATTCATCCCTAAAATCATGACAACTTTCCCAAAAATGACATAAACAAAACATTTCTGTTCTCTCACCATCTCCTGTGTCCATCTAAATTCTTGTCCCCAAAAGCTAAAGGTTTCAGACCGTCACTAGGAGACGGGATGCCCCTGCTCTCCCAGCTCTCATTCTTCTCCTCGCTGTGGCTTCTGTCCAACAGTAACAGCCTGGGGTTGGATGGGATGGAGCTGGAGAGATGCTCGGTGCTGCTGTAAACCTAGACATCGAAGGAAAGCTTAGATGAAGTGTTCATTATGAAATATGAACTTTTTTTTAGTTAAATACAGTGAACCATCAGATCCATATCCTTTTATTGAAGAGTAAGAATTACTTTGCTGAAACGATGAGCAACAGAGGAGAATTGTCGCAGCTCTGCAGAAGACTCATCATCATTTGTTTCCTCATCATCTGAGCCAAGGTGACGGTAGCGCTCGGACCGTGCTAAGGAACATTCAGAGAACAGAAAGTCAAGTTTAAAACTTGCCTTTAAAAAAGTGTTCAACTCTCAAAATGATTTCCATACTGTCAAAGTAGCTGGTGTCCTCCTCTGACTCTAGTTGAGGTACAAACTCTGCTTTCTGCCTCAAGAGGCTGTTCCAGTCTAAACCCAAGAAAAAGATGTGCATCTTCACCTCGTTGGCTCCACCTGGAAAGGATTACAGGTCAGTCGATTCATTCTATTAGATATGTTTTGGCTCTCAACTTTTAATATTCCAAACATGCACCACTTTGCACCATGGTGGGAAACCATTTGAAATAGTGAAAAGGCAGAAGTGTTTTTGTTCGGCACAGACGTACCCGTTCCTAAACGATCCATAGGGTTCTGCCTCAGCAGTCTGGATATCAGATCTTCAGCGTCCGATGGCAGAGCGTCCTCCTCGTCCGGCCAGATGATCTCATCTAAGCACAAAAGTAGCAACATTTTTAACCGAAATCATATTATAAATATTTTTAAAAATTAATAATTTTGACTGGAAATCATAAGATGAAAAAAACGGTGTGAGCAGCACTGAAAGATCTACACCCCTGTGGTTGGTTTATTGAGCATTACTATTGTAAGTTACTGTAAGTTAAAGAGAGAGAACATCTAGTTCACACTACGGCTGGGAATCTCAGGGTAGCTCAAGAGAATTCACAATACATGGCCTACAATACTGATAGTATCTCCATATGGCAAATATTACAATAATCAATATATTTCCTTGGTGATCTCTGACATAACTATTGTAAAACAAATATATTTTTTATTTTCTTCAAAAACTTTAGAACAATTTAAAACACAACATGTTAATTTAACAATTTAACAAAATGACCAATAAATACTGACGTGTCTTTACAGTAACATGCGTTTAGGGTAAACAAAGCTCCACCTAAGAACTAAAATACAGAGTATATTACATGGATTTCTCACTTCAAAGAACAAAAAATGTGGAAATAAAAATTCATAATGTTACTGTTACTATTCCAAGATCATTGTTTTTTATAGTGCTGATATCCATATTCATTTCCCCCTCCATTCATTAAATTCCCTGCACTTATATTTGATAATCAACCCTTCAGTCACGTGCTCCACATGTGTACCGCTAGCATACACACCTGTTGGATCAATAACGCCACGACACGTAGAGACGTCTCATTTGGACGGTCAGATGAGGTGTTTAGACAGGTTACCGCGGTTACCGCCCTTACAAACCATGTTTTTAGAAACAGGGCGCTGTCTGCGTCTACTTTAAACAATGTAGCACAGCTTGGAGCTTTAGGTTAGCGCTGCTCTGCCATGCGTGTGCTTTCACCTGTCCGCGGGAGCAGGTAGGAGCCTTTCCCTTCCCCCTCTGCATGCGGAAAAGCAGTGAAGAAAGTGCACCCTGTGTTCGCGCTGTACCATTATGTTTTTATTCATTTAGGCTAAAAACTTATTGGTTCGATAAAAATTGATGATGGTTTAGCTACGGCATCCTTGCACTTCATTGTCACGCTCACGTGATGCGCCCCCTGGTGGACTTTATTGGTATTATTTTAAAAACAGATTTAAGGGACCGGTAATCGTTTGAGTTAATATATCGCGATAGTCCATCATACCGATATTTCGTCCCACCTCTAGCTCACACTGGACACAGAAACGCCGTGGAATGGAGGCTGCTTCCATTCTGCGCCCTTTTTAACCTATGATGTCCTTATAACCAGGCACGGACCGTCACGGTCCTCCGCGGAAGGCTCGCGCCGTGCAGCGGATCGTTTCGATGTCTGGTCTAGTATGTGCACGAGCCATGAGAGATCTGAGGTCTATTCTAGAGCAAAGTTACATCAAGATACATGACAAAATCCTGCCTATTTTCAAAGTATAACCAATTTTTCACAATAAAACACCACGACTGACAAATGCGATCATGTTTTTGTATCTAAACAGCAGGAGAATTGCAGGAGAAAGTGGATGCCGCGTTGCTTCCGCATCCAGTATGAACCTAGCGTTAGGCAGAAGCCGTTGCATGTTGGTCAGTGATATTGATTTTTTTTTAAACTATGACTTCAGGCCAACTCTATTTTTTCCACACTCACTCAATTCCATCTACTGTGGGGTTTAACAAATAATTATAGCTGCTGCTGCAAAAGACAGAAACAATGAAAAGACATTTCCTAGATATTTTCATGATTTTTTTTTTTTTTTTACCATTAACAACTTGACCAAAGAGTTGCTCTGGTGTGTCTCCAAAGAACGGCACACATCCAACAAGAAACTCATAAAGGATGACACCCATGGCCCACCAGTCCACCGGTTTTCCATAACCCTGCCTCAAGATTACCTCTGGAGCAATGTACTCTGGAGTTCCACACACCTGCAAAGATGAATTACAGAAAGACTGAGTCAAAGGTTTTCTAAGTCAGGATTAGAAAAACCTGTGTGTTGATTAGAGCTGTCAAATTATCGCATTAACTGCAATTCATTCATTAATGACAGATATTGTGGCCAATTTCTGCCTTTAGGTCAACAGCGGTTGTTGTTTACCCCGACCCCAACAAATCCAATATGAAAGTCTTTGGTTTTATGTTCAATGCCATTTGGATAAAACTCAAACTTGGGACTGGCGTGTGAAAGCACCGGGTCGTGCTCCCTTGTGGTTCCATTATTTGAGCTCTCGTTACAGGTTTCAAACAGAGAGCCCTATGCTCATCTCTTCATAGATCTGAAACTGCAGTTTAATTCCATGATGTTTGGCTGGATGCTTGATAAAGAATGTTCTTGTTATCTGGTAAATTTTGATTTTGTTTTCCTGCTTAATGAGTGTAAACAGGATGAAAACAAACAAAGAAATACACATACCTGCTTGTCAATAAATTCCCTGGTGTCTTTCTCTATATGTCCCTCATACAAGTTAGTCGTCATGTTCATTAAACCAATCTTTGACAGTCCAAAATCTGTCAGCTTGATGTGTCCCATTGAAGTGATTAGCAAGCTGTGCAGGAAAACAAAAACACAACAGGAGTTACTGTGAATGCCAACATCTGACTCAGATTAGGAGTAAAAAATGAAGGATCAAGAGTGTCGCACAAACTTCTGATCAATCTAATATGATGCAAGTCATTAGTTTCTTAGTTGTGGCAATTATGAAGCCGTGCGCATGCAGACTGGGAACTCACTTGTCAGGTTTGAGGTCTCTGTGCACGATGCCATAGTTGTGAAGGTACTCTAAAGCCAGGACAGTTTCTGCAAAGTACATCCTGGCCACATCTACAGGCAAAGCGCCAATGTTCTTCAACAGACTGGCACAATCCCCACCTTAAAACACAAACGAAGTCTAGGTGAGCAGCCTTTGTCGGACCCATCCGCAGTGCCGAGGTCATTGCTGCTCCAAGTTTACCTTCCACATATTCCATGACCATGCAGAGGTGTCTGCGAGTCTCAAAAGAGCAGAACATGGAAACCACAAATGGGTTCTCAGCAAAAGTGAGTATGTCCCGTTCAACAAACACCTGCTGGATCTGGTTCCTGAGAATCAAGTTTTGACGGTTGATTTTCTTCATAGCAAATCGCTGGCGGGTCTCCTTGTGTCGCACCAGATAAACTGCTCTGCATTGCAGGAAAGAAAGTGATGCATTGATGAAAAAAGGGAGTTTGGATCCCGGTTAGGATACAAAGGGCAAGACAAAAACTTAACTTCAGACACATAAAAAACCCCAAAACACCCCCAAACCCCCACCACCAAACTACAGATCCATAGTTTGGTTAGTTGATTTTGTTCTTTTCAAAGCACTTTCCACGATACTCTCTGATTTCTCTTGCTTACCCATAGGCCCCGTTGCTAATCAGCTTTATCGTCTCAAAGTCCCCTTCCAAGGGTTTCCGACGAGTAGACGTGTGGACTGCTCTGCTCTGGATGATAAAGAGAAAAGAAGGGGATAGATCCTCTGTCACTGTGGAGTAGAGCTGCCACAAAACTATTATTTTAATAGTCGAATAATCACAGATTATTTTTTCTGATTAGTCGACTAATTGGGTCATACGCAAACTGGATATAAAGCACAAATCTTAACCATCCTTAGCTATAAACTAAAAACTACACATTTAGAATTGCCTGTGATAATGCTAGTGTGAATGCTGTAAGCTGAATTTGGCCGGTGAAGATAATAGTGATGATAGATGAAAATGCTGAAATTGATAGTCAGCTAAAATAATAAATCCCAAAATAGCCTAAAAACCAAAAAAAGCCTAAATTAGCCAAAGTAGCTAGCATGCAGCTGAAATATTAGCTAAACACCAAATTAGTCAAAAAAATTGAAAAAATAACTTATCAGTCCACATGTAAATAATATCAATACGCCAGCAGAGTAAGTAGTAATTTTGACTTCAAACACAAAATAAACTGAAAGATAACAGATTTAGAACTTTGATACTCTAGCTTAGGACCAATATGTAATTGAGCAAAACGTTTGAAACGACATAATACAGCTTTCATTCTCCAGGATATTAAACATCTTCTCAAACACTTTACGTCCTCTTTCCCCCATTCACAGATCCTTGTAGAACGAACCTGCAGAGGTGTCCCCTCCCCAGAATCTTCAGCTTCTCTGCTTGCTCTCTGACTTGGACTGGTTTGTTCCAGATTTATCATCTCTGTAAATGCAGAAATTGCTTAAAGCCAGCCCTTCTTACAATATCAATAGCATAATTAGCAGCTGTAATATTAAACTAGAAGTTGAAATGTAACGTAATGCCGACAAACCAATAATATCCTTTTGTACCTTCGATTGGATCTTTGTTGAGACCGAGCTGACTGACGATGTATTTGGGAATATCCGTTTTGATGCCTTGGTCTACCTTTGCGTGACCTTCAGCTGCCTCCAAACGCTGGTAAAACTCCTCGGGATCGAACTCCTGATAGAAAACACAACAAAAGCACAGTTTTTAGGTTATTAATGCAACTAAGAAGTGAGGTATTAGTCTGCCACTGGACTCACCAGACACTCGAGCAGTCTAGCAGGCCTGGAGATGATGATGAGAATCTTTCTGACCAGTTTAATGATGATGGTCACTTCCTCGCTCTCTGACCTCTCGTATGCCTACGGAACAAAAATGAAAGATATTGACTGTTTGATTCAAGCAAAGTTTGACCAGAATGAGAAAAGTTTTACAGGTCTTCAAAACTAAAGAAACGACTCTGATGAGCAGTGATAGGATGTTACCACTCTTAGGCCCACTTGCTCCTGTACGGCACGCATGGGAGGAATACAGTACGTACAAGAACGTGAATGTATGCCGTCTGTCTTATTTTATGTTTGACCAAAGAGCCACCACGAGAGATAAAAGAGAACATGTGGATCTGGAGGGTTGCAGACCTCTGATGTAGACCTTTAGAAACGGCCCTACAGGTTTGTTATAACTGTAGGATCAAATGCAGGATTTTAATTAAAGGAGAAAGTGTAATATGATTAAAACAAGGAAAATCAGAGCAAATATTGGCAAAAAAATAAACACATATATATGTGATGATCCTTGATTACATCATTATGAAGGACCTGGAATAAAAAAATACTAAATGGGCTATTTCAGCTAAATAATTAAAGCAACACAACACCCACCTCATGCAGCAACTTCTCCAGTTTTTCCTGTAGCTCCACAAAGTAGCTGGAGGTGACCAGACCACTCTTGGACTTGTCCAGACAGTCTCTAGCAAGCTCCACCAGCTGGTGCTGAATGAAGCCTAAGACCCCATCAGCCAGGGGTAGAGCGGTGTCAGGACAATACTCTGAAATGACGTCCAGTAGACGACCCTCCATCTGAGCCGTGGCCTACGGAATCCCAACAAAGACACTTTAAAACCCCCTGCAGCGAGATTGTAGTGGAGTACTCAAGACTTTATTTAGACATTTAGAATAGTTGGGAATGACAAATGAAGACTTAGAATTGTGGATGTCTCAATTTCTGATCACATGAACAGAAATCATGTCGTTTCCGGCTCGATCTGAATCAAATGTTGCACCCCGATCAGGATCGGAGATTTTATTACTGTTATGATCACCGGTTCATAATTATAACTTATTATTCCGAATAAATCCTACCAGAGGTCTGCATATCATGAAGGAATCACCACAATTTGTTGTCGTCAACAGAACAAGAAGTTTTTGCTTATTCTGAATGAGAACAGTGCTCTCCTACTGCTGACAGAGAGCTGGTTACGCTCTGGAGAAGGTCGTTTATTCCCGTAAGACCCGAGCTCTTGTTCGACACGCCTTTTTATTTCTCTTTGATTAGCAGAATTAACCACTGTGGTAATATCACCCAAATTATGATGTCCACACATGTGGACATGTAGAATGTAGCCCCTGAACCAAAATGTGTTCAGCACCCCTGGATTATAGTGATAGTGAATAAATAAGGCAAATTTACCAATGTTACGCATTCTGAAGGTATAAAAATGTTTAAAGAACATCATTAGTGATTAACAGAGGCCATTTGTTAACTGTTTTCAAAGTAAAAAGATGTTCACACTTTACAATTATGAAATGATTATTTGAACCTTATCGTAAACATTAGTTAGCTGCTAACTAATGCAATTAGTTCTTCAAAGTAAGGCACAAAAATCTCTGTTAACACGTTATTTTAGAGTCAAATAATGCTTAGTATTGCATTAAATAAAGTTATTAGGGGGTACCTTATTATAAAATGTTACCCATTTTCTAGATTGTAAACATAAAAAACATAAAAAACTGGATTTGAGATTGATGCATACAAACCTACCTTTGGAAAGCGTTCTTTGTAGACATGATTCATCATGATCACCTCATTGTCAAGAGTTCCACAGCTCCTTCCAGGACTGGAAGAAAATAAAGAAAAAAAAAGAAACAGTTAAACGTCATTCCCAAATATTATCCATACACCCACTTCTTCATGTTCAGGATCATGGGGATCACATGTACACCTGAGGGAACATTTTAAAGTCACCAATCAACCTATCAGAGCAAAACGGGGTGTCTGGGGAAAAGCCATGCATGACGGGCAGGACCTCCAAAATCCATAAAATAAATCAGCCAGGGTATGAGCCCATCCAAAAAAAATGTATTTTAAAATTGCTGAATGAAATAGGAACTAATGATTTTGGACAGACAAGAGAAAATGCTAAGTAACTGACCTGAGATGGCTTTTATTTATGTGACTTGAAAGCATGAATGCTAAATGCAGATTCACTGGCCTCTGTTACACCTGTCCAACCGCTCCTTAGGTCAGCCAATCACATGGCACCAACTCAATGCTTTTAGTCATGGTCTCCTTCCTTCCTCGCTATGAAACTGTCCAAAAATTGTTTCTGATCGCAAAAATACCTT
This sequence comes from Oryzias melastigma, assembly GCF_002922805.2. NCBI lineage: Eukaryota > Metazoa > Chordata > Actinopteri > Beloniformes > Adrianichthyidae > Oryzias > Oryzias melastigma. Next base: position 16,443,094 of record NC_050528.1, read on the forward strand.
AGACTGCGAGAACGATATCGATGAGGATGGATGGCGCTGCCGGCTTCTTCATCGTGCAAGCTTTCTGTGCTGCGAAACCGCTTGAAGAGGAAGTGGAGATCATCTTGAGTGGGTTGAAAAGGCAACTGGTGCAAAAGCTCCTGGGAAGAAGAAATCTGAAAGAAATTCAAACAGAAAGAGTTGCCTTAGACCAAAGATCTGCAACCTGCAGCTCCAGGTCCACATGTTCTCTTATCTCTCCATGGTGGATCCTTGAGAAACATAAAATAACTCAGAGAGACTGCTGATCCAGCCATGTCGACTGTCTGAGTCAGCAGCTCCCTGCTAATGGTTATCTAACCAAAACTACCTAAAGAAAACAAATAAACAAAGCAGCAAACTAAGACTACCAACCCCAAACTAAAATAACAAAACCCAGCAGTGTAAGACTGCTGAGGACAAAGAGGGAAAAAAGAACAAAAAATTAAATAAATAAAAGGAAAATAAAATAGCATTTTTTCAAAGTAAATATTACTTAATTAGCATTTATTTAATTGTGTATTTAAGTTAAGTTTATAAATTGATGTCTGAGGTTCACATAGATGATAAACTATGTAGGTTTTTACATCCTGTTGACCTGAAGACGTCTTGTTTGATCAACTCTACCTCCAGAATGAACAGAGTTTATATGCAAAACTAAACTTTGGTAAAAAGTTTGATCTTTTATTAGTTGAAAGCACATTTTATCTTGTGCTGCACAACATCGGTTACTAGCTGCACTGAGATGATCCTGTTTGGAACAGAGCATCTTTTATTTTGATAAGTTATTTGAGCTTCTGTCAATGTAAATAAAATAAAATAAAAAAATCAAGAGAGATGTTAGGGTTCTTTTTATATTTTTTGCTTTTGTTCGTGCCAAATAATAGCCTTTTTTCATATTTATAATTAAAATAAGAAGGTCATAAATATAAATCTAAATTTCTTAAAGGCTAAAGTAAATCTATGCAGCTCCTTCTAGGTTTGATCAGTAAAAAACGAGTCCAAATGGCTCTTTTACTGTTAAAGGTTGCAGACCTCTGGACTAGACAACTTAGCCTTGGTCTTTACATAAGCAATAGAGGCTGAAATTTTTCCGGGATTAACACGGGATTCCCGCAGGATGGGAGTTGGAATCCCGGGACCGTGTCGGGATGGGATTCAATTCTGGAGGCAGTGGGACAGGTGCGGGAGCCCACAGAAAAAAAAAAAAAGTAAAGATTGAGCCATTTTGTAGTTTTTGACACCATGCCTAAAATGTAACTCAGTCGAATAAAAACAACATTACCCAGAAGGCATCAGTGTTCATAGTAATGCTTTTCCCGTATGAATGCGCAGCGATGCCGGTGGCAGGTAGAATTGTTACCAACGGCAAATCCGATTCTAAAGACATTTGTTTTTGTGAAATACAGCAGTGATTCCGGAACAAACGTTCTAGAGAGATACAATTACAAGGCAAATTTTGAGAATTTTCATTTGTCAAACAGAAATTGCCGGGTGATGTAAAGTCTAGTCTGGTAGCCCAAGAGCTGCTTGACATTGGCGCAAAATAGGGGAGAAACATGCAGGTGGGGGACATATTGCCCTGGGCACGGGCAGTGGAGGTGGAGTATCCAATCAACCAGCCAGCATCTTTGGACTGTGAGAGAAACCAGAGGCCTACTGCCTAGTTAACCCATGCAGGAAGGTCACTGTTCCCAGCTGGGGAATCGAACCGGCAACCTGGAGCCTGACTAACCACTGCGCTACAAGTCCGCTAGCTTGATGCTAATGTTTAATAGAACTTCCCATAGGACAGCTAATGCTAACGCTCAGTCGACCTAAACATACATTGCTGACTAAATAAACATCTTTTATAAACTCACGGGTATGAATTTTTAAAACTCTTTAAAGGAAATATTTTTAAAGTAACATTTTTTCCCCTCATACTGTCTTCTTCTTCTGGAATAAGGTGCAATACTATAGCACGATCGCCACCTAGTGGCAAAACTGAAACGTCCTCCAGGAGAAGCAGAACAATGTTTACAATGTTAATGATCTGAACATTTTTGTTAGAACTTCTCCTTTAGAGAATCCATGTAACACTGTATGATATGAACAATCTGATTATTTCACTGATAAAATAAAAGATCAATACTTGGTGAGAACCCATCGAGAATCAATCACAGGACTAAATGTCACGATATAATCGCAATATCGATATTTTGACACACCCCTAGTTGTCACACACACAAATGGGTGAAATTCAAACTACAGTTGACCCATTCCCTCAAAGATCATTATACACGTCACTTAGCATCTGACATGTTTATACAAGTTTAAAAAATGAATGCTGAGCAAAGCTGGAGCACAGCCAGACTTAGTGAAACCCAGAGCTCTGCAATTTTACAGCAACAGTCAGTAACATTTTCTCATTTTCTCAGCCTTATTTTGACAGAATAAAGATCACATAAAAGATGTACGTTTTGTTTGCTCATTTTAAAACAATTTGTGCTGTATTGAATTTTTAAGATCTCCCATCAGGGTGGAATATCAGGATTGAGAAGGCGTTTAGATGCCCTGCAGCTTTTCTCAGGGAATGTCCTTCTTGCTTACATGGATCAGGAGTTTTGTCAACCAGAAAAAGAACCTTTGCATAAAACTAGTTTCCCTCAGTTTATTCTTCATGGAGGAAGAGCAAAATGAAAGAAATAGCAAAGCAAACACAAGAAACATGTTAGGAGGAGGGGAGAGAGGACACCCCCACCAAGGGAGCAACTAAAGAAATGTCAAGAATGAAAAAAGAAGCAGAAATTTCAACTAAATATAAAGATTACAGGAAGACATTTTTCACCTAAATTTATGTGCAAATAAGATTAAGCCCCTATGCAGTAGTGGTTAGGTGATAACCTTAATTACTAATAAAGTGTAGAGAACGTTGTGACTGAAGACTGGCTCACCGACACTGATGAGCTGTGTGCATTTGTGCAGTATCCAGATGAGGGAATAGACCACCGTCTGCCATCTGTTCTGCTGAAACAAAGCAGAAAAAAGCAGTCAGAATCACAACATTCATCAAATATTTTACTACCTAATTTTTCTTCATTTCACAAAAAGTTTCAGTAAAAAATAATTATATTAATTTGAACTAGAAAAGTTGTGTTACCTGCGATAATGCTAGTGTAAAAGCTTTTTGGTAAACATGGTAAAGCTATTTGCATACTGCTAAAACTGCCAAAGGACTTAAAGTTGTAGATATTGCATGAAATGCACAAATAATTTGAAGAATTTCTTGAAAATGTTTTTTAAAAAATTCTGTAAAAATTAAAAATGAATTGGCCCAAAACTTCAGTGGATGCCAAATTAGCAAAATAAAAAAAGTGAACATTTTGTTCAAATGTTAGATTATCTCCAGAAAAGCCCCAAAATCCTTAGTAGGTGCCAAATTAGCAAAAAAAAAAATTAGCACATTGCTAAAATATAAGCTTAACTCAAAATTAGCCCCCCAAAAAACCTCAATAAATGCCAAAATAGTCCAAAAGCTAGTACGTTACTAAAATACTAGCTTAAGTTAAAATGAGCCCCAAAAACCTCAGTAGATGCCAAATTAGCCAAAAAAGTTAGAACGTTGCTAAAATATTAGCTAACGACTTCAGATTTACAGCAGAATTATATTGACATGAATCCAATTCATCATTTCATTTATTTTAAGCAATCAAAACAAAATAAAACAAAAAAGACTGAAAAATATGAGAGGACACTGTTTCCCCGTTTATTTGTGGTTTCACAGATTTTGTTTCACTCTTTGTGACTCCTCCGGTTGGTCAGAAACACTCAGACAACTCAAGCAGAAATCTTAGATTTGCTGCTCTTGTGCAATGCAGTTTAAATCAGCTTTATTAGATGGACCGTCAGCCATTGTTCAAGCGGACATCACTCCATAACACAAACAAGTCCATTACTTGCGTCAAGTTTTAGGTTTGAATGTATCCTTTTTAGCACACATGTAAAAATATTTTTTATACCTGATATCCACGTCTTTATATGCATCTGTTAATAAACAAATGATTGTTTTCAAATTTCAACATCACTTTACCTGCGGGAAAACTGTGAGTTGGTAGATGTGTTGGTAGATGCATTTCTGGGGCTTTCCGAAGGACTGCACCCTGCTGGAAAAGCAAAAGACTTCAGTGGTGCTGCCACAAACAATTATTTTAATAGTCGACTGATCTCAGATTATTTTTTACGATTAGTCGACTAATCGGGTCATGTGTAAAGTGGATGTAAACACACATCTTAACCATCACTAGCTTTAAACTAACTAAAAACTAGATTTATAGTATTAGCTAGAGCGAATGCTGTAAACTGAATTTGGCCGCTGAGGATAATTGTGCTGAAAGCTGAAGATGCTGAGATTGATAGCTAAAAACACTAAAGCTGATAGCTGAAAACACTGAAGCTGATGGCTGGCTAAAATATTAGTTAAATGCCAAAATAGCCACAAAAGAAGCCCAAATTAGCCAGAACAGCTAGCATGCAGGTGGAATATTAGCTAATCACCAAAATTAGCCTAAAAAAACAGAAAAAAGCCTGAATTAGCCAAAATAGCTAGCATGCATCTGAAATATTAGCTAAACTCCAAGTTAGCCTAAAAAACTGAAAAAAGCCTGAATTAGCCAAAATATTTTGCAAACTCCAAATTAGCTAAAAAAAATGAAAAAATAACAAATTAGCCAAAACAACTAGCATGCAGCTAAAATATTAGCTAAACTCCAAATTAGCCAAAAAACTAAAATCCTAAATTAGCCAAAATAGCTAACATGTGGATGAAATATTAGCTAAACTCAAAAACTTAATCAACTCAAATTAGCCTAAAACCCATAATAAATGCCAAAATAGTCCAAAAATCTAGCAGACTTCCATTATAACTTTCAGCTTTACTACAATCTGACTCCATATATAGTAAAGTAACGATGAATCAACTATTAAAGTAGTTGTCGACTATTTTAATAGTCGATTAGTCGTCGATTAGTCGACTAATCATGGCAGCCCTAGACATCAGTAGAAAACTCTTGAGAGAAGTGATCTTTGTACTTCCTCATGTCACTCATATTTCATGGAACCTAAAAACCATTTGAATTAATTGAGTGACGTTTGTCCTAAATTCAAGCATTTCTTTTTGTTGGAATTTCAAAAGATGTTTTTTTTCCATCTGTGCTGTATCAAAGATAGGCTGTTAGCAGCCAAAGGCTTGGCTAATAACCACATCATAGCTCAGATGGAAATATATCAGGCTTTTTAAAACCAGTCCCTCAGATTAAACCACTATCACTGTCAGTGGGCTTCAGAAATGTTTGCCATCTTTATTTTCCACCTCAGATAAAAACCAGCACTGCTTTTGTGAGACAAATTAAAACAATCGAGTCTTATACAGGTAATTAGCCAAATTCTAAATTTAAACAAAGTTAGTTCTTCCTCATTCCTGATGAACGTTGTGAGCTGAAGGGATTCAACTCTAAATTTCCCGAGTACCTTTGGTGGTTGGGAGAGGTGAAAGCGGCCGTGAGAGCGTTGGTGATGGCGTTCCCACCAGGCCTCTTTTCTTCTTGTTCTTGCTGTGAGAAGTGGGGAAAAAAAAACAACAACTTTACATTCATAAGGACGAAACACACTTGACACAATGATCCTCAATTGATTAGCTGTTATTTTTTATTATATGGAGTTGGAGTGTAGTAAAGTTGAAAGTTATAATGGCACTGTGCTAGCTTTTTGGACTATTTATGGTCTATTATGGGTCTTTAGGCTGTTTTGGAGGTTAGCTAATATTTCAGCTGCATGCTACTTATTTTGGCAAATGTAGGAATTGTTCATTTTTTTTGGCTAATTTGGAATTTAGCTAATATTTCAGCTTCATATTAGCTGTTTTGTTTAATTTGGGCTTTTTTGTTCTTAGGCTATTTTGGTATTTAACTAATATTTCAGCTGGCCATCAGCTTCAGTGTTTTTTAGCTATCAATTTCAGCATCTTCAGCTCTCAGCATTAGCATCCTCAGCGGGATGCGATACGTCTAGTTTTTAGTTAGTTTAAAGTTAATGATGGTTAAGATGTGTGTTTTACATCCACTTACATGACCTGATTAGTCGACTTATCGTAAAGAATTAGTCGACTATTAAAATAATCGTTTTTTTTTTGGCAGGACTAATGGCTTCAATTCCTAAAATTAAGGCTGCAACGATTTGTCGACTAATCAACAACTAATCGACTATGAAAATAGTCAACGACTAATTTAATACCTTGAAACAGAGGAGCTTGTTACAGCAGAGCTTGATAGCATGCTACAGTGAGGCTTGCTAGCATGCTGCAATGGAGCTCGCTAGCATGCTACAGAGGAGCTAGCAAGCATGCTACAGCAGAGCTCACCAGCTGGCAATAGCGGAGCTCGCTAGCATGCTACAGAAGGGCTCGCTTGCTCGCAACAGCAGGGCTCGATAGCATGCTACAGTGGAGTTTGCTAGCATGATACAGAAGAGTTTGCTAGCATGCTACAGCAGAGCTCGCCAGCTGGCAATAGCGGAGCTCGCTAGCATGCTACAGAAGAGCTCGCTTGGTCGCTACAGCAGGGCTCGATAGCATGCTACAGTGGAGTTTGCTAGCATGCTACAGCAGAGCTCGCTAGCTTCCTACAGTGAAGCTCACCAGCTGGCAACAGTGGAGCTCACTGGCATGCTACGCTGTCGACATAGCTTCTGGCTAGCATAGCGAGCTAACCCACTGAATCCCTGCTTAAATCAATGTGGGCAAACAAAGGTGGGGCCACTACAGAAACTGCGGACAAATCCAATCGAGACCCACATTTTCTGCCCACTTTTAAACCATATGGGGCCCGCCTGGCCTTGCTGGCTGGGATACATGTTTAAAACTCAAAAACATGGATATTTATTCCAGGAGGAGTTTGAGCAGCTCGGCTAAAAGAGCATCTGTTGTCATATTATTAACAATAATAAAACTGAACCTTTTATTTGTGATGGCCTTTCACTCTGCTCTCACTCTCATTGACTACCCTCCCAAAGTCTCCTGCTATGGAGTCAAATCAGGATCAGCTTAAAGTGAACGGAAAAACAGATTGAAAACTTGAAAAATAGATATTGAAACTGCAAAAATCTTACGAAAATTTGAAAACTGTACACTGCAAATAAAAAAAATGAAAATTAGAAAAAAAAAATTTGAAAAAAAATACAGAAAATTTGAATTAAAAACTAAATGTAAAATTATCCATTGACAAATAATGTATTCATTAGTAACAGCTGCTCTTTGAATTTAAAACTTTTTTGTTGCTTTTTTGAATCTTCACTTTCAGTTCAGATTTTCAAGTTTTTGCTGCAGAGGTCAGTCTAATTTTACATGGGGGCGGAGCTTTGAGCTCATTGGCTACAGGGATTTGTTTCCTTTGAAGTGACAGAGGACTCCTCACTACACAGTTTCTACACTTTTCTCAGACACACATGAATATTTTTACACTTTTCTCTCATTTTTTAACTCTTACTGTTCAAACTTTCATAGAAAATGAGTCTATCATTTGGATGAAAACAAGCATGTAACACTGCCAAGTTGCATGTGCCCCATCTGTGTGAAAAAACGGCAAAGAGGAGATCAATTGACAAGATCAGCAGCAAAGTTGCACTGAAAAAAATCCAAACAGCGAGACCACGAATGCACCGCGATATTAGTGACGTAAAACTGCACAGTAGTGATACTGCTCTCCCCAAGTTTGATCTGAGTGGGGCGACATAAACAGACAACGTTCTGCTGCAGAAAGACTTCACATCACCATGGGAATCATGAGAAACATGTTCCGGTAGCCAATGATTCAAAGCCCCGCCCCCATGTAGAATTACTCTTAAATAGGGCTGCCATGATTAGTCGATTAGTTGACTAATCGACTATTAAAATAGTCGACAACTAATTTAATAGTCATTACTTTATATTATATGGAGTAAAGCTGAAAGTTATAATGGCATTATGCTAGTTTTTTTTTACTAGAAAAAATAACCGCCGATAAGTCGACTTTTAAAATATTAGTTTTCGGCACTACTCTGAATTGAAAATGTAAACTGAGGACTGAAAGGGAAGATTCAGAACAGCAAAAAAAAAAAAGTTGAGAATTCAAAACAGCTGTTATTAATGGATACATTATTTTTCAATTGGTAATTTTAAATCTAGAGTTTTTAATTCTAGTTTTCTGTATTTTTTTTTAAGATTTATTTCACGCTCTTAGTTTTTTTTTCTTTTTTTCCAAATATAAAATAAATCTAATTTTCTTTTTTTCCTCCCAGTTACAATGTCTATTTTTCTTTTATTTCTTCACTTTAAGCTGATCCTGATTTGACTCCATATTCTGCCCCCCTCCCACCACCCCATAGAGAATATTCTGGCTCCGCCCCTGTACAGTGCCACTAATAACAACGTTCAGTCTTGGGCTCACTTCAAACACGCGGGGAGGGCTTTAATGTGCATCCTACGTGAATATCCATCAGCTTTTTAGCCGGTCACACTTATACGTGCGAACAGCCTCAGCCTGAGAACAGCTATGGTGGATGGATGGAAGAGAAAACAGTGTGGGCCTTCAACCACGATGCAGACAGAACTGAAGGATCATTGTAGATGCTGCGTTTAGGTGCAGCAAAGAGCTCCACGTAAACGACGAACATTCCAGCAGCAGATGCAGTGGTGGCGCTAAAAGAACACCAGTGCGGGCGTTTACTTCAATCAGTATTGCCCCAATGTCTAAAGAATACAGAAAAACGAGCTTTAGCTTTTACCTTTTGGATCTTTTCATCATGGCTCCAGTCACAAAGCTGGTTTTGTAGCTCGGCAGCACGGTCCAGTAGTAGTTTTGATCCGACATTGTGAGGCTTAAGCTAAATCAAAGGCTAAGACAGGAATCTTTTAGGGTGGGGGGGCATCTTCGGCGTTAATTTTTCTATGGGTGGAGGCTAGGCCTTCTGTCTTACAGCGGAAACTCATTTTAGTTTGGGCGAAGAAAGACCCCGGACCTCAGCTGGAGCGCCTCCGACGGGCCCGGAGCCCGGGACGCCCATAGCCGCTCTAACGCTCCCCGAGCTCAGGGAAACCTCTGTACCGCGCTGCTCTCAACGAGGCGCATCCACGACACTTTATCCCGATGAAGGGGAACACAAACTTTGCAGCAATGCACTGGTCACTGCACTGCGCAGCCGCGTCAGTGTGGAAAGGAGGAGCACGAGTTGTGTTCAAATGCTGTCGGAATTCTCACTCCCAACTCGTCACGATGAGCAGGGGCGTGCACAGGATTTCAGTGGAATGGGGCTCACAGTTGGAAAAGGGCAGTAAAAAAAATGTTTTTCCCCTTAATCCACATGTGTCAGAGCCAGGTCCGGCCCCCCGGGTAATTATATCCGGCCCTCCAGATAATTTTATTTTATTGTTATTAATGACCCGATGTTATCTTGCGTTCATTTCCAACATGTATAATTTTGACAAAATATTTTTTTATGGAGTTTAAGTTGGTTTATTCTAGAATAATATTCCTGCCTTTTTATTATTCATTAGTTATGTTAAAGTTACGGTTTTAAAGAAAAAAATAGCATTAGCATTCTGCTAGCTTTTTGGACTCTTTTGGCATTTACTAAGATTTTTTTAGGCTGTTTTGGAGTTTCACCAATATTTCAGCTTCATGCTAGGTGTTTTGCCTAATTTATTTTTATAAATAAGGCTCGAATTAAAGCTTAGAAATTTGTTGATCTTGTGGTATATTCAAATATGTGTTATCTATAAAGATGAATCTGTAAATAGTGTAAGAATTGCGCCTTCTACTACTGCAGGTAATGCATTGCTGTCATATTAACAGCCTCTAAATATCCAGGGTTTCTGATTTTGCCTCTGTGTTAAAATCTATCTAGCTGAGCTTGTAAATGCTTGTCACCCAAGCCCATACAGGAGGGAGGTTGATGAAGTTTAATGGCATGAATGAGTGTAACAAAGTCTAGTAACAAAGTCCTTTCCCTATAAAGAAAAAACCTTGAAGTGCAAAAAAAAAAAAAAAACACCCTTTACCACATTTTCAAATGAAACTACGTTTATTATTTTTTGGATTACATACACGGTAAATACATCTCAATTGCATTCAAAATTTAACTTCAAATAGACGATTTCATAGAACTTTCATATAAGACTCCAGCTAGCATCTTTAGTTGATAAAAGAAAAATTTTTTAAACTTAAGAACATGGATTATACCATCAAATGATAATGAGATGCAGCCTTTAATAAGTACGGAGGAAAAAAGCAACAAAACAAAACAAGCCCTCGGGGACAGCGTTCAGCTCAAAAAACAACGGAAGAGGAGGAAAAAAACAGACTCAAAGCAGAGCTTTGTCTGTTTTATTTACATTCGTTTGCTTGGGTGTCCTGCAGGTCTCGGTGGTGCGGGTTCTGGTACTTGTTCTTGAGAACTGGTCCTCTCCAAAAAATTCCATCAGTGGTAGAGCCTGGTCGGACATTGTTCACATCACTCCTCCGGGACCCCAGCTTCACCTCGGTGTCCCTCTCCTGGGCGGGGGTGGGCGGCCCCAGTCTTGCTCCCCACTGTGCCTCCCACGGTGGGGGCGGGTGGATGTCTGGGGCATTGGGTGGGTCTCCCTTGGGACACCCTGGCTCGTACCCGGGGTGAGGTGGGGGGATGCCCGGTACTGCTGGGTGGTGGTGGTGGGCTGCTCGTCCGGAGTTGGGTGCTCTCCGGGGGTGGGACCTTGCGCTGGTCCTCCTGGCGGGGTGAGGGGGCTGCTCTTCTGGCTAGGCTTGGGCCTGCACTCTCTGTGCTCCTATCCCTTCCCCCTCCCTGGCATGGGGGGGGGGGCGCTGCGGCTGGGTCTTGCCCTGGTCTGGATGCTTGGCGGGATTGCCCGATGGCCAGATTCCTTCAGCGGCCCCTTCATAGCTGTAGGGGGGTCCTGGCTGCTGCCGCTGCTTTGGCAGGGGGTCTTGGTGTGGGGATGGCGGGGCGCTCTGCCCCTTTGTACATCCCATCATCATCCACATCAGTGAAACATAAACACTCACCTGAGCACAGGTGTCAGCTCACCTTTGAACTAATAGTATTTGTGTCAGAATGAAAGTCTTTATTTGAGTGGATTTATATGCATAAGTGTGTATTAACTGCAGTTGTATTGTGTACATTTTAACTAGTAAAATGTGAAGACTATTTTAGCCAACAGGTATGTTTGTAATTATTGAGTGTGTGTGTAAACAGGCCCCGCCCATTCCAGATTTCATTTTTATACATGGTCGTTTTCCGATGTTACTACCCTCTGTTACCATCTTCTTTACCCTCTAAATCCCCCTCTGGTATACCTTTCTTCTGTGCCAACCCTCCCCCATCCCCCCTCTTCTTTTCCGTCCGGTCTAGTAAAAAAGAAAAAGAAAAATATATATATAAACAAAATCAATATACATAAAGTTTGGCACAAAATACATCAGGGGTTTATACTCAATAAATCCCTCTTGTGACAGTAAAATCTTTCTAACCCAAAAGGCTCTCAGCTCGTATCTGTTTGAACGGACAAGTTAGAGGGGGTATGGGGCGGAGCTGCTCAGCTCCAAAAGCCACGCCCCCTCAGAGGAGATTTTGGAAAGAGGCTTCAGATCAACACGAAAAATGGCTTTTTAGGACATTCAGGTTGTTGGAATTTGGTTAAAAACTACTGGGAAAGTTTTTTTGTTTATAAAAAAAAATGTTATAAGAGGACTTTAAACACTCATATTTGGCATCTTATTAGAAAACAAATTAGAAGACATCTGATTAAATATAATCCTTTGTCTGGTTAAATTTCACAAACACAAGTACATTTGAAGATCCCCCCCAAAATTAGAATATTTATTAACGAATTCAAGCTAAATTTGGAATTACTGAAGCTCCTTAACCATTTAACACCTGAGGCGTCATTAGTGATGCGTAAACACATAATCGTTAACATACTGTAACTTTTCAACTGGTAACTTGATAAGTCCAGTAGATTCCGTTTTTCTCCTTGAATCTACTGGAATTATTTCGTTAACAATTGAAAAGTTACAGTAAATCAAAAAACACAAATACTGGAGCTCCGGTGTTAAAGTGTTAAGGAACCAAAAATGAAAAACAGTCGACTCAAAACTTCCTTATTGTGTCTATGTGAAAACATTTTTGTTGTTTGCCTCACTTTGCTCCGATCTGTTTTTTTATGCAATTAGTTTGATTTTTGTTGTTTAATGCTGCAATGACCTCCTCTGTTTGACTGTAATAACTAAAACCTCGGTTTAATATTGTCAAGCCATGTTTAGTTTTAGTGTTCTAGTTCTTCAAGAAAAACAAAAATCCGTTTTGTTACTTCCTGGTTGGCTTCAACCTCCGCCCGCCAGAGTCACCGAAACATCCAAAGCAGACAGTTCTGTCTCCTCGTTACAAGTGACGCGGTCACGTGGATCAGTGGAGAGCCAATCAGCGGCCTGAAGTCGGATAGGGAAGCTTGCTGTTCTAGTATTTAAAGTTGACCAACTTAGTGCACTGCTACTTCTCTGTGTTTCTGGACACTCTGTGTTTGTCTGTACAGACTCTGATAGCTGTTGAAGATGAAGACTGTCATTCTGCTGGTCATTTTCACGGTCGGCCTGAACTCTCCTCTCGGTCGCTGCTCCTGCCCGTATCCACCGGCAAAGTGGTGTTCCTCCGTGAGCTCGGCCGTTCAGTGCGGAGTGAGTGTTTGTCTTTTCTAATTCTCGGTTATGGACTAATTTCGGATTTTGGAAAAACAAAACAAACAAACAAAAAATACCTATAAAGCATAAACTCTTTCTTTTGTGCATTTGCTTTACTTTTTACTTGAAAGACATAGCACGTATACTTTTTTTTTATTTAGGCTGATATTAGATAAGTGTTAATGCAGGTTTTGTCTGTATTGTTCTTTTCTTTTTTAACTTGTCCTGTCCAACAGCTGAGCAAACAGACACGAACTAAGAGCCTTTTGCCTTAGACAAATTTTACTGTCACAAAAGGGGTTTATTGAGTTTAAACCCCTGTGTTTTATGCTATACTTTATTTGTAATGACTATTTATACCTTTTTATTTATGTATTTATTTTAAGGGGAACATGAGGCGATCATGATGCTTCTGTCAGGTTTGAATATGACTTTCCCTGACAGAGAACCTGTGAGAATGAATGATTTAAAGCTATATCCATATATATTACCTTTTGAACACTAAAAAAATAAATTTATTTATGAAATATTAGGTATTTTCATGACCCCCCCCCCCTTACCCAGAAGTAAAACGACTGATTCCTGAAGCTCCACCCACAGTTGCGTGTGGGTGCTGTACATTTCATGACGTCACCCTAGAGCCTACAGCCATGCGGTTCTCCAACAAAAGTTACCCAAACTTTTTCCAAGATGGATGCACATACCATGTATGTGCCTTTGGTAGGCCCGGCTATCGATACACTAGTTCACAACACAAATATAATCCGCGTCTGCAAAATTGGTTTGGGGGTGCGAGTGTCTTAATGATGTACGGTAGGGGTGTTAATTTAGTCGCACAAGGGGCCAAAACACACCTTAGGTCGCGGGCCGTTCAGGATAAACATTTTTTCAACACTCTAAAACCAAACTTTTAAAACGTTAAAACCGTAACTTTTTAACATAATTATAAACTAGATATATACCATTACCTGCAGTAATGCTAGCGTGAATGCTGTAAGCTGAATTTGGCTGCTGAAGATGCTGACATTGATAGCTAAAAATGCTTAAGCTGATAGTTGAAAACGCTGAAGTTAATAGCTGAAAACGCTGAAGCTGAAACATTAGCTAAATGCCAAATTATCCTAAAAAACAAACTTAAAAAACTTAGCTTAGTCAAAAGAGCTAGCATGTAGCTGAATTATTAGCTAAACTCCAAAATAGCCTAAAAAGCTAGCAGAATGCCAATTTTTAAAAGTTTAAAACCGTACTTTTTAACATACTGGTAATTATAAATATTAAAAAGGTAGGAATATTATTCCAGAATAAATCATCTTAAACCTTAAATAACTTTCAAGATTTTACTCACCATTTAAATTTGACATTTAAATTTGCCTTTAGACAACAAGAACAAGCGCGCTCCGCTATTCATGATACTTAAAAGATATAACAACCCCCTACCCCCTGTCCGTTCTGCCTCCTGGAAAAATGCTGCCCTGTGCAACTGTGCATGTCGCTCATATCAAAAACCACCACTGTCTAAAATTGAAGTATTTTGCTGATCACCAATGTTGGTGTTAGTCTGGCTGTCAGAGCAGACTCTTCCTGAAAGGGGCGGTCTCACTCTGTGACATCAGCATGTGAGGACCCGCTTGTTTTCGTGAGTATGGGAGGGGCTGCTGGGGAGAGCACAGGTTTTTAGAGGATTACTCAGAAACACCTGAACAAATCGAAATACCGTTTTGGGGTTCTTTATAGTGAGGGATGAACAGTATAACACATAAAAGCTCAAAAAGTAGTTTTTTCATACTAACAGTCAACACTGGTATTGTTTTCAGAACTCTACCTTACTTACACTGAATGTAGATCAGCTGACTTCACGGCTCACATGATGTTCTTTTAGGAAATGATTTAAATCAGGTGTTCAGTGACTCAGTGTCACCTGACAGAGGACACAGTCACTGATCACAGAGTACAACACACTTTGTACATTTGGAAGTTAAATGTATATTTGAACAAACACATTTAGCCCTGTTTTACATTTGCACAAATTAAACAACAGTTTAATACATTACAACATTTGTTTCACTGACTGATTTGTTTTTCCAACTCCATCTAATTTGGCAAAACAAGAGTCTTTGGTTAAAATTAAACCAGAACCAAAAAATAATGCTTTCAGGACCAAATAGACATTAAGTACTAAAAAACCTTAACTTCTTAAGTTTTCTGTGCATTTAAAGGGTATTTCTTTTATTAAATTATTCTTTTATGAAATGTTACAGTAGTCTTAAACAATAGTTCTCTTGAGATTTAAAAGTTTTTAAAGCTTTAACTTTAGCCATTGACTCTTTTATTCACCATTTCAATCAGTTCTTTGACCTGAATTCATTTCCACGTTGAACACATCCATGTTTACTGACTGAACCTACAAAAAAGTAGAATTTAAAAATAAGTTTTAAAGTAGAAATATGGCATTACCTGCAATAATCTATGAATATTGTAAGCTGAATGTGGCTGCTGAAAATACTAGAGCTGATAGCTAAAAGGTTCAAGCTGATAGCTGAAAATGCTGAAGTCGGAAATTTGATAAAATATTAACTAAATGCTAAATTATCAAAACTAAAAACAAATTAAAAAAAAAGAAGAAGGTCTAATTTTACCAAAACAGCCAAAAAAAATAAATGTGTCTAAATTAGCCAAAAACAGCTAGCATGATGGTAGAATATGAGCTAAACTCAAAATAAGCCTAAAAAACTGGAAATATGTCTAAATTGGCTAAAATAATTATGCTAAAATATTAGCTTTGGTCCAACTTATCCTAAAACAAAATGGAAAAAATTGTAATCTTGCCAAAACAGCTAGAATATTGCTAAAACATTAGCTAAGCACCAAAAAGAAAAAAGGAAAAAATGGAGACATGTCTAAATCAGCCAAACCAGCTAGCATAATGCTAAAATATTAGCAAAACCTCAAATTAACCTAAAAAATTGAAAAAAGTCTAAATTAGCCAAAAACAGCTAGAATGTTGCTAAACTCAGAATTACACTAAATAACAGTAGTTAGTGACCATTTTAAAGTTTGGACAGGGGCTCTAGTATGAGGAGGTACACAAGTTGCAAAGTGCACAAAGTTTTTCAGTAATTTCTCATTCATCATCTATGGGCATATTTTGCTCAATATTTCAATATTACAGCTTTTCTTCTTCAGAATCTGATGGAATTACGTTATTCGTATTAACATTTGAAAACCTACAGTAAATCAAAGAACATAAACACTGGAGCTGCGGTGTTAAAGGGATCAACTAGAAATGGGAAGTAAAAGTGTTTTCGCCCTCGAATCACTACTGTGCACCAAAAAACCAGTATAACTTCTGCATATTTGCTGGTACTACTACCACCATCAACCACAACATTAACCTGTTTTTTTTTTTTTTTTTAAACTGATACCAATGTATTTCTTCTAGGGCTACACATGGTTGTAGCGGTGAGCACCTCAGCCCTCACAGCGAGGAAACCTCCAATCCCAGCTGGCTCCTTTCTGTGTCGAATTTGCATGTGTTCCTGCATGGGTTTTCTCTGGGCACTCCAGTCTGTTTAAAAACTGTTTGAGTCATTGCGATGGGATGTAGAGTTTTTGAAAAGCCTGTCAAAGAGTGATTCTGCCAAAACTGTGTGGCTAAACTTGACAAACTGTTGTGCATAATTCTCACAGGAGTGCATTTATTCAATTCACAGGTCCTGAAGCACTGCCTGGAGAGCAACATAAGCAAGTCTCATCTAACAGCCGAGCCTGTCCAGGTGGGGCTTTACTATGAGAGCCTGTGTCCAGGCTGCAGGGCTTTTCTTGTGAACATGCTCTTCCCCACCTGGATCCTGCTGAATGACATCATGTCTGTCGATCTGGTGCCCTACGGCAATGCACAGGTATGTATGTGTAAATCACGTGTCGATCCGGCCCTCTGGGTAACTATCCGGCCCTCAAAATCATTTTATTATATTTTTAATCAAAGCATTTACTATTCTTAGGCTATTTTGGAGTTTAGCTAATACTTCAGCTACATCCTAACTGTTTTGGCTAATTTATGATTTTTTTCTTATTTTTAGGCTATTTTTGAATTTTGGAAATTGTTTTAGCTACATGCTAGCTGTTTTGGCTAACTTAAGTTTTTTTGTTTTTTAGGCAAATTTGGCATTTAGCGAATATTTTAGCTGGCAATCAGCCTTAGTGTTTTCAGCTATCAGCTTCAGAGTTTTTAGCTATCAATTTCAGCATCTTCAGTATCAGCACTAGCATCTTCAGCGGCCAAATTCAGCTTACAGCATTCACACTAGCATTATCACAAGTAATGCTATATATCTATTTAATAATTATGTTAAAAAGTTACAGTTTTAAAAATGTAGTTTTAGAGTGTTCAATAAACATTTATCCTGTTCAGCCTGCAACCTAAGGTATGTTTTGGATTTTGGCCCATTGTGCGATTCAGTTTGACACTCCTGCTTTAAGTGTTTCAACCATTTTGTCGTGAACCAATTTGGCTAAAATACATATTTTTCCAAACGTAGATTTTGAAAAAAACAGGAAGAAACTGGTGAATCACACTTTTTGCTTCCAGACAGCGGAAATGAAAGGAACCGCTATGTTTCCAATCATCTGTCTAAAGTCTGTGTCTGTTGTCTGTACAATTCCAGGAAAAGACTCAAGGACAGAAATATGTTTTTGAGTGCCAGCATGGGGAAGACGAGTGCCTGGGCAACATGATCGAGGTAAAATTTCACCACAAATGCACAAAATATCTATTGCTGTTTAAAGTAATGTAACCTGAATTTTCAAAATGAGTGCTGTCAAGCAATTATTTCTTTGTGGGATAGCTTAATCATGACTTCTAATTGATTAAACCATTTTAATCTAACCAGATAATTGTCGTGAAAAGCTTCATTTGGTGGTATTTTCATTTAAATTTGCGATGTGCAGTTATGCTATACTCGCACTGAACGGGATTTGCACGACAAATTCACGAGGCCCCGCCCCTTTTTGCCGTGCAGTGAATTCACTGAATTGACAGATGTGATGCAGTGAACTGTCAAAATGTAAATATTTGGAGTCTGACCGCGCCGCTCAAGTCTTGCTGCTGCCAGACCACTACATCGTGCGATGGGACATCAGGTCTCTTCAATTTGTGTTTGTGCTGTTGACTTACATCGAAACACGCCACCTCTGAAGCGCAAATCATTCAAACTTTAAAATGTTCAGCAACTGATGCTTTTAAACTTTTTAGTGTAGTTTAGAGTTTGGCAACATGCTAGCGGGTTTTGGCTAATTTAGAAATTTTTTATTTTTTGGGGGGGACCAATTTAAAGTTTAGCTAAAAATTTTAGCATTGTGCTAGCTTTTTTGGCTAATTTAGACATATTTCCAAATTATTTTAGTTGCTAATATGGTGTTTAGCTAATATATTAGCATTATGCTAGCTGTCTTGGCACATTAAGACATGCTGCCATTTCCATTTCTTTTGGATAATTTGAAGTTGAGCTAATATTTTAATAATATGCTTGCTGTTTAGATATGTTTCCGTTTTTGTTTTGTTTTTTTGGGCCAAATTTAAGTTTAGCTAATGTATTAGCATTATGCTAACTGTCTGGGCACATTAATACATGCTTCCATTTCCAATTTTTTTCTTTTTTTTTTGCTAATTTGTAGTTTAGCTAATTTTTTAGCAACATGCTAGCTGTTTTGGCAAAATTAGACATTTTTCCTTTATTTATTTATTTATCTATTGATTTTCTTTTTTTTTGAGAATTTTGGGATTTAGTCAATATAATATCCACTTTTTGACTCAGCATTTTCAGCTATCAGCTTGAACTGAATTGAACTTTTCAGCAGCCACATTCAGCTTACCGCATTCACACGAGCATTATCGCAGGTAATGCCATATTTCTAGTTTTAAACTTTTTTTTTAGATTCTAATTTTTGGTAAGTTCAGCCAGTTAACATGGATGTATTCAACATGGAAATGAATGCATTTTTACAGAAACACAAGGAAGTAATTCAGTTTAAATCCTTTTAAGGTCAGGTTCAAAAACTGGATTGAAATGGTGAATAAAAGAGTCGATGGCTAAAGTCAAAGGTTAAGAATTTTCACATTTCCAGAGAACTATTGTTCAAGACTGTGAAAGCTTATTAAACTTAATTTACTGTGAACAAAATGCAAGAAATACCTGTAGATGCACTGAAAACTTTTTTATTTTTTTATTTGTGTGCATCTCCGCTTGTATTCAACAAACTTCTGTACGTCAGCCACACCACTGATACACTGGTTGATCTGCTTTATTCTTCCCTCCAGACTTGCTTACTGAACATGACTGAAATGGCTTTCCCAATCATCTTTTGTATGGAGTCGTCCTCTGATGTTCTGGCTTCAGTTGAGAGCGTAAGGAACATTTGTGTCATTGCGCCCTTGTGTGTGAAATTTTAGGTATGTTGTGCTTTTATTCAATGCCACCTGTTGCCTGCAGTGTCTGAAGGTGTACGACCCTCAGCTAAGCATGGACAAATTGAACACTTGCTTGAAAGGAGATCTGGGAAACCAGCTGATGCATCAGAATGCTCAACAAACCGCAAGCTTGAAGCCTCCACACCAGTATGTGCCCTGGGTGACCATCAATGGGGTAAGTCAGTTTAGTAGGTCAGAGTACATCTCCTGTCCTGCTGACCCTTTTAGAAAACAGATGTACATTAATCAAACATAGAATTTGAAAAATATTTGAAGTAAATCATGACACTCATAGTTACTAAAATCTCCCGTCTTCTAAAGCCAGCCAATAGACTCTTTTCAGGTGATGTCGGACAAAATGGCGATGGGGCCGTAAACGTGAATAGTTACTTCCGGTGTTCAGGTTTAGAATGTCAAAGCTGACAGGTGAACGCAGTTGAACACAATTTTACGTAAATAATTAAAGGTAACCTTACCGATTGTGATGGAAATGTTTTAAAGCATTCATTTCATAAATGAAATCAATGAAGTTAATATCTGGAAATGCTGAAGCTGATAGCCAGCTAAATGTTAGCTAAAAACAAAAAAAAAAAAACTTAGGTTTGCCAAAACAGTTATCTTGTAGCTGAAAAATTTGCTAAACTTCAAAAAAGTCAAAAAATCAGAAAAAGGCCTAAATTAGCCAAAACAGCTAGCGTGTAGCTGAAATATGAACTAAACTCCAAAATAGCCTAAAAAACATAAAAAAAACAGCTAGCATGTAGCAAAAATATTAGCTAAACTCCAAAATACCCAAAAAAATTGAAAAAAGCCTAAATTAGCCAAAACGGCTAACATGTAGCTGAAATGTTAGACTTTAGAGAAAATTGGATGATGGAATATTGGTAACAATAAAATAAAAAAAACAGAATTATTGACAAGTGACAATAATGGAACTATTTTTAGAAAAATGCACCTTTTAATAGGATATTAAAAAAAACACCCATTCAAAATTTTGATGCCTTTTTACAAACTTTATTTGAGAATGAACATTGATAAATGTGCAAACATTTTGTTAAAGAACAAAAGTTTGCCATGGTTGCCAAAATAACTTCTTCTTTTTTTGAAACATTGAATCCTGACAGACATCTGACTTAAGCATTGAAGCAATAATGACGGTCATAAGCAATTTTAATTTGCTTTTTCTAATCTAGCCATCCAGATATCAATTGTAATCTGCATATGTATATTCATAAACTTCCCACAAATAAGAATATCAAGAATAGTTTTGGTCATTTTAAGTATTTACTAGCCGCACTACACATATAGAATAAACAGTACAGACAACAAAAGTAAAAGTTCAAGCTTAAATCTTTTTTAATTGTTATTTTTACTGTATTATTTTGCAGGAGCACACAGAGGACCTCCAACAAAAGGCCTCAACTTCACTTTTCAGTCTGGTTTGCAGCATGTACAAGGTACATGTATTCCCCCAAATCTCTTTTGCTAACCATTTCCTTTTCTTTCTTTCTTTTCAACTGGATTGCAAACATCTCAACAAGTTTGTCTGTTTGTTTGTTTAAGGGCTCAAAGCCACCTGCCTGTGGGGGGAGCCAAACACAACACTTCAAAAGTTACTGTCACAATGAGTGATTGAGCGAGTTGGATCTATGCTCCACCAAAGTGCCTGGAGAACACCGTCCACTTGTTATATCTGTTTGTCACTCTGGAACATATTAGAACACCAAAACTACATTTTTATGTAATGTTTTAATAACGGAAAATACATACTACT
Organism: Oryzias melastigma; assembly: GCF_002922805.2. Taxonomy (NCBI): domain Eukaryota; kingdom Metazoa; phylum Chordata; class Actinopteri; order Beloniformes; family Adrianichthyidae; genus Oryzias; species Oryzias melastigma. The sequence goes on from NC_050528.1 coordinate 16,464,095, forward strand.
TTTACCAAAAATTGTGTGCTGGATTTTGATGTTTGCTTCATTTTCACTATCCTTTGGCTAGAAAACCTTTTAAACGGTGCAGAATTGCAGAAAACTACAGTTTAGAAAAGGGGTGCCCAAATTCAGGCCTCGAGGGCCGGTGTCCTACATGTTTTCCAACCAACCTGCCGTTGAAGCTCCTTATTGGCCAAACACAACTGATCCAGGTAATCAGCAGCAGATAAGACAGGATTTACCCCTGGCTTAGAAATTCACCATAGAAAAGACCCCCCAACCCCCGCACCCCCCTCCAAAAAATATAAAAACAACAACCTTCTAATAAGATTTTATAAAGTGAAGAACTGCAAGCAAATATCCCAGAACCCAATGGAGGGAACTAGTGACTGACCTTCTTAGAACTGAGACCAAAGTAACAAAGGTTACCATCGGTAACACCCTACACAGCCAGAGCAACACAATCTCAATCTGTTCATAAACTCAAGGGTTTGCAACCCTCTGGATGCAGTACCAGAAGCAGTACCAAATGCACATTGCTTCCCGGGACACGTCTAGAACCAGTACCCTAAGCTTGAAGCGGCACTGCTTCATGTCCGGTTCGCGCTTGGTACCATGCCTGGTACCAGTTCAGGTCCGATACAGGGTTTGGGTACTGGTGCACTATGCGTCGCAGTACTGGACTGGTTCTGGTTCACAGCCCGGAAGTTGGGAACCTGATATTTAATGGGAACAGCCAGCATTTGGAACAACGACGACTTTGGGACACCAAAAACGATAGTGATGTGGAGGGGTCCTTAACCAAATGTCAATATGTCACAACTCGGGAGTGAGAATGTGTTGGCCAGAGACTCAAACCCTGCAGTGCCAGATGTGTCTCTGCTAAAGCCAGTGCAAAGTTTGCTAGAGAGCATCTGGGTGATCCAGAAGATAATTGGGAGAATGTCCTATGGTCAGATGAAACCAAAATAGAACTTTTTAGTAAGAACTCTACTGTTTGGAGGAGAAAGAATGTAAAGAACACCATCCCTACTGTAAAGCATGGCAGTGGAATCATCATGGTTTGGGTCTGTTTTTCGGCTAAGCTACCAGGACGACTGATCCGTGTAACAGAATGAATGAGGCCATGTATGGTAAAAGTGTTGGGATCTAAATTCTTCAGAAGAGGTCTCACCACTGCTGTATTACAGACACCAGTCTGGAGAGTCTATGTTCAAAAGCTCAACTCAAAGAAGTTAAAACATATTTTTAACAGCGATGTGAGGATTGAGTCTAAAACACAGGTGGTTGGCTTTAACTGAGAGAAAACTTGACCTAATGCTGCATCATCAACCAGGATAAAACTTTCAGGTGTTTCCCCTGATAAATACAGTGCTATAGTTTCATTCAAATCAGCATCTTTTTAGTTAAAAGACTAGATCTAATAGCATTGGTTCCACTTCATCCCAAAGGTTCTATTGGGTTCTGGTGACTGTGGAGGTCATTAGAACCCCTTGAACTCATTGTCATATTCTAAAAACCAGTCAGATGATTCCAGCTTTATGACATGGAGCCTTATCCTGCTGGAAGTAGCATCAGAAGACGGTAGATGTGGTCATAAAGGGATGGACATGGTCAGCAACGATACTCTGGTAGACTGTGATATTGGAACCATGATCAACTGGTACTCATAGTGCACCAAGAAAATATCCCCAACACCATTACACAACCAAGACCAGCTTGAATCGTTGATACAAACTTTCATGTAGTTGAGGCCAAATTCTGACCCGATCATCTGGATGCAGCAGAAATAGAGACTCAACAGACCAGACAACATTGTTCCATCTTCTATTGTCCAGTTTTGGTGAGTCTGTGTGAATTGTAGCCTCAGTTTCAGTTCTTAGCAGACAGGAGTGGTACCTGGTGTGTACTTCTGCTGTTGTAGTCCATCTGCCTCGAGGTTGGCCGTGTTCAGAGATGTTCTTCTGCAGACCTCAGTTGTAACCAGTGGTTATTGTTGTCTATCAGCTGGAACCAGTCTGGTCATTCTCCTCTGACATTAACAAGGCATTTCTGCACACAGAACTCTTTTTCTGACCATTCTCTGTGAACCCCAGAGATGGTTGTGGGTGAAAATCCCGGTAGATCAGCTTCAGTTTCTGAAATCCTCAGACCAGCCCATCTGACACCAACAAACACGTTCAAAGTCTCTTCAATCCCTTTATTCTCCATTCTGATGCTCGGTTTGAACTGCGACAGATCGTCTAGCCCATGTCTACAGGCCTAAATGCATTGAGTTGCTGCCATGTGATTGGCTGATTAGAAATTTGTGTAAACGAGTAGTTGGACAGGTGTGCCTAACAAAGAGGCCAGCCAGAGAGTGTAGGTCACAGTTACATTTGAAAGGTTTTGGTCATTTTTATGGGCTATTAGAGCAAGACAACAATTTAACTTTTTATTTGGACTTACAAAAGCAATCAATGACGTTTGCTCAATAGTAGAATGGGCTTTAGTAAAACTGTGTGTAAGATCAAACAACAGAAACACACACACTGTGAAATGGCATTTCTTATGTGTTCAACTATTTTTAAATTAGGTTGTACAAAACCAATTTTAATATTGGACAAGTTTGTTCTTGTGAGATTTTCTTTTCTATTCTATTCTAACAACTTTTGCTAGATCCGCACTGTAATGGGACCAGTGTTCTGTTTATTTATTTTTTTAACATTAAATTTAAAAACTTTTTACTTGCCTGTAAAATGCCGAAAAAGTCATTGTCTTCTACGAAACTTGTGACATGTTAATTTAAAAAGTTGAAAAGTTTTTGTTGAACCTAATGTGAATAGGAACCACTGATCAGCTTCAGTCTTTGCGTGAATGTGTATCAGAGAAATGTTACTCCAGGTCACAGCTTCTACTTTCCCTCAGATCATGTTTAACATGGACACAGATATGACAAAAATCTAGTTTGGAAAACAAACAATGCCCAGCTTGCTCTGTTAGAACCTGAATTTGCCTGTCCAACCAGAATGTTTGGATGCTGGACAATCAGCAGATCGTGCAGTCAGATAGACACGTGAATGATGTCCCACCCCCTGGTTGTTCACACACTGTCCTGTTTCTCACTACAGTAACATATACATGACTTTTGTTTTTTCTACTTAGCAGATTTATTAGTTAAAGCTTTATCTGACAAGAAGTAGTCAGGACAAGACAGAAACCTACCATAAACATCCTACAGGTGTCAGTGAACAGACTGACAGGTTAGGGTTGTAGAGAGGCGGGAGGTAGTTTCTCATGAAGTGACAGCGCTGCGCAGCAATCATGCCACACACTGCCTTGTATCTGATCTTAAATGAGGTTCCTGCATCGTCCTCTTTGGTATTTCCTTCCAGTTGTCTTGTTTCCTTGACACAGCAGCCGAAAGGATGAGGAGAAATAACTCCAAGTTTTTCACCTCTACAGAGGTAAGATTCTTTTAAGTCTCACAGATTTAATAAACCAAAGTCAGCCTCTTCTGCATTCTGCCTTGTGTTACCAAGTATTTTCTCTATTTGCATTAACCTTCTGAATTTAAAAAAAGTTGACTGTTATCAAGCTGGCTATCAAACCATCGGCAGAGCGCTACGTTTGCACAAAAGTTGATGAAACTTGTCTTTACTTTTCTCTTTTGACAGAGGAAAAAGGATAGAATTGTTCATTGAAATTAATATTTAGTAAAAAGCTATAAAAATGTAAATATTTTTTTGAATGATACCAAACTCTAGAAGAAGCTGCACTTCTGGTTAGATGCTGCATTTCGATGCTCTGTTCATGTAATGACAATAAAGTTGAATCTAATCTAATCTACATTCATAATAACTGGCTGTGCTGTTGTGGATGTTTAGCTCTAAAGTCCTGAGTGTGTCGTGCAGTGTTTATGGAAAGGTGAAACATACGGGACAAAAGAGACCGTCACAGTAAGAGCAAAAAACTGATCCCTATCTCTGACGTTCACAGAGAATGTCCAGAGCTCCCAATTAAATACTGTCTCACTGTCTCAGTGAAGACTGTGTTCAAGACTTAAGATAAACCAATAATCCAGACATCATATCCATTTTACACTTCTGTCAAAAACACAAAAATGGCTCTGGCTATGCTCACCTCTATACCACAGTGTGCTCCAGGTGGTCTGTTTTTGATATGGAGCTGGGCTTGGAGCATTTTTAAATCACAGACTCCTGCTGTCACCAAAGCCAACAGAATGATGTATCTTTCTAAAATGTCATCCAAGACTGTAACTCTAAAAAACATAATATTAGCAAAAAGATCAAATTTCAACAAACTACTTAGAGTTATGAGTGTTTTGTTAAGGTCTTAATCAGGGTGCCCAAACTTTTTTGCTCTAAGGGCCAAAATCTAAATCTTCGAGGGGCCAAATACAACATTTATTTGCATGTCATGAAATAAAAGGAGAAAATAAAGAATTTATTCATTTTGATTCTGTAATTATTAAACCAACTCGGATTAGTAAGGATAAAAAGTAACATTTGTCTTTGAAACTTCTAACAGAAAGGCCTCACTAGCCATTTTTAATAGAAATACAAGAGCAAGCTAAAACAAACTTTCTTCCAAATACAGTCAATGCTTTCTTCCAATGAAAACGGCAGACTGGGATCCTAATGAGAGACGTGGAACTGGTCTTTTGATTTTATCCGTTTGCCGTTGTCGCTCCATCTTAGAAAGGCTAAAAAAGGCCGCTGAAAACACCAGAAGTCATCGTAAAAAGGCTCTTGGGAATTTCCAACATAAAAAAAGCCCAGAGCGGACTCACTTGGGGGGTGTTTCAGCCATAACCTCTGACAAAGAAAGTGCTAAAAGCACCACCTGGATGGTGAAAGTATATTACAGCCGTAGAGCTTTATGCCGAGGATAATGTGAATGCTGTAAGCTGAAATTTGCCACTGAAAATGCTAGTGCTAATAGCTGAAGATGCTGAAGCTGACAGCTGAAGATGCTGAGGCTGATGGCTGAAAACACTGAAGCTAAAACGCTGAAGCTGAATATGCTAGTGCTAATAGCTGAAGATGCTGAAATTGATAGCTGAAAAAGCTAAAGCTGAAAACGCTGAAGTTAATGGCTGAAAATGTTAAAGCTGATAGCTGAAAACACTTAAGTTAATAGCTGAAAATGCTAAAGCTGACAGCTGAAATCACTCAAGTTAATGGCTGAAAACGCTGAAGTTAACAGTTGAAAAAGCTGAAACTGATAGTCAGCTAAAATATTAGCTAAATGCCAAATTAGCCTTAAAAAAACTTAGGTTAGCCAAAACAGCTAGAATGTAGTTTTAAAAAATGGCTGAACTTCAAAATAGCCTAAAAAACTGAAAAAAGCCTAGACTAGCTAAAACAGCTAGCATGTATCAGAAATATTAGCTAAACTCCAAAATAGCCTTAAACATCTTAGTAAATGTCAGAAAAGTTCAAAAAGCTATCAGAATGCCAATTTTTAAAACGTTAAAACAAGAATAAATCAACTTAAACCTTAAATAACTTTCAACATTTTAATCTCCATAGAAAAATATTTGGCAAAATTAAACAAGTTAGAAATGAGCACAAGATAACATCGGGCCATTAATAACAACAATATAAAATGATCTGGAGGGCCGGATAGAATTACCCGGAGGGTAACTTTGGGACTTTGACATGTGTTATAGATGGATTTTTTTGTTTTTTGAAAACCCAAATCCTGTTTGAACTGTTTTAACCATGGGTGCCCAAAGCGGGCCCTGAAGGCCAAATTAGGCCCCCCAAAGGCTATGTTTTGGCCCGCCAAGTCATGGCTGAGGAAACCGCGGAGTGTTTAATTAAAACCCCTTATTTAAACCCCTACCATTATCTCAGGTAATGCTATATATCTAGTTCATCATTATGATAAAAAGTTATGGTTTTAAAGTTTTAAAAATGTAGTTTTAGAGTGTTGAATAAATGTTTATCCTGTTCAGCCCGCGACCAAGGGTGTGTTTTGGATTTTGGCCCCTTGTGTGATTGAGTTTGACACTCCTGATTCATATCAACTAATTTTAGATTTTTTGACACTTTTACATGAACAAACTTTTCACTGAGCCTTTACATATTAAATCAGAACATCAGAACAGGAAAAAAGCTAAAACCAGGACAACATTCTGTGCATTAAAGCAGCTTATAGATGAATCTTAAAGAGGAAAAGGATAGAACTTTAATTGGTCACACAAGGAATTTACTTTTGTTACCATAGTTTAAAAAACAAAAGATAATAAATATAACTAAAATACAATAAATAGCAACAATCATAATAAGACAAAAATGCAATATAAAATACAACATCGTGTCTTTGAGAGATTGTTGCTGATGGGGGGAAAAGATCTGCAAAGGTGCTCCTTCCTGCAGAGAGGTGTTAAAGTCTGAGTAAAGGAGATGCTCGGTGCACCAATGCTCTCATACAGACAGAGGATGATGATATGGAGGATTGTCAACGATAGAGTCAAGTTTTTCTCACGTCATATTTGTGATTTTCATTAGTTGTTATATCCAGTAACTGTTTCCTGAATGACTTGACTTCAGCTTTGGCCTTAAAAAAAAAAAGTTCAAAATGTGCCACAGGGGGTTAGATTCATATCTAACTCACCTGTGACTTACATTTGTGACCATTTCTTAGGTCTGTCTGTCTTATATTTGTTATTGATATGTTTATTAGTGAAATTAAAGCAACCAAAAAATACCAATACTTTTTTTCATCCACTTTTTCTACAATCAGAGGCAGTGGGACTCCTGTGAGCAACCTTCATACATTGAACTGATCCAGGAGCTTCAGATCCGATGTGCTGTGAAGCGACTTTTCACAGGCACGCTGCAGCTGCCCAGGCTGTCTTGCAGACAGTCTGCGCAGACAAGAGCCGAGGATGGAGCCTCATCTGGACCGGCAGGCCCCAGCATCAAACCCTCCAGGAGCCTGGGGACCCTGACTAGCTGCGTTCCCAGAAACTTGTGAGTCACTCACACAGACCACTGATTTTTGGTGATACAGATATAAATATATATTTAAATGATCCCCATTTTAAATAAAAATACAATGGTTTAAAAGATATCTCCTTCTGAGTTTTTAAATCCAGACTCAAAACCGATCTGTTTAAATCTGCATTCCTAAATTCATAACTTTCCTTCATCTATAATCTGATGTCAATTTGTATATTTTCTTAAAATAATTCTATTGTGTTTTTTTTACTTTGTACAGTGTCCTTGAGTGTTTTGAAAGGCACTTTCAAATAAAATGCATTCTAATTATTATTATTTTTATTTCTGAGAGTAAGAAACTGTGTATTCCATTAATCTTTTTCTGTCAAAAAGCATATAAAAACAGTCGTTATTCATACTACTTTAAAGTCCCCAGATTAAATATTTTTTTTATTTTCATAAATAAATTATGAATGAATGAATTATTTTCT